>NW_027468609.1:4830913-4913413 GCF_046254945.1 Alosa pseudoharengus | reverse complement strand
GTGCTTTGTGACCATGGACTCCTCTGAAACATGATTAGGGATACTTTAGCCGCCGCTTTTGAACATTCACGCTCCAAAACCCTTGAACGGATTCCTCACAGCAAGGGCTCCAGTGTCACAAAAGTAGGAACCCGCTCTGGCTGCCAAGAGACCCGCGTCCAGTAGAAAAAGAGTTCAAAGCTTGAGTGCTCCACTGCGAGTGGCCAATGGGACTCTCTTGTTCTGGTGCTGAAAGGCTGATTCAGCAACCAAAGCTAACACATTAGAAAAACATGAAGCATTTACATGTGCAGGCCTTAAATCTCACTTGTGGCTTTTCTCCTGAAAGCTGCTTCCCTGAAATTAACCTGCTAGAAAACTGCATTAAACAAACACATGATCTAGAATCCCTGGTAAATCCATGGAACAAAATGACAAAAGATTATACAAAAAACTATACATATTTCACCTTAAAGAATGTCATGTGAAACATTTCCAATGACAAATAAACACAGATTTACAATTCCATAAGGTCAGAAGAGGTAGGGATAATCTGGGCATGGGATGGTGTAGTGACAGGCCAGGGAGTTTCTCCACAAGAATAAAGGAGGCTGTCATTGGCATCTCTGGCTCAAACAGACATCTCTGTGTGCCCTGAGATTCTGCCCAGTGACTTGTGCTTGAACAAAGCTGCTAAGGACGAGTGTCTCTTCACCGTGGCGGATATAGTGTCCGGCCGCTCGGAGGGCTTGTCCACGTGAGTCTGTGGCAGGCCCGCAGCGCTGCGCTTCTTCTGAGGAGCCCCCAGCAGCTCCCGGACCTCGCTGGTCGTGTCGTTGCCCAAGTACTGCCAGGCCCTGCGGCCGCTGGTGTCCCGTAGCCTCACGTTGGCCTTGAACTTGAGCACCAGCAGGCGGATGAGCTTCTTGTGGCCGTACATGGCGCCCAGGTGCAGCGGGGTGTACCCGCAGGTGGTCCTGCCGTCCACGTCCAGCGTCATCCCCGCCTTGTTGACACCGTACCACAAGGTGTTCAGCACCCGGTGGTCCCCGTGCTTAGCGATCCAGTGCAGCACGGTGTAGCCGGAGATGAAGTCCCTCTTGTACAGGAGGCTGGCGTCCTCCCGAAAGAGCGAGTAGATGACAGGCCAGTCCCCAGAGGCCGCCTTCACCATCCACTCGTGCTCTTTGGACTCCAGAGGGAGCGGGGAGCTTCTGTGGACGAAGGCCCGGTCGTGGTGGCAGGGGGAGAGGCTGGTCGTGCTGGAGGCCCCAGAGAGGGAGAGGTCCCTGCTGCCGCTGGGCGACCTCTCAGGGGTGGTGGTCAGCGGGTAGTTGATGCTGAGGGAGGAGGAGAGAAGCAGCAAGCGGCTCTGCCTCGCCGCCTCGTGGTCCTCAGGGAAGGGCTGGTCCAGGTCCGCCCCGAGGCTACGGCTGATGCGGCTACGGAGGCGCTGGCCGGCGTGGCGGGACGGAGGCCGCAGGAGACGCTCTGGCACGGGGGCGCCAGCTCGACTGCAGGGCGACTCCTGCTCCAGGTAGCCCGTGGAGCGGTGGTAGCCAGGGGCCTGTGTTGGCAGTGGCCGGTGTAGCAGTGACAACAGCTTCGCCTCATGAGCACGCTGCAGCGTCTCCCGCAGCTGATCGCCCGGGGCAACCTCCATCGCCCTCTGGTTCAGACTGTCCTCGCTGCTCCACACCTCTTGGGTCAGTGGAAATGGCCATTCGCAGTCTGACCCAGGCAGACATTCATGAGTGGAGGACAGAGGAGTGTGGTAGAAGTGCTCTGGGGAAGCAGCAGCATCTGGCATGTAAAAGGGGTCCAGGGGGAGACTATGCCGCTGGAGAGGAGAGTTCACTACAGCTGCAGCCCGAATGTGGACCGACTCCCTATGCAAATGGTCCAAGGACTCCCTCTTTGGTCTCACTAGACAGTCGTTGCTGGAGCTCATCTGATGACCTGCTTTGGTAAATGGTGGTGATTCAATGTCAGCAATACAAGGGGAAGAGCTGTAAATCCCAGGAGTGTTGCAAAGGGATGGGTGCGGAGGCCAGGGTGCGGGCTGAATCCCCAGATTTCTGCATCGGGAGCCCTGTTGAAGCTGCTGCAGTTCAGGGCTTTGTCTCAGTTCCTCCAGTGAAAATGTTTTCAAGTCAGAGTGGCTAGAACTAGGAGGTGAACAGAATGTTGTGCTGCAGCCATCAGCTTCTCTTGCCTGTCCTAGATTGCTAATGTCAACACTATTGTGCTCCAAATTTGTAGTCTCCACGGGCTCTTTGTCCCAGGCCTGTTCAAAGCTCTGACCGCTCCCACTAGAACGTTTGGATTCAGAGCTAAAAGGGGGTGTTAGCAATGGTTTCAAAGTGCGGTTGGCATAATTACCTTCTGTTATAATAATTGATGGCGGGCTAGCTTCCCACGTTTGTGGAGGAGACATTTTGACAGTTTTTTCGAAATTTACCGTTTCTGCATTATTATTGTTGTTGATTATAATACCTGCTGCAGGTAAAATTTCCAAGCTGCTCTCAGAAGCGACTGATGTTGGAACTTGCGCTGCCTTGTTTGTTTTCAGGTTGGAGTTCGTCTCACCAGGCACCCTTCTCTCCCGGCTTCGGTTGGTTGCCCTTCTTGGTGAACGCTCTCGGTGCCTCGACCTCGAATTCTCAAGTTTCTCGTCTTGGCGTTTTGCTATGTGAACGCTGCCAACGTCTCCGACTGGCAGTATGAATTTCTTTCTCAACACGACGTAGCTGACTCCATCCTCATGCTTCACCACTGCCACGGCATTCACAAACGTTTTAAATTGTTCCCTGTTTTGTACACGGTCCTCATCCTCTTTCAAAAAGTACTTGAAATGACCCAACAACTCCGCATTTCGCACTCGTCCACCATTACAGCGTAAAAATCCTAATAGCGACTCTTGGGTAAAATCGGTGGCCATGCTGAATCTATAGCCTATCCAACTCGCCCGAGTTTCGGCTTCAAAGTTCAGTGTGAAAAATGTGACAGCAGCAGCGCATAAACTCCACCCAGAGATTCTTTAACTCCACCTGCAGGTTATCTACATACCTGAGAGGTGAATGCGCTAGCGACGGCAAGGCGAGTAAACTATGCAGTATTGGCAATTTCCTTACTGTTTTCTCGGTTTTTGCTTCTTTTTCGCTGGCTTTGTCATGACGAATGTCTGATAAACTCCATCGCTACCTTTTTCTAGCCCGTGCCTGGCGTGTATATTTGAATGCAGTAAAGCAATTTGTTACACTCGTTATACCTCCTGACACTGAGGCCGTCGGCCCGCCGGCCCACAGTTGCAAGGGTGGTTTTTCCGCTCACAGGCGCTAGGGGGAAGCGAGACGGCCACCATTCAACCCGACAAAAGTCATAGCCTATTACCATTCCAATAACTCTGAAGCGGTTAAATGAAGGTAAATTAAGCTAAAAAACCTGCATAGTGTGCTTTTAATATCCGAGGGGATCGCTAAAAAAATGTTTATGACTTGTAAACTCTGTTTAATGAATGTTGGCATTCTTGACATTGAGTATTACTCTTTGTAGATTACTACAGAAGTCCTATATCCAAGCCACTAGATAAAAGGAGAGCATGCTAAAAATGCTGAGAAACAGATGTCTTATGGCAGACTACCCACTAACTAGTCTGTTGCTCTTCTCTTCAGCCCTATTTCAACCTGAGCGCATATTTTAGCCTATTTGTCTTAATTGTAAGCAAACATCTCAATTGAAGAGGCCATGGGCTTTCTCATAACTGATCAAATTATGATACATACACATACATACAGTATGTGATAGCCTACATACCAAACATTTGACCACAAGCTAATGAAGTACGATGGCATAGCCCAGAACAGATACAAAGTTTAGTAATTGTATACATAATGTATATAAGTAATTGTGTACATAATGTATATAGCAACTAAGTTTGAGTGCAACAAATATAAAACCTCACAATGTTCATGACACATTAATAAAGCCGGCCTTGGAATGAATAAAGAGATGTGACAAGAGCGGGTCAGAGGTCAGGTTCTTTATTGTTGCCGTGAGTTTCAACAGCACGGGCAGTCGCCTGGCCCCCAGGGCAGAGCTTTTCACAGAAACAGAGCGCATGGAAGAGTGCAGCAAAATAACAATGAAGAACTAAGGCTTTCCTTCCCCTTCAGTACATTTTTTTCAGTATTTTCTCAGTTTTATTGCACAGGTATATATATTTATAGAAGAACAAACTACAACTTGTTTCCCCTTCATGAAATGCCAGGCTTGATCAAAATGCAACACATCATAGTGCATGTCTGAGTGGACGTTTTAATGCTTCTTGTAATAGAAAATGTGACGGGGGGGATTCATCTCACCCTTTCAGTCCAAACACACCCAAATATCACAACACACTGACATCACCAGGCCACCACTCTGGGTTAGGGGTTTATATATTAGCATGTTATCAGACACTTTATAGACAAAAAGTATGTAAGAGAGAGCTACCTTCCATTTGAGCTAATCAGCTATTCACTCCATACAAAACTCATCTTACATTCAGTTCTGTTTGGCAGTGAACGACTATGGGCATACAAGGACACAAACACAAACATGTAAAAACAGGTTTAGGCTGAGAGGTTAGAAAAGACATTCAGACAGAATTTCAAAAGGACAAACACACTGAAAATTGGAAATGAAAAAATGACAGATGAAGTTGATGACATTGTAGTTAGACATACGCAAGTCAGTATTACAAAAAGTTCTGGGAAAAGTACTACTTTTTTTGGTCATGGGGAGATTTTTCTATAATTTATGATTTTTTTTATCGCTTTTATTTTTTTTGCTTGTGCTCCACAAATGCTTATGAGATAGCAGCATATGTACTTGAAACTTTTTTTTGTATGTTTTTGGGGCTCTGCTCTGGGGATCAGACTTATGCCAGTAACTGTGGTATTTTAATTTTCTTCCACCCCACATTGCTTCTCATATGTGGCACAGAGAGAGATCTGAAGGACACGAGGCCTTTTTTTTGGGCAGGAGGTGGTGGTGGTGGACTGGACTGCACTGCAGGCTAGGGGACACTGACAGGCTGCAGAGGGGGGCAGGGCGAAGAGCTGCCCTCCTGCCGCGGGACCAGCAGGGAGCTGCAGCCACGCACCACCGCCGCCTCCTCCCCTCCGACCACCCCCTCCGCCGCCGACGTCGTCGTCGCCGGTGCCTCCTCGTTGTACAGACGCTTGATGCCGTCAAAGAACTCGTCCACCTCCATCTGCTCCACCTTGCGTTTGGCCGAGGGCTTGCAGCGGAGCCGCCCGGTGGCGCGCAGGCGCAGGTTGGGAGGGGAGAGCAGGGCCAGGGTGGGGGTGGAGGCGGAGGTCGGGCTGGGCTGAGGGACCCGAGCCTGGGCCTGTGCGAGCGCTGGTAGGGCCGAGGGATGCCAACGGGGATGGGCTCGCCTGGCACAGGGCTCCAGGCTCTGGTGCAGGGGCTGGTAGATGAACACAGTGTTGGGAGGCAGGGAAGCCTGATGTCTGGACAGGCTACGTGCCACCTGCTCTCGGCAGCAGATCAACTGGGTGCTGTCAATCTGAGGTGGGAGGGGGAGAGGCATTAAAGCAGTGTTAATATTTCAGACAGGAGTGCTGCATCTGCCCCAACAGAATATCTCATCTCAATTTTGCATCTTTCTACCTACTTTCTGTGATTTTATTTGAAAATGTCAATTTGTTTTTAAACATTTTCCAAACTTCACCATTGAAAAAAAAAAACACAACTGCCATTTCCCTATGTGACTGAATTGTTATAGGCCTTCAGCCTGTCCAACGGCAGCCATTACAGACCTGTGCCTTGCGTAGCAGGTCGATGGTGAGAGCCAACCAGTCAGGACAGCAGCTCTCCAGCTCCAGCGTCAGGAGGCCCAGGGCCAGCATGGAGCCCTGCGTCTGCAGCAGCCGGTGGTCCGCCAGGCAGCCCAGCAGCTGCTGCGTCAGCAGGGCCAGATGCTGGGACGCGCTCGCGCCCAGCAGACCTGCCAGCGACGGGGATTTGCACGACAGCACCATCGCATGGAACTGTGGAGGGAGGAGAAGAGAGAAAAAAAAAAAAAAGGAAAGAAAGAAAGAGAAAAAAGGCGTCAGATGAAGAGGCTGTAACCGTGTGTGAAATGGAGAGAATGAGAAGCCTGAGTGCCCTTGAGGTTTGCAACAATATTTGCCAGACTAACAATAATGCTCAAAGCCAACAGAGCAACTCTTCAGAAATGTTTGTTCAGAGTTTCAGTTCAAGAGGAATAAGGTGAACTGTTGTTGATTCAATTTACTCAGTGGGTGTCGGAGGCTCCCCAGGCTAGACTCACAATGTGAAGAAAGTCCAGCGGTGTGGCTGTGTGCAGATCCCAATTCAGCTTATCCAGAATGATCCTCTCCATCCGCAGTATCTCTGAGGGAGAACAGCCACAGCTACTGGAACCGGCCAGGTCACTCAGAGACGGGATCCGCTGCAAACAAGCAAAATAAATGTCAGAACACACACACACACTCACTAGAGATGAAGACGGATGGGTGTGTAGAGAAGTCTCTGGATAGAGGATGTCTCCTTGGTGGTCTAGTGGTTAGGATTCAGTGCTCTCTCCGCCGCAGCCCGGGTTCGATTCCCGGTCAGGAAATGCAGCTTTATGGACAGCCGTGGCCTACTGGTTAGCGCTTCGGACTTGTAACCGGAGGGTTGCCGGTTCGAACCCCGACCAGTAGGAACGGCTGAAGTGCCCTTGAGCAAGGCACCTAACTGCTCCCCGAGCGCCGCTGTTGTAGCAGGCAGCTCACTGCGCCTGGATTAGTGTGTGCTTCACCTCACTGTGTGCTCACTGTGTGCTGAGTGTGTTTCACTAATTCACAGATTGGGATAAATGCAGAGACCAAATTTCCCTCACGGAATCAAAAGAGTATTTAACTTATACTTAGAAAACATGTGTAGAGAAAAATGGACAGTACAGGGCAGTGAACAAGAAATAAGTCAGGGGGCCACAGCAGAGGTTAGACGTGTTCACACACAGACTTAAAAGGCTGTTATGTAATGCTAGGAAACAAACAAGACTAACCCTTGTCCACAGGCTAGCTATTGCGACAGACAAAAGGACAGGCTCACACTGTTGTGGCTGAATGCATATCAGTCCGCCGTGCTTTACACGCACCGTGAAAAGAACTAAGATCAAACCTCAGGCCTGATATAGATCTACTTTGTGTGCACTGAGATCGGCATGTTATGCCTCAGAGCAAGTGAGACAAACAACCCGTCAGTCAAGCTGAATCTGTGGTCTACACTGTGGTCACTGCCACCCAAAGCTCTCAGCTGACATCACGCTTTCAGAGAACACATGACGTTGGCAGGAAACCATGTCACGATTACAGGCACTTCACAAGAAGTGAACGTTGACTTCTGTGTTTCGCAGTTTCTGTTGTTAATAGGGCTTCAATAGTACAGAGAAGTCACGGTTTGTTTCATACAGGAGTTTGGACATTATAGTTTGATATAAGTTCGGTACATCAAATCCATAATGTCAGGTTTCACAACCCGTCCAAAGGAAAATTCTGAGAGCAGCCCCATGTCTTCATCTAACATCATATAACCTTTGACAACTGAAATAAAATATGATACAATGAACAGAAAGCCTCTTCAATGTGCTTTTATCACCATGTAGGCTAGCCTGTAATCAAATGTATGTAGCCTATGAAAATAAGTCACTTAGTGAAGGAGCTAGTAACATTGCTGTAACCTGAAGATGAGAGATATAGGCTACAGTTAAAGGTCATGTTGGCCATTCATCTATAAATGCTTTTCTGATGGATGCCAGAAACTGCATATTATACTGTACTATGACCATTTTTAAGGGTAAAGCCTGCTATCGCAAGTTTTGGGCCAGGTCCATAGGGGAGGTCCTATAGGCTACAGAAATGTTTCTGGAGATAACGTTGAATTTAGTCAGACCTGTGTGAGTAGAATATGGCCAAGCTAGCTCTATCTTTAACTAGCTCATATCAAGAAGAATGCATGATGGAAATAACAGTAGACTATCTATGGATAACTGTGGATAACTTGTAGACCATAAATGTCATTACATTTAGCTGTGTTTGCTTGTTTGGCTGCATAGCATGCTAGTTTGTTTGTTAAACAGTGATATTAAGCTACGTTTGCTAATGTCCAGCTTCTAGATGTTATGAGGCTAACAGTAGTTATAATGTGAAGCTTGCTATGACAGACGCTCAAGGAGTTCATGCTTTGTTTTATCACTGGATTTTAGGATAGCTTATATGGCAACCGAATGCATTCCGACCTACAATCAACTCTAGCAGATGTTAAATGACTGGAAGCTTTGTGGATTTAAAGATTGTCGTAATGTGCTGTCCCTGCTATTGCTGCTTTTGATTAGTCAGATTTTTTTTTTTATCTTTTTGCCTTTATGTCTACCCTGCCTGGTGGTAAAATTGGCGAGACACTTCGACCCGCCGTTCCGCCTCGATGTGTGTAAAAAGGAGAGGCGCTCCGCGATAAAGGGTTAGACATTTGCGGGAAATCCCGCAGTGTAAAACAGGCTACTCACACCAGACATCCCAATGCTCTCACTACCCTCTTTTAAAACCCATACTTTCTATTTTATGTTTAACACTCACCTCGTCCTCTTCATTGGTCTTTGCAGCCAGGAAGAAGCAAGTGATGGCAATGCAAGGCAGGTACTTTGGGCGGGCCTGAGGGGGGAGAAGGAGCAAGACATGAAGACAGCGTGATCAGACAGAGAAACCCTGTTTCACCCTTCAACCTAATTATTCACTAGGAACCTCACATGACTGAAGGAAAAAAAAGGAAAGTAAGCAAAATACAATGAGAGGAAATGAAAACAGTATTACTGAGGAGTATTATTGGAGTTGCTGGAGTAATGATAGGAAAGCAAAGGCTAGGTTAAATGACAACATTGTTTGCCTATTCAGCACTTCAGCGAGCGCAAACTGCTACATTCTGCTCAGCCGATTAAGCTGGCTGAGAGACCACCATCAACCACTTTGAAAGGTCAGGTGCTTCCTGTTTACAAGCCAACATGAGCTTACTTGGGCCTCGTATTTAACATGGATGTCTGCAACAATTATGAGTTATTACAACTGTATTATTAACCATATATGACCATATCCACTCATAAAACCCAGGAAATTGCTGTAATAGCGCTCAAACTATATGATTTTAAGATTGTAATGCTAATCTCAATGGGTGTGATATTCAAAAAAAAAGAGAACATACATTGCTTGTCTCTTAACTGTTACTCATTAAATTAGCTGGAGAATTATTTGTTTTTCTCCTGGCAAATTAGCTAAGAGATAAATAAATGGTTATATAAATATAAACACACACTATACACATTAACACCACAGACAGCCAGAGCAGGGAGCAGACATTTCAGCTGGGCTCCACGCCAGTACAAATAACCTTTGTGAGCTTGAGGGTACCTTGATGGCTGCCAAAAAGCGGTCCAGTATACTGATGGCCAGGCAGAGGGTCTCTGGATAGAGCTTAAGTTTGCTGTGCAGGTCAGTGAGCCAGCGCACCGCCTCATCTCGCTGGCCAGGAGAGATATCTGTATCCTGCAAAATTGACACAACATGCCAAAGGTCAGGTCACTGAAATAGCCAATGCACAGCACAAGTTCTCCACTTGAACAACTGCTGTCTGTGATTCCATTCATTGGTTGCGCTGCAATGCAGTCATGAGTGATTCAGTCTCAGTAATTTACAAGCATTTGGGGGGTGTAAACCTTCAACGTGGGAGCAAATAATCAGGTTCAGACCACTGACCTACATCACAACCACATAAATAAAGCATGCCCATCTTTATCATTTGCCATCCTCAATGAAATTTAAGAGCTTGTTGGGAATATTCTGTTACTGTATTAAATTACAAAAGTAAGGGAACACCTCCTTTGTGTGGTAGGAAGGCACTTGGAAAATACCAAAGCACTTGGAGCCTTGCTTACATTTCAAACACAACAAAAAAAAAAAAAAAGATGTAGGCCTTACATAAAGACTTGGGCCTTACATTAAAACGTTCCAGGATTGCTTAGCAAGAATTCTTCTGCACATGCTGAGTCAAGCCAATAAAACAAAACTGTGTAGAAGAGCAAAGTCAGAAATCCAATTTGAAGGTGCCAGGCATCACTTAACAAATCTTGTTTGCTTGTGCACACCACCTACTGCACGCGTACAGCAGATTAAAAGCCTGAAGGGAGCCAGAGGTCAAGGGCTCTCCTACTAACAGTGACTCATATGATGAGCACTATTTGAGCACAGACTTGTGTGAGGACACATTAACTGCACAGGGAGGGCAAATGGGAGAAAAGGTACATAGTCTGTGAATGACCACCATTTGTGGTGACACCTTGACTTTAACTCACCTGAGTGGAGGGCTTCTTTGGCATACGGGCCTTCCACATTATGGCTTCCCTAGAAGCTGCCTTTTCCAGAAGAAAAGACAGCCTCTGGCTCTCCAAGGGTTCTGCAAACTTCATCGCGACCCTTGGATGTGCCTACCTCCACACTGGATACAGCTACCTGCGGGGGGAGCCAAGCCACCATAAAGGATTCATGTCAAACAAAGACTATGGGCCAAATAGAATAATTCGTTCATATACAGAAGCAGCTGGTTTCCAACGACATGACTGAATTATGGGAGGGCGAAAATAAATACAATAACGAAATTATGAACGGGCAAGTGAGCCTATTTATACCTGAAAAAAGAAGCCTATCATTTCACTTCGCCTGTCTAGTTTGGATAACTCAACGTTAACTTACTACATTACTAAATGAACATACAATAATAGTCGCATCAAAGCATTGTTAATTTGATTTTGACTGACTGCAAATACCCATTTGCGTACAAGCTAGCTAAGGACCAATGTCTGACAATGAAAACTAACACGGTGAGACTTTAACAATCATGAACATAATATTATTTCCGCGAGGTAAACAATGACATTCTAATCGTTTTTCTATACTATGTGGCATTAATAGCTGACGTTAACGTTAGTTGTCGATAGCTAACGTTACAGACAAAATTGTCACAAGTGACCCAACTACTAGCTTATTATGAGCTTGTAAGGTTTTATTTTAAATACACGGGGTGCGGGGAGAGGAATTGTTTTTTTTGGTTTACGGTTTAACTTAACCAACTGCAGGTGCAGAAACTGAAACACTTAGTCCTTATTCCCTCATTCTCCGACTTAGAACTAGTTGTACGTTAACCATCACAGCTAGCTAGTTAATGGCTAGCATGTTCATTCGTCACCTCGTAGTGTTGACGTTACCTCTTTAGACACTACCTTTAGATCAACAAATGAAGGAAATCCAACATGTACAATGCTGTTGAAACCCTAGATTGAAATAGCACGCACACATAGCCAGTGAGTACATATGAGCTATCTTATTTTCTTTGAACAAGGGGGAGCTCTCTAGCTAGCATTAAATGGCTAACTTGGCTTACCTCCCCTGCAAAGCTGTGAGATCCACAGTCCGACTTGGAAATCATCCGGTCCATTAAACAGAAGTAAAATAAAGGGGTGTTGCGGGCCGGTATGTCTATTTTACTCGTCCATCCTGGTCTCCATTTCGTCTTATTTGGAGGGAAGAAAAGAAGGGATCCTTCCAAATTGATATTAAAAATAAAACGAACGGAAAAGACCGATGCGTCTATTTCCGAGGAGGGGACTGAAGAAGGAAAGAAACTGCTCCGCCCACCCTCGCACTGCGTGTGATTTGCAAAGCGATTGGAGCACATACATGAAATAATATACGTTTAGTCCACACACATTTCCCCCGATATCTGGCAGGGCATGTGAAATAGCTAAGCCAACTGAAATAACAATGTAAAATGATGTGTGTATTATTATTTACTTATCGTTCTGCTGTGGGGACTACTTTCTTTGGCGTATGAATAATGTGTCTCGTCCACATAACGCGAACTACGAATGTTGATAGCTCGCGACAACGAGGCCAAACATTTTACACAGGACAATAAAATTGTATGGTGCTGGTAGGACAGTAGAAAGTCTTTCCAAAAGAATACTAAAACAAGTATACATCCATTACACATTTTCGCATGTGATGTGTTTAGATAACGTTACATTTTCTCTTGATGTAAAATCATAGACTGTAAAAGTGTAAAATATGTCAGCTTTGCAAATGACCATCCATTTCACACACACCCCACCCACACACACAATGTATCAGCATCCATCTATTTCAGGGTTTGAAACCCCAAAAGTATGTATTATACTTGGAAAGTTACAGTGGCATTACATAGATGATTAATCGAGTTTAAACATTTGGCTTGACAGGTTTATCAAACATTATAGATAGTCAAGTCACATTTATAGATAGGTTGTTTGTTTTGTTTTCTACGCTTTAAAACATCCCAAGCCCCAAACTGGGAGCAATGCCCAATCGGAAGAAGAGCCGTTCTTGGCCAATGATTTTTCGAAATTTTAGTACGTGCAACCAATGACAGATAAGGGATTTGGGCGGACTTTTTGAACGGCGAGTTTCTGAGCTAGCCGATTCGTTCCTGTAGCTGTCAATCACTAGAACTATATATGCCATAGTCCCATTACCTCATGTCGAAATTAGACAATATATTCATATAGAAGTGTTAAATATACGTTTCCAAAGAGGATGTGCAATGCCTACATAGAAAACAGCAGCAATGTTTACAGGAATTTGTCATATTTAGTCAGATCGATAACATTTCCCCCAACTAGTCAGTGGAGTGACGTAGCTTATGGGCGTGGACATGATACAACATCAACAAAAAGAAAGAGAGAAGGAAACAGACAACAGAAGACGGTCGGACTGAAAAATGTCATATTGACATATCGGGTAATTTTTCCTTTGAGCTTCTTTCGTAGAGGCTATGGCTTTGTTGACTAATTATTGAGGTCGATATAGTTTTAAAATGTGCTTTTTAGCTCGCTATAGTTTCATATTGTTATGAATAACGTTAACGCTACTGTAGATCTATGGATGGCTCTTTAAAAGGCTCTGTAACGTTAACGTCCAGGGAAATACTCTAACGTTAAGACTAAGCTAATGTTAGACTAAGCATTCGACGATTTTTCTACATACTTTCTGGATGCATCTTTATACTTTATATAACGTCGACTGTACGCGAAAAATATGAAGTCTTGTCGGAACGGCAGCTCAAATCGGCTTGTGTATTTCCTTCAGCATAACAGGCATAGTAGCTTTGGTTGAAGTCTAACATCACTACAGCATTAACGTTACTTCAGTTGTTGAACATGAATAGTTATTGTATTTCTGAGGTTGGACATGTCCAATTATTGTAGACTTTAGCTGCTATTTCTAACGTTAACCGTTACACAATCGAGCCAAGAATTCGATAAGCTATTTTTTTCCTGTAGAGAATAGCAGCTAGTCGAACCCCTCCCCCGTTGTCGACGGTTTGAACTACTGATCGTAAAAATACTGTATTTTTATTACTCGGGATTTTAATTGTTAAAAATGATTATTCATGTTTTTTCTTATTTTGTTTAGACGGCTAAATTTCCTATATCAGATTTGTTATTGCTGTAACTGTGTCAAGAAGGCGTTAACCGACGAAATTTGACACCATATCCCAGCTGAGCAGGGGGTTGGGCAAACCTTGACCCTGTTGGTTGGGTTAGCGTTTCTAGGACTCATAAACATTTACCAACTTTCTTGTTTTGCAGTTTTTAGATCGGGGATTTTGGATCTGAAATCAAGCGGACATGGAGGCCTTTAGACTAATGAAGGAGCTAAAGACTAATTTCGACCAGGAGATAAAATACCTTCCGAAGGAAGCTGGTCTAGCTCTGATCGAGTCGACTCAAGAGGTATTCTTGTAACAGCCTTGCACTTATGAAATGCATTATAAAAATGTATTTACATACATGTAAAGTGAAACAAAGAATATAATATGTTTCCCTCGTGCAGAATGGAAGAGGAATTTCAGCAAAATGCCGTAATGCCAAAGCGGAGGACCTCTGGAGCTTGACCAGTTTCTTTGGTTACAGCACGCAGACCTTCGTCCTGGCAGTTAATCTGCTAGACAGATTTTTAGCCATTATGAGGGTAAACCAATACTTATGTCATTAATTATTACACCAATAAAAGATAACGAAAAATAGATGTTATTTAATGTAGATGGGTGTTGAGTGTAATGTAGATATGTGATTCAGCTACAAAACCATTTAGCCATGATTTTATGACTGAAATGCAAAATGTCACTATTCTCACACCTAGACAGTTATTAGGAAACTGAAGCTTCATGTTCAGTTGTTGTCATTATCAGAATAATATTCCATAATTAACAAAATATTGTAATCTTTGTTTCCAGGTCCAGCCTAAACATTTGGCCTGCATTAGCATAGGCTGTCTTCATATTGCTGCCAAAGTGGTTGAGCAGGAGTGCAACATTTCTTCCGCTCATGAACTTATCCGCATCAGCCAGAGCAAGTTCACAGTCTCAGACCTCAGCCGTATGGAGAAGATCATCTCAGAGAAGCTCAACTTCCAGTTCAAAGCCATCACAGCCTTAACTTTTTTGCACTTGTACCACGCCATTACACTTTCACATACCTCAGACAGGTAAGAACTGCCAAATGATCAGACCAAAGTGTTATAGCAACAGGGCATAGTTCACTAGGGATAATCATAGCACACAAGATTTGAACTTTGAACCATCAAGTGTTTATATGGGTCAGTCTGCTGTAAAAACAAGGACAAATATTTTATCATGTCATGTCTGTACCACTAGCAAGATAACATACTATTACATCAGACAGTCTTGAGTCAAAAAAAGCTGCCTATATGTATTACTCTTGGCTGTATTAGGTTCACAGAAGGCCATTTTCCCTCTCTGTTTAAATAGGAAGGAAGTCCTGAACCAAGACAAGCTGGAGGCGCAGCTGAAAGCCTGTCTTTGCCGCATTGTCTTTTCCAAAGCTAAAGTAAGATTCCTCATCACATCACTTGTGGCCCTGTGACACACTTAAGAAAGAATAACTTAATTAATTAATTAATCTCCATCTCGTTTCAGCCATCCGTGCTGGCCCTCTCGCTCCTCACCCTGGAGATCGAGGCCTTGCAGTCTGTTGACATGCTGGAGATTGCTCAGCGCATCCAGAGGCACTTAAAGGTCAGCAAACACACACTTCCTTGGACAGTTGAGGGATTTGGGTCAAGCATTGGTGCCTTAACACACTAATTAACCTGAGGGTTTTAGCTGTGACTTCATATAACAGCAACACATTCAATATCAGTACACACCATTTCTACAACTGACAGAGCCCATAAAGAATTAAACATGAAATAACCAATAAAGCAACAACCTGATGTGAAGTTCTTGAGATTTTTTGATGACAACCAACCAACTCTGAAAAGTTCAGTCTTTTAAGGCTCAACATAGTTTCCTGCTCGGCCCAGCCAGCCAGCTATCCACTTACATATCTGCTGATTGACGGCTGGAAGGGTTTAGTCTTATGTAAGTGGGTGTCCAGTGTTGTGACGTCTTGGCTGTGTACCCCCCCCCTCCCCCACACACCAGATCTCAGAGTCTGAGCTGCAGCACTGGAGAGGACTTGTGGCCCAGTGCATATCAGAATACTCCTCACCGGAATGCAGCAAGCCCGATCACAAGAAGCTGGTGTGGATCGTCTCCCGACGCACTGCGCAGAACCTGCACAGCAGCTACTACAGTGTCCCAGAGCTTCCAACTATCCCGGAGGGGGGCTGGGATGAGAGTGAGAGGTAAACACAAAACAGACACATAAGCTTCCATGCAAAATCTGACAGACATAATCAAAAAAACATGAAAACTGGAGGAACTGGAAATTGAACATCTATTACAAGGAAGGAAGAACTTATTGGTAAACCCCTGATCACAGCAAAGGTTCAAAGGAAATTTTCCCTGTGAGGGACTTTTAGTCACTCCCCAAAACATGCACGGGCAACTCCTTTCAGTTTTGCTTACGGTTCAGCCTGTTGCTAAACGGTGCTTGATCAACCCAAAAATTTCCTTAGTTGGCCATCTTACGTCAGAGTTAGCCAAGCCCCATCTGTTGCTCTCGTGTTTCCCAACACCACAGCAATGCTTACGAGAGACTAGTCACGTCTATCAACTGGAGTCTAGACCTTATGTAATACAGTCATGATGACTGGCTAAGGAAAGGCACTCATACCATCTACTGATGACTGAGGACCAGCCCATGTGACTCAGAGTGCCAGTATTTACAGTAGACACTGTCTACCTGTGTAAGGGAGTGTCAGTGACGCAAAGAAAAGATGGGAAAAAACAGGGAGAGGTGATTGCCATGGAATTCATGTTTTGTTTTCTGTGTTTTGCAGTGAGGACTGGTATGAAGACGTGAGCTCTGGAGAGGAAAGTCTGAGCAGCTCGTTGGGGAGCGACGCCGAGGGGCCTTACTTCCCCATGCACTACCGCTGCCAAAGCCGAAAAACCCCTACCTTCTAAATCGCTCTACACACAGTGCCTGCCTTCCACCTGAAAAATAATTATTGTGATTTCACATCTTTTTCTCAAGGGCATCTACCTGTGACAAATCCACCAACAGTTTAATATTTTTTGTTTTGTGTGTTATTTTTATAAACTGAAAATGTGCAGGTGCTCTAAATCGCACAAGTCTGGCAGCTAACATAACTCCGTCAAGGATGTTCAATACTTTCATGTAGCTACATCTTTTTGTTCAAAAGTATTTGATGCATGTTGGTGCAAATTGGTGCAAATTAGTCACATTCCTGGCGGTTTCAACTGTACACATCCCAAGGTACAATAGACTGTTCTAGAACAAGGACTGTTCTGAGTTCTGGGTGGTTTCCCAGCTCAGTGTGTACTTTGCACAGTTACCTAAAATGATTGTTATCTACGAGTAACAAGGGGAGTTTAGGGTGCCTGGAGAACTGAGTCTCCCATGGGTTATATCAGTGCAGAGATTTCTAACTGTATGCATGGTGACAGTTTGTTTTGTGTACATGTGTGTAAGAGAGTCTGCGTGTTTGTGTGGATGGGTGCATTTTTGTTAGCCATTATTTGCCAAGTTAGTTTAGGTCTTCATTAGCCCTACTCTGGAACTGTATGTGAAAAATAATGTATGATGACATGATGTCACACAAAAAAAACTTTAAAACTGTAAAATGTAAAAAAAGCTGTAAATTTGTATAATGTTAAAAAAAAATGTATAGTATGTTGTAGATATTAACTTATTTATTATTTGTTTTGTTGGTTTCATGAAAATTCATATAAAATACTATTTTGAAAGTCAAATGTCTGATTTTGATTCCTCATAGGGGTGGTGGAAGGATTTCATTTTAAACTCGGCAATCCCATGAACCTCTAAATCACTTCACTACCTAAAATAACAATGGTATCAATATTTCTTCCTGTTACAACCTTAAATGACCAAATAGGAGGGAAATACAACAAACACTAAACATTTACTGACTAGAGCACTCAACTGAACTAGACCTACGTATTTACTTGACACATGTTGTGCAGTCCAACATAGTGATTCAAATCACACAACATTCACAACACTTTATAAAGAAATTCATACCAAAAACAAACGCTAAAAGATAAAACAAAAAAACAGCCTAGTAGTCAGTCAGTGCACACCCCCTAGGGCCATTTCATAAGCTACTCAGATGGAAATGCAGTGATACAAAGCATAGTTGCTTAGCGAAATGTTGAAATGTTTCATCACAATTTATCTAATGTAGACAGAAGTGGCATCACACCTTTTTTTTTTTTTTGTAAGTGTAGCTTGCACAGTCTGGGCCCTGATATATGCGTCTGAGCCTTGCATTTACAACAGCATCCACACAGTCTGGGCCCTGATATATGCGTCTGAGCCTTGCATTTACAACAGCATCCACACAGCCGTGTAGACTACTGAACGGCCCAAATGCTTCCTTCACAACCATTTTTTTTTTTAAGAACCACTGCCATTTCACACAAAGGCTGAGAAAGGAACTTCACTCACCATTTCAAAACGCACTGTCGTTCTCATTAGAAGCCCATGCGAGTCTTCTTTTTCTTAGGCAGGGAGGCTTGTGAGAGGGACGCCCGGATCTGAGGGGGTCGTTGGGAGGAGGAGAAGCTGGAAAGCTGTGAGGACGGGGCCATCATAGAGAGGGAGCTCTCCTCCAGCAGAGCCTGACTGGCCTCCTGAGAGCTAAACAGAGACTGCAAAATATCCTGCTCTGTCCGTTTGGGTCTCTTCTGGGCCGAGCCCAGCATGGAAGGCCGGCTGGGTTCAGCGGACAGGAGGAGCAGAGGGAATTCAGACGACTCCACAAGGGCAGACTCCTGCGCTGCAGCGGAAAGGTGAGGGGTGTTGACCGGCTGCGGCTCTGATGACTGTGTGCTCTGGAAAAGAGGTTTCCCTAAACTCAGATTTGAGGTGATTGTGAGCTCTGGTGAGAGCGCTCCGCTTTTACTGGAACCAGGACGGCTCGTTACGTCTTCGTCCCAATCCGAGCCCAGGTTTTGGCTGGAAATTCCAGAAAGTTCCGAGTCAGACTGGTAGCTGACGGAGGAGGTGAAACTCCTGGCGAGTGACACGCGGCGGCGTCCCTTGGCCTTCTCCTGCCGACGCTTCTGGCGCAGGGCCTCCCGCTTCTGCTCCTGGTTCAGGCCCAGCTTGTCCTCCCACCACTGCCTCCACCGGCCCTGCCACGCCTCGCTCAGTCTCTGGCTCAGGTCGTCGGTCCACTCCGAGGGCTCCAGCACTCCAGGGACAGTGGTGATGGTGAGGGGAGGCAAGTGGGTGGATGAGTGGACAAGAATCTCCCCCCTGCTCATGCTCCTCCTCAGGTCCTGCTGCACACTCTGGCATCTGGGCTCCTTAAGTGGGTCGCTCTGAAGATCAACGTAGACGCCCATGTCCCTGGTGTGTTTTGTACAATGTGAGAAGTGTGACCTCGGGGCCGGCAAACTATCTAGACCGGAAAGCCACTCATTCCACTGGCGAAGTACTTCCTTGTTGAGCTGCAACCGGGTGCTTGGGAGACTGGCGGCCATAACAGGGGGCTGGACAGACGAGCCTAAAGATTGGGTAAGTTGCTGACCACATTCATTCTCCAAATCTGAAGTGGAAAGATGCTCTGCGCTGACATTGGCTACCAGCTCAAAACCACCAGGAGATCTCCTCTGGCTGGGTTCGGAATCTTCATCTGAACAATCACTAGATACAGGAGGTTGGCATCTGTCTCCACCCTCCTGCGCCTCCTGCCTTTCAGAGGACCGAGAGGAATCCTCTGCAGGGCCTTCGGAGCACAGCCCGAGGGTCTGGTAGAACACGTCTCCGGCTGCAGTGAGCTGCAACACACAGAGATGCTGGCTGCTCTGGATGGCCGTCAGGCCTGTGAGAAAGATACAGCAGTCAGACATCAAAGTGTGGAGAAAGAGGCACAATGGCAATAGAAAACGTGCATTTATGCATTCTCTTCACTATAATTGCATTAGGGCAGTAAAGGGTGTCCTTTCAATGATCCACAGTTCTCACCAGCAGCTGGCAGAGACAGCCTCTCCTGAGCGGTCTGGTTTTTGTGAGGTAATCTGACAGGCAGGTGGGGCAGAGTCTCACTAGGGCTGAGTAGTTTGTGATGGGGACCTCGGGCTACGCAGGCTTCTTCACGGCCACCTAAAACCATATTCAAATTCAGTATGTCCACACACTGGCAGGAAGTCACTAAAAAACCAGGAAGTGTTTCACTGTTCACAGTAAATAAAGATTATCGACAGATAGACAAAAGTGAACAAGATGTTAATTTAGGACACTCAACCATTGAACTGAAAGTAGACAATGTTACCACATATGTTATTCCAACAACTCGTCTCCCTCTACCCAAAGACAGCAATCAGCCAAATGGGTAACTGTAGCAATTGATAGATACTGACCTGAGTACTGCAACATCATTAACTCCTGGGTCTTCTGAGAGCCCAACAGCAGCTGGTTATTCCTCCGAGGTGAAGTTCCAGCCAAGACATGAGCGAACATGGGAGGGCTCTCCATGAAGTGGTCCCATTTCAGCATGGGCACAGATGGCATACGCTCATCCATGATGTAAGCTGAATACTATCAGAGGAATACAAATAACTAAATCAGTCATGTTTTTATGATTATCTAAAAAACAACTACCAGGACTTCCATTCAGACGTTACTTCAGTAAACTGAATATCTGATCAGGATTATAGATTTCATCCAGGACACTTGAAACTAATAGCACACTACTATATACATTTGAGAAATGTCCCTGCTGTACAGAGAATTGTGGGAGAGCTTTATTCATCATAAAAGCATTAAGGAACTGTGGAATTCACCTGAGTGGTAACAAGATGGTGGTAGGCATGTACCTCACTGAGATACCGTGACATGATTACTCTCTCCCCTCGCTTGGCCTCAGAGGCCTTGCCAATGCGAAATAAGGTGTAACTTTGATTTTCACTGGTCTGAAAAGAAAAAGAGCAGGATTTATTAGCATTTCAGAGATGGGTCAGATTAGAAGATCATTTGATTGAGGACCGAGTATTTGGACTTCAGACCAATTAACTTGTTGAGGCTCACCCTGAAGTCTGTAAGGTCAGCTCCCGTTCGGTCAGTGTAGACCATGACTCTAGGGTGAGCAGAGAACTCACACCACCGCCATGCGGACTTTGCATTGAAGTAGAGATTAGAGTCCTCCTCTCTGACTTTGGTCAGTCTGTTGAGAAGATAAACAAAGCACTGAATTGTTCACCAAGCCAAACGAAACCTAACTAAATTTTGCCGATACACTCAACTATATCAAGTCTTCCTCAGGTCTGGGCACTATTTGTGTGATGAAGACATGATTAAAGTAAAGAAATGAATTGGCTCGGAGTACCAGTATAGTGGACCTATTCAGATAGCTTACTCCGTGTTGCTTGAGTATGAACACACTGACAGATGTTTTTGCAGGCATCGCTCACACAGCTTCTCAAAACATTACGTACACTTCTGAACAACAGATAGAGTGGGTTCCAACTTGTCCAAGTTACTCAAGAGTGTTTTTTAACCTTGACAATGTTCAACATCCCTTATCACAGCCAAAGTGATGGTTACAGGGGAGTGAAAAAACACCACACGTCATTTCACACAGGCTATAGCTACAGATCTGTTGAAATGGGATTTTAAGGATTCATTTTAAGGATTCAAATGTCTAACATGTCCAACCAGCCATATTTTTCTATTGACACTTTTTTTTGTACAAGTTTTTTGTGCATGTTGTTTGTAATTACATATCTACACCTCCATTGCAAAGGTCAACAATGATTGCAATGAGACCTGCGGTGGTAACACAGGCATATCAATTAATGAACAGGACAGAACTTTCTGTGACAAGAAGCAGTCCAACTGTACACATAGTGCTGAAAGCTGTTGTGTCTCACCCTTTCCCCACAGTCCAGAGATGCACTGCTCCACTCTCACTGGCCACAAGCAGCTCTTTTGATACATGGGGGCTGAAAAAAGGGCAATCGTTTTTTTTTTTTTTTTTATTATTCACTCATACAACAATCACACAGCAAATGCAGGAAAACCAGAACCAAGTCCTGACGCATCAGCTGAAACATCAAAACTGGTCAGCAACCTTCTAATCCAGAAAAGCAAAAAAAGTGCTGTGCTTTCAGCTACTCCTCACGCTGCCATTCCTGAGTAACTGTAGTCTTCATGCCCTACATTTTAGGCTGAAGTCTGGCCCAGTTGCACACTGACCTGCTCAGAGGCCTGAAATGCTGGTTCTAGTTAGTCCAGCATACCACAGAGGCATGCTTCCCCTCCCTAGGGACAGGGCCCAACAGGGCCAAACTGAACATGTTCCAGCTGCACTCAACACCACAGCTCCTCTCTCATAAGACATATATTATACAGTGCAACCGGAAAGTATTCAGACCCTTTCAAGTTTTCCACATTTTGTTATATTTCAGACTCATCATGAAATGGATTCAATTCAGGTTTTTTCTCATCAATCTACACACAATACTCAAACACTCCACAAAAAAAAGCAGGTGTTTGGAGTGTTTTGTAAATTTATAAATTGAGAAAAACTGAATTGAATCCATTTCAAGATATGTGGAAAACTTGAAAGGGTCTGAATACTTTCCGGTTGCACTGTACGTAGTACACATCTTCTGTAAGATCTGCTTTCACTCGACTTCTCCCAGAGTATTTTATGACTGACTTTACATATCTGCACACATATGAAAAACAGTAGGCTGTTTTACAAGATCGGACACTCTTGTATGTATTTTCTTTAGGTTCAGATTAAGACTCAACACATGATCAGTAATGACCAAAGATGATCTCTAAAGGGAGACACTCTTTCCTTCATTGGAGTCTGGCCAAACACCAAATCAACCTGCTCTCTAAAGAATAAACCATATCATTTTTTATACTTTACCATCCCTTACAATTTATTTCTCTGTGCAATCTACTATCTAATCCACAACTCTTTAAGAGTTTTTTTTACCCTAACATAATGTTTCCAAAATCATTTTGATGGTACATAACCTCATAACATGACAAACAGCACTTCCGCCATTGTCTGAGCAGCCCTCTATAGGCGATTATTGACCAAGAAACTTTCTATCGTTAAATCATTAATACATATTTTAACAATTTGCAATAGGAAATCGTGATTTAGGCCCCAGCTGTGGCGCAACTGGCTGGGGCACCTGCACCGTGCGCCGGCGACCCGGGTTCGATTCCCGCTTGGTGAAATTTCTTTAGTGTTTCTGGCCAAGTTAGCAATCTTTCAACTACTTTCTTCATTAGTAAAGCATGTGAGCAAACAAATAGGTTACTTATATTGTAAAAATGTTGGGAGGTTCAGAGACATTTCTGTAGACCTGTAAGGCAAGTTTCTAGGTGCACATACCTGAAGGTTATACTATTAGTGGTATGCTCTTTAGCTAAAGGTGTGTTCAAGTCTGACACACAGGCGAATGTTTGTAGGAACTGCCTTGTTGTTCCTCCTTTCCGTCATCAGTTTAAATAGAAGAACTTGAAACATTTAGAGAGATGTAACGGTACGACGATTTAACATGGCGATTATAGTGACCAAAATTATTATGGTTATCGGTATTATTGCGGTATTTTTGAAATGTGCAGAAACATGTTTCTAAGCTTACCACCAATGATGATAATTGGCCAGTCCTGCATGCACAATAGAGCAACAAAACTGAGCCAACAGAATAGCATTGTATCTAATCATAAAAATGGTGTGGCTTCTTTAATAGAAAGACTCCCTTTTTTACTGGGAAAAATGCCCTATAGATCCACAGATCAAGCTAGGTTTATTTGTGTTTGCAGTCATCATGAAATATGCGTAGCAGTGGGACTTGATTTCAAACACATAACAAACCCACGTCGCATGCTGCGCCTGTGCGGCTAATTTCGGGGACTCGGATGATGCTGGAAAGAATTCCACACACACGTTTTTCACACCATCGTAATCCACCACGCTAATTGAGATGATTAAAATCAAAAGGGTAATTGTTATCGTCGAGAATGTTATTGTGGTTTACCGTTACACCGGTAACCATTACATCGGTAACAGTTACATCCCTAAAGATTTACACATCCCCCCCCCCCTGGGATAGAATTCAAGAAGATTTACGGTGCTTTGGAAGCTCAGTAATTTCGATCTAAATGGATTGCTGATCCTATAGTTATATAACCAACAAGAAGCATCTGGACATTTATGTTAACAGGATTTTGGGTTTTCAACATTCAACTGACACAATCTAAGATTATGTACTATTGAGAATTTCCCATGCTCTGCAACATTATAAGACACACACACAACACAATTATAGTTGGTATGTTTGGTGTGTCATTGCATTCAAACCCCCAATTTCACCATGCAGTCAAACATTACACGAACACAGATACCAACGCACCTAACAACCAGGCATGTAGCTGGCTCCTTCGTCTGAATAACCTCCAGGGCTCGTGGTTTCGTAGAATCACCTACTAGCCAAGCACCACAGAAGTGGTCTGAACGCACCCCTACATAAACTGGGAGACACATATGCAGCCACATTCACACAGCAGAAAAAGATAAATACGCTCTCTTTGTGCAGATTCTATAAGATTACTTGGTAATCAATACAGCAGCCAGACAAGGACATGAGACCTCTCTCACCAGCTTCCTGCAGGGTCCCTGTGCTCACTTGCCTGATGGGGCCATTCAGGTCAAAGGCAATGGGCTGACCTCTTAGCTGTAGCTGTGGCGATTCAGCCCTGCTTGACTTCAGCTCCACCTTGTGGAAGTCTTTCCAAAATGTAGTTAAGGATTTTGTTTTTAAAAAAATATATATATACTCTGTCAAACCCCCAGCCTGATAGGGAAGCAACAATAACAATAGTTAAATTAGGTGACACATGACCTACTGAAAATAGGAACATTTCTCTCAAAATATAGCCAGTTTCACACAACATTTAGGCGAGTCATGAGAACTTCCAAACTCATAGCTTCATTAATTTGATGTTTACCAATTCATAACCTACAAATAAATAAGACTTCTTGAAATAATATATATAACTCCAAAACTGTAACTCCGAAACAAAGTAAACCCCTGAAACCATATTAATTCTGTTCCACAAAAGAAAGGATACTGAGTGTTTGGAGGCCTGGATTACTGGGATAGATGAGACAGACCTCTTGAGGGTCGTTTGAATCTGACAAGGAAATGCAGCTCAAAGCGCCCCCGGTGGCCACCTCTTGAAGCTCCTCCTGCTCTCCCTGATACACCAACTCCTCATGAAGCAGCTCAGCCAGGAGAGGAGGAGGAATGTCATGGAGGTCATGCCCAAAAACATTGTCATAACACTGAGTCCTCATCCGTGTAGTTGACACAGGGCATCTACAAGAAATCAATAAGTTTGTAACCTACAAATTTTTTGGGTTGCGGTGAGTATGACATGAGCCTGCAAGTGTGTACTAAACCTTAGAACAGAAGAACAGTGTCTGCCCAGGATGACACACGGCACATATGGCCCATACCAATAAAGCCTACCTCTGAGCATTAACCACACTGCAGTGACTTAACTATTCAAATAGTCTTTTACTGAATTCTAAAGCATCTGCATTTGCACATATGGCCCATACCAATAAAGCCTACCTCTGAGCATTAACCACACTGCAGTGACTTAACTATTCAAATAGTCTTTTACTGAATTCTAAAGCATCTGCATTTCCTTAAAACAATAGAAATACAGAGGGATCTTACGCAGTATACTTGAGGTCTCTCAAAACGGTCCTCCTCCACCGCAGGAATTCATATGTCTGCACAACGGAAACACACAAAGTATGCATTATCACCCCCTGAAAGGCATAACAAATAATGATACAAAAACAGCTCTGTAGTGCAAGCTCACATATCAGATCAGTCTGTCTCACCTGTCTATGTCTCTTTTCAGGATAAAAGGACTCCAAAAGAAGGTGGCTCATAGATTGAAAGGCATATGTGGAATGATCCTGGTAAAAATTCTGCATCTATAAAATAAAAAATATTCTTGGATAGCACCACATAAAATGATAGAAACACGTAGTTCTTCTCTCCAAAACAAGGACTATCAATTTTGTATTTACATGTTTAAGGAAGTCCATAGGCTCTGTTTTGGCGTGGAGGCCAGATGAGTAGATATGAGCTGGAGTAGGAAAATTGTGTGTTTTAATATCCATTTTAGTGCATGTCCAAATACACTGCATTTAATGCAACAAAAACGCGACTTCGTTTACCTTCGTTAGGTGGCAGCAGAGGCAATACAAGCGGTTGTGTGGCCAACCACCGCTCTCCCTTGACTTCATTTTGCGCCTGCCATTGTACAGACCGATGATCCTCACGCTGTGGAAAAACAAATCGCTTCATCTTACTCTACTGCGTTACACAATATCGTAAAAGTACAACATAATGTTAACGTTACTAAACCTGAGAGTGAAAATGCCATCTTGACCCCTAAATATCCCGAACAGTGAGCATCCTGAACAGGATTCGTTCACACCAGTCTTGATTTTGCATGACTGTATACTTTCAGAAAACAATCGTAATAGTTGTAATAATTATAATTTCTCATTTTTAAAACGCACACCTGCCCCCCCACACTGACGTTTGAGCGTGGGAATAACGTCAACTAACGTTAACGTGTCCCCCTCAGGAGGCGACCTACTTAGGTTAACTCCTGGGGTGTCATAAATAAAACTTTTACGTTATGTTGCGATAACTCAACTTGATCTGTAAAACCACTTCACTTGCCACACTTTTGTCCAAATCAAAGCTCCCGGGATGGACTTTCTGCAATTACTCCTTAACATTAAACAAGCGTTAGCGTACATTACCATGTGCAAGGGTTTAGGGCATAATATTTGCGCTAACGTTGTCAAAAATGTGCGTACGTTAACAGCGACGGATCTGCCATCATGCATATAGTACGCCTATAACCATAGACATATGCCTATAACTACTTCGTAAATAGTAACCTGATTTAGAATATGGGCTGTTATGGCTGATCTACTGTCAGTCTGCAGACAGAACGTCGACGTTAATGCTAGCTAGGCACCGTAAGTTAATGTTCATGCGAATTCCACTTACTCCGATCACATGGTTGTAAAATCTCCAGCCTCCAACATTCCCACCACGTTTACCATCAGGAGGACCGTCGTTGAAAAAACAACTGAAGAGTTGGCAGGGGAAATCGATAACGTTATCCATGCTGATGTGTGTAAAAACGCAGTTCATTTGACTGGCCTAGCCACCATGCGGGACAAGTCAGGACATGTCGTTCTTTGGTATCCACACGTTGATATTACCGTGACTAAATTTGCCGTCTGTTTGTCAAACTATTGACAAGCATCGTTTATAATTAATTCGCTTCATATGGTAATTAGCCATAACTCTATCGACTGCAACTAACTACTCTCAAAGGCAGAAATTCATGTGGTTAACGCATCCTTTCTAACCGCGTGGCTCCTGTAAATTTACCGCGACAACACACAAGACAGGGTGGGGCATACACAAGAGTTCCGCATCTGTCAACTAAGTAGCGCGTATCATTGGCGGAAAATGACTTACGTCACATATTTCAAAGTAGTCTGTCCAATCAGGTCAGCACATTTTACCAACATTCTTCATACAAACATGGCGTCATGCACACAGCTGATGAAGAAAACGTTGCTCTCAAGTTGAAAGCAAGAACACCAGCTGTTTTTTTGTTGCCATGTCACTGCTGTGATTATGCCGTTATTATTAAGTATAATTAGTAAACAGTAATAAGAAACTGAATACCGAACTTACTGTTATATGCAGGTCAAGCTATATATTTAGGTGACATTCGTCTCGGTGGAAAATGAAAAGCCACAGGTGATTCTAGATGTCTGGTTGCCACTGAGTTTGCCAGCTAGCCCATATCTCAAGCCAACTAGATGTAAATATGATGTAGGCTAAATATGACCGCTGCCCAGTCCTGCACACTCTCTCCACAAAAATATCTCCTACTCCATCCCCTACATTTGTGTAGTAAATGAGTGTGTGCATAGGCTACTGTGTGTTTGTTTTTGTGTAGGCCCTAGGCCTATATGTGTTTTTATGTGTGTGTGTGTGTGTGTTTATGTGTGTGCGTGAGCATACACGTGTGTTGTGTGTGTGTTTATGTGTGTGTGTGTGTGTACGTGCATGCATGTGTGTGTTTATGTGTGTGTGTGTGTGTGCATGTATGCGTGTGTGTGTGTGTGTGTGTGCATTCAGGGTATCATAATGTAACCTGACTCTCGCCAGATGAATTTCGCTCCACCTAGCTCCACTCATCCATCTGGGACCAATCCATTGGATTGTTGCTTCAGAAGGCTGGGCCTAATCAAAAAATGCTTGCATATGATTGAATAAGCCACTTGTCTGTCATCTATTGACGTGCTACTTCAACCACTCACATCGAAGCCAACCCGTGACGCTGATAACAGTCTCACCTAGCGTTCACGGGCTTCGGAAAAATCTTTCTCCGAGTGAAAACATCTTCATTCCGCGTCATTTACGTCACTTAATGTGTGAGTCAGAGGTCGGAAACTGGGGCTAGATTTTGCTAACAGAGTTGCCCAGTTAGGGGCTCGTCATCACTTTTGTCGTCACGTTGTAGTTCGTTTGCAGTCCATGTGGCCTTTCATGTCCAACAGTTTTAATGTAAACTTGGGAATTTGCCCTTTTTATCACTTGAAAAGCTGCATATCTTTCTTTCACGAGCATCTTACACTATATTTTAAGCAAATACAGTTGTTTGTTTAGGATTAGTGAGTGTATGTTTTAACCTTTGTTGTGGCATCCGTGTTTGTCACACATTCGATGGCAAAGCACTTGAACACTTGCTGTCGGAAAAACAAAGTAGCCATGGGGGCGGTCCTTGTCATTCCGAGGTGCTCTGAATGCACCATCACAGTCGCTTCTACGCTAGGGCTATGTCATATCTATGAAACTCCCGCCCTGCGTCCTGATTGGCTGTACCATAAAATCGGTTGCAGAAATCACAATGGAAGAGGTCCCAGATGGATGTTAGTGAAGCTAGGCGGAGCTAAGCGGAACGAAATTCATCTGGCGAGAGTCAGGTTAATCATAATGATCTTACACTTCAAATTCTGTGCAATTTTTAACCTGTCAGCCAAAGATACCTGCGATTATAATGCCTCGTTTTTGCCTTTTCATTTTTAACTAGCGGTGCTATACCTAGTGGATATGGAATAGGTTGACATGGCCCCTTGAGGCCAACATCTGAAAAAAAAAAACGCTCATCCATGTAGGCCTAGTAGCCAGGCTTGAAATGTGTAGGCTGCCTCTTTTTCTTCAATGTCCAGGATCAGATTATCAGGAAATATACTCAGTGGGTCCCAAAAGACTTTGGTAAGCCTAGCCTAGTTTTCATTCTGTTAGATTTCAGGAGTACACCCAATTTTAAATTGTGGGATCTTTTTGTGTAAATATTCACATTTGCTTTCTTACAGTTTTTCTCAGTAGCATTGGCACATTTCTCAAATGTTTCAAAAGTGGACACCCGAAGTGGATGAGGCTCTGAGAGACTGCTTCGAGTGTACTGACTGGAGTGTGTTACAGAATTGAGAGGACTTGGAGGAGGTCACACAGTGCACAACTGACTACCTGAACTTCTGCATGGACATTGTTGTTCCCACCAGAACTGTACGCTGCTTTCCCAACAACAAGCCTTGGATAACCAGCAATGTCAAGACCCTTCTCAACAGGAAAAAGCAGGCGCGCGGGAACCTATTTTTGACCAGGGGTGCTGAATAACAAAAATAATGGATGTCCCCCCCCCCCCCCCCCCCCCCCGGACATGTTTCGGAGTTTGACTGCTAAATAGCCTACAGTACGTCATTTTGTTGCGGTGTGCGGGTGATAGCGAGAAGTTTTAGAAAAGTCCTGGGCAGCCACAAATTCCAATGTTCCGCGACAGCACTCCGAGTCCACTGCGCCCACCCTAAATCCACAGAAGTGCACTTGACATCATTAGCTTATTTCAATATAGCTAAGGAAAATTACTAGAAAATTACTTTTCTGATCGTCAAAACCACACCAGAGATGGATAATGCCCGACGAGATATCCATTATCAGAAATAAATGAACGACGCGGGGCGTGAACTGTCCGACGCGAAGCGGAGGACGGTTGCTTCTGCGAAGTCCATTTATTTCTGATAATGGACGCATCGAAGGGCATTATCCCGTTTATACCATGGTCACTTAGGCCTACGAAATAAATAAATATGAAATCAATTATTAATACTAAATGAGTTTTAGAGTTAAAATCGTTCGTTTTTTCAGCTGTTTTTGCAATGCTGTGGAATTGATAAGTCGCAGCTGAGTGGACTAACTCAGGTGTTGTAAGCAACGTCATAATAATTTTATAGGTGTAGTATATCACTTTTTAAATGACACCCTTTTCAACCTAGACCATGGTATAAGCTTTAAATATAGGCTAATAATCAAGCTGCAATGATCTCGCAAATAATTTCTGAATAGCCTAAAGTGTGTCGTCTTCACAGCAAGTATGTGTCCTAATAATTTCTATCTTAGCGACTAGGATAGTGAAATGATTTCACTAGCTATACATTTATTAGTTTCTTTCAGCTTATCCATGCTTTTTTTGAATGTGTAAATCGCATAGTATATGTAGGTCTATATCAACCGTAGGCCTAGGCTACACACTTGATCGCTATCACATAGCTGAAACCACGCTACGGTTCTTACACTAACTGACTCACGTTCACGTTGATCTCTATAACTGTTCATTTTTAGTAGCCTATATTCGAACCTATCCATAACCCGTTTTTGCTATTTGACTCATCATTTCACATACAAAAATATAAATAATGTCAGACAGCGAATTAGTAATTATTTATAAATAAAAATCTATCTCCTGCCAGCAGGGGGTGCTGCAGCACCCTCAGCACCCCCCTTCCCGCGCCCTTGGGAAAAAGATGGCGTTCAGAGAGGGGGACATGGCAGAGCTGAGGCGCGTGCAAGGGGAACTCAAATTCAAGCTGAAGGAAGCTAAGGAGGATTACAGTAAGAAGGTGGAACAGAAGCTGCAGGAAAACAACTTGAAGGAGACATGGGACTGCATGAAGGTTATCACTGGCCTGAAGAAGAACAGCAGCTCTGTGGAGGGGGACCTGGATAGGGCGAACCAGTTGAACCACTTCTACAACAGGTTTGACTGCCCTGCTCCAGCTCCAATGGCGGTGGTCTGTCCACCATCCCCCAGCCCCCACCCTCACACCCCCTCAATACCAGCGCAACACTCACCTCCATCATCACAGGCTATCGTACCCCCACCATCACTGGATTTTGCACCCCTTCCCCACATGGCGATCACGAACAATGAGGTGACAACGACCTCAGTCAACAGCCATCAGACACACAGATCCCAGATGCACCCCTCCCCCTCCCCTCCCCTTACATCCCTCACCATTACAAAAGATCAAGTGACAGTCCAACTTAAGAAATTGCGCAGCAATAAAGCAGGTGGGCCTGACAGACTGTGCCCAAGGCTACTCAAGGCCTGTGCTGCTGAACTGGGGGAGCCACTTAAGCACATCTTCAATTTGAGCCTACGCCTTGGACAAGTTCCAACACTGTGGAAGACATCATGTCTCACCCCTGTCCCTAAGAAGCCACACCCTAGTGAGACTACAGACCTGTCGCTCTTACATCACATGTGATGAAGACAATGGAGCGATTGGTCTTAGGCATGCTCAGACCCCAGGTACGCCATGCACTAGACCCGTTACAGTTTGCTTACCAGGAGAAAGTGGGCGTGGACGATGCCATCACTTATCTTCTACACAGGACACATTCCCACCTGGACAAGGGGAAAAGTGCTGTGAGAATCATGTTCTTTGATTTCTCAAGTGCTTTTAACACCATCCAGCACCTCAGATTGGGAGACAAGCTCTTGCAGATGGGTGTGGACGCTCACCTGGTAACCTGGATTACAGATTACCTGACTGAGCGACCACAGTTCGTCAGACTGAAGAACTGTCTCTCTGACACTGTGATCTGCAGCACCGGAGCACCACAGGGAACTGTGCTCTCTCCAGTCCTGTTCACCCTGTACACATCTGACTTCTGCTACAACACCGAGTCATGCCACATGCAGAAGTTTTCTGATGATACTGCAATTGTGGGGTGTATCAGGAACGGGCAGGAGGAGGAGTACAGGAGCCTGGTGGAGGACTTTGTGCAATGGTGCAAACTCAATCATCTTCAACTTAACACTTCAAAGACCAAGGAGATGGTGGTGGATTTCCGCAGGTCTAAGCCCACTCTGCTACCAGTCCACATTGATGGGGTCAATGTGGAGGTGGTTAGCACCTACAAGTATCTGGGTCTCCACCTGGACAATAAACTGGACTGGTCAGCCAACACTGATGCACTCTACAAGAAAGGGCAGAGCAGGCTGTACTTCCTGAGGAGGCTGCGGTCCTTCAATGTGTGCAGTAAGCTCCTCAGGATGTTCTACCAGTCTGTTGTTGCCAGCATCCTCTTCTATGCAGTGGTATGCTGGGGAGGAAGCACAAGGAAGAAGGATGTGGGGCGAATTGACAGGCTGGTAAGGAAAGCTGGCTCTGTAGTGGGAGCTGAACTGGAGTGCATCACTTCACTATCTGACAAAAGGACCCTGAACAAACTGATCAACATCTTGGACAATGAGTGTCACCCACTCCTCAGCACTATTGTTAAGCAGAAGAGCCTGATCAGCTGGAGACTTCGCTCACTGCCTTGCACAACTGACAGACTGAGAAAGTCATTTGTCCCCAGGGCCATTGAACTGTTCAATGCCTCACTTAAGGGAAGAGGAGAAATAGACTTCTCTGCATAGTCTGCCTGCCTCTTCACCCCTTAATGTTTGGTACTGTCTGTCCACTAGCCACTTGTACCACTGTCTTTATGCCTCACTGTTTGCGTGCTATATTAGCACATTAGCACATATGCATAACCCCCCCCCTCCATGCCACAGCAAACTGTGGCCACACTTACACATTTTCTTAGTTAAATATATAGATATATAGACTTTACTTTACTTTATTTCTGCATTGTTGCACTGTTGACTTACTCATTTGCACTATCACCATGACCACTATCACCATTGCACTACCACCATGACACTCATTCACACAGAGCACCTTAGAGCACCTTACCATACCTTACTATGCACAGAGAATCACAGGCTCAGTCCCTGCCTCAGTCATTGCAAGCGCCTCTGATTTATTAATCACCACTATGTGGATACTGTTTTTAGAATTGATTTAGATTAAGTGTTAGTATAATTTGTATTTTGTAATTGTATTTTAGTATATTTCTATATATTGTATTAAGTGTTAGTATAATTTGTATTTTAGTATATTTAGCATATTCTTTATCTTCTACTGTCCTTACTGCTTAGTTGTGTTTTTATAATATATACTTTAATTACTCTTTCTGCAGTTAAAGAATGTGTTTGTGTTGTATGTATGCTGCTGAGACCTTGAATTTCCCCTGGGGATCAATAAAGTATCTATCTATCTATCTATCTATCTACATAATGCGCAAGCATCTTCCTCAAAAGCAAGTATTTATGTCAATGAAACTGTCAGTGCCATTGTTTATGTCAAGATAATCAAACTGCTTTGTCTTGTTGTAAAAAACTTTTTCTAATGAACAATGCACAAGGCAGCGCTATTTTCAGTGTGGCATAGCTATTTCAAACTGCAAAATTACACATTATTGTGTGTGGAGGGGGTTGCTTGCAAGACAGTGGATTATGTTTTAAAGTTTACTTTTGACAGACATTGTGACATTATAAAGAGAGCAAAGGCTTTTTCAGCATCAAATGAAAAATGACCAATATACAGTAAAACACCCCTTGGTCAGAGCTGTGCACCACTGTACATCTTTCTATACATCCTGACGTTTCTGTCTGTCAGGTCATATGTATGCTAGACAGACAACTAGACAGCTATTTCAAAATGTTTGCATGAAATGACTCAAGCAATGAAATAAGGCCAATTTGTTTTATAGGACTATTCAGCATGAAACCAGTATAGTACATTGTGACCAACATGCAAAATGTAAAAAAAACAGCAGATATTTGTACAAAATCAGTTGCATGGATGTACAAAACCATTGATGTTTGTTCAAGATGGGGAAAAAGTGCATTAATGATGTGCACAAGTGATAAGATGATTGATGTTTTTTTTGAGAATTTCTGATCGGAGAAATGTGCCAAAGTTACTGCGAAACAACTGTACTAATGACTCCTTCATAAAATACCTACATCTTAAATAATGAAATAGAAATATACCTCAAGCCCATTTTTTTGTCACATTTAGTGAAGAAATGGCCTTTTCATATGATTAGTTAGGCTATATGAACTATTCAGGCTATAACATTAGATAGAAAGATAGATAGATAGATAGATAGATAGATAGATAGATAGATAGATAGATCGATACTTTATTGATCCGCAAGGGGAAATTCAAGAATAGTTATCGTCAGTTATCATCAGACAATTAAATACTGTTATGCATTGATATTGGGATAGGAAATTACCTATATTGTGATAATATTTGGGTTATATTGATTGTTTGGTTGATTGATTGATTGATTGATTGATGACATGCATGTACTGTAGAATACAAGTACTGCACATTATTGCACATTGAATAGTCTGATAGCTGTTGGCAGGAAAGACTTTCCTGCAGCATTCAGTCCTACAACTATGGATCAGCCTGTGACTGAATGTGCTCTGTCGGAACATCATCAGGACTTGTAGTGGGTGGGTGTGATTGTCAAGAATTGAGTTTAGTTTTGAAAGCATTCTCCCCTCCGTCACCTGCTGAATCGTGTCCTGTTTAGAGCCAATTATGGAACCAGCCTTCTTGATTAACTTTGATTCTATTCTTGTCTTGTCTGCTTTATATACTCTTTTGATCCCGTGAGGGAAATTTGGTCTCTGCATTTATCCCAATCCGTGAATTAGTGAAACACACTCAGCACACAGTGAACACACAGTGGTGCAGTGAGCTGCCTGCAACAACAGCGGCGCTCGGGGAGCAGTTAGGGGTTAGGTGCCTTGCTCAAGGGCACTTCAGCCGTGCCTGTTTTCATCTATTGTAAACTCAAGAGGTAAAATCTTGGGTTAGATGGGGAGAGGATAAATCAATAACCATGCATCATATTGTTGTATTCAACCATATAGATAACTTGGAATGACAACACTAGGTACATCCAATCACTGTATATTCATTGAACATGCTGGGTCAGATTTAATGTCACTAAACCTGGGTAAGTTAAATTTACTTTAAAATGGAGGAAACCGGTTGCCTTAAAGCATGAACGTTTTAGTAAGTTTATAAAACTTAAAATCTATTTGAAATATGGCCAATTATCTAAAGTTAATCTCAAGTGAGTGATTTTTAAACTTTTAACCAAAATAGCAAAAGACACAATACATTATGTTCATTTTTGTATTTTTTTAATGTCATGAAACAGCATTGGATGTTATTCAAAAAAGTGTGTTTACAACAAAGCACTTTTTCATAACACTTGATATCTGAAATAATCTTTTGTTTTTCAAATCAAAAGTCTTTTTCTTTTTCATCACACACACACACACACACACACACACACACACACACACACACTCTCACACACATCAACAACATATTTCTCACCTTTTTACAACTATTATAATTTTGATAACTCTTTGATTAAAACAAGTCTGATAAAAGTGCTTTGTAAGGGATTTAAAGGCATTCATCGAATGTTGGCCTAAATAAAGAAATGTCAATTAACTGATCACTGATTTCTGACCCTCAGCTACATAACATCCTGGACTTTGGACCCACAATGGCTGCCTTGCACTACTCCACTTGCACTACTCCACTTGTACACTTGCACACTTTGCAACTTGTTGTTGTTGTCCTGTTGTCCTGAAAACACTTCTGAACACACTTCTGCTGCTCTTACATAACTTGCACCACTATGCCACTTGCATACTTAGGTCAAACAGAACTACCTCAGCCATTTATTTGCCTGACTTTTGCACTATTATATTGACTGTCTACTGTATGCACAATTGCACAATTTCAACTCAAATTTTGCTGCTCTTATTTTCTTCATTGTATGTGCCTTCTTATTTTTACTTTTTATATTGTTTACTTGAATGTTATGTTTGTCTGTGGACTTAATTGGTAAAATATGTCTTGTCTCCACCGTGGGTAGTAGGAAACGTAATTTTGATCTCTTTGTATGTCTTGACATGTGAAGAAATTGACAATAAAGCAGACTTTGACTTTGACTTTGACTTTGTGTCTAGAATGTTCTGTTTTTTTACCAGCACAGAGAGTTAAAAAAGAAAGAAAAAAACCTCTTCATTGAGATCCTAATCATGAGGACCGAGACATGGTGACCTCATATATCTTGTATGGAAATGAGAAGTAAATTGGCACCAAGTATGTGAGCACACAGGCACAGAGTCAGGCACACCCACACACTGAGAGAGAGAAAGACCCGATTAAAACACTGTCAGGCGAAGGAATTCATCGGTCGATTGCCTTTTACCAGTAGAGGGAGGCAAATCACTCTGCACTGCAGGTAACCAAAAGTCTCACCAACGCGCAGTCTCTGAGTAGTAAGATTACAGTCATCTCAGTGAAACCCAGCGGTATCATCAAATAGGTCTAGTTCCGAGGATGATAAAGAAGCAGAACCTGAATACGATAGCCTAAACACGAGTAGGTGCCATAGCCTACATCTTCTGCGTAAAATAAGACGCAGATCGGGATACTTGTATGTTTTCCTTATGGTTCTCATAAAACCACTGAAAATTGTTTGATCAAAATTATGTCAAAATTAAATTAGGTCAAAATTGATTAAATATCCAACACACAAAACTGTGATCTACCTGAGCCTACCTGTTGGGTCACGTGTTCTCATTAAATCAGTCGCACACAATGTCTTTTATCTCGCGGCATCCTCTGGCAATGGCCAAGCCCTCCATTTTCCAACAGTAAGGTGGAGATTGCCTGCCTGCCTACCTACCTGTAAACTCACCTCGTCAGACGAGTTTAGCAAGTTTGGCTAAGGCAAAGGTGGCCATTTCTCAGGTAAAGGGTGTTGACCAAACCCAGCGGCTGACTGAGATAGAAGCGAAGAAACATGGAGCTATAGCTCGATAAATTAATAGATAAGTCATCATTGATTAGGAGCACGATCTGTTGAAGAAAAGAGAAAACGGGTAAGTTATTTACACCAGTTTGCTGTTGGGCTACGCACGGTGAAAGATGCAGCACCACGCTGTTAAGGTGTCAGACAGAAGACAATTTAGCCACATAATGTTGTTTTGGACTGTTTAATGTAGTCTACCTAATAATTTACAAGCAGCTTCAATAGCTTGAATCATTCAATTAATTCAATTAATTAAATACACAATTGTTGATCAACAACAAGAAGTCGGAAGGGATGTGCTGTCAAAACGTTTCTTACGTTGGCCTATGTTGTTGCTCATAGTTGAGGGTGGCGAAAAGTAGTTATTCTCGATTTCCCCACGTAGGCTACCTGCAACAAATTACTTGCTAAAACTAAAAGTGTAAGAAGTCGCCCCTGAAATTATATTTAACGTTTTTGCTGTTGTTGCTGTAGTCAGATTTAAAGTTGATTAAACCCCATTCAAAAACTATTTTTTTTTTTACCAGATACACAGCACACCAGAAATGACTATTCTTTGCTCGGCTAATATTTTCAACTAACATGATTAGAGATCCACATGTGATCTCTATTCATGACTATGTGATCTCTATTCATGACTGTTTGCAGTGTTCTTTTAGGGCTGTTAAATGGTCTACTTAGACCTCATATGAAACTCCCATGTCATTGAAATACTGAAGAATGATGAAGGAGCCTACTTAAGAGTATTCTCAAAATATTCCTAATAGAAGTGGCTTCATGGTATTAATATCTTATTTCACTTTTAGCCTATTAAACGTTTGGGCCAAGATGGCTTCTACCTGTAACTGGATCCTTCAGTGCCCTCTTTTGCATTGTTGTTGACTTTTTGGAGCCACAGGGAGTGGGCAGACAATGCTTGCATTGCCTTTACTCTGCTGTATTAACCAAGGCCTTGGATTTCCAGGCCAGAGGGCATGTGAAGGGTGAAGATAAAAGGTGTGTGTGGGTAATGGTATTTAAGTCAGAGGGTTTCCCAACGTGCACAGGTTCTTGGGTTCTTGAGTTCACCTGGTTGATTCCATACCCATTAAGATTTCATATGGCTTTTGTAGGGCTATGGACTCCTTCTTTTGGGTCTCCCTTTGTGTCTCTCTGTGTATTTAGTTAATTTACAGTGTGTGTACACAACCATTAAGTTCTCATCTCATTTCAACACCTCCTCTGTGGGTCGACAGTATCCAGTAACTTTCAATCTTTAATGAAGTATAACACTCCTTGAGGCTAACTGCCACACATCCACACTTGCACACGTGTAGAACGCTTACAGAGTACATGTGAACAGTGATACTCCTTGGTGCCCAAATGGCATGGTGCTTGACCTTGAAGGTGCCTCTGATACACTCTTTCTGTCTATTTTGGTCTAATTCAGTGATTTGGTGAATATGGCTCTTATAGCCATATTGATGTGTTGGCATTCATGTGAGCAAAGCTAGTTCAAGTGCTCTGATGCCCAAACCATGCACCTCAGTACCCTCATGGTGTAATGTCAAGGAATCTGTCTGTAACTTGATCTTTTCTGAACAGATTTGATGTTCAAGGTGTGGCGTTCCGTGCAGCATCCTTAGTTTGTGGTCCCTACAGTCGTTTTCAAACCGGCTCCTTTGCTTGATGGCAGGTAGTGACACATGCACAACTGCTACATGGCTATATTTCTCTATATCTTGGCCATATGGTGTGCTGAGCTTGTGAGGCTTCTGTGGAAGGCAGGGTGGAGGATGCTAATAGGCTAAATCATGTGGAAAAAAAATGTTTTTAGATGTTAGTTCAGTTGTGCTTTGGTAATCAAAGAAATCTTTTCCAGTTTTTGTGTTTTGAATTTGCCAATGTCTTTGAATAGAATACACTTTATGTGTGTTGAGTAAATTTGGAAATATGCTGTGATGTCAGATTTGAACATGTTATGAAGTTTTTTGTGCTCTTTTGGTGTTCTTCTGGGACTTACATCACAGGTCTGATGACAGTTCATGCCATGTCATTGAAATCCACACTGTCCAGCAATGCCTGCATTCAGGCAGTACATGTCACTTGCTTTTAAATGTAAAGTGGTCTTTAAGGAAGTGTGTTGAGACTCAAATGTAAAAGGTGGGTTTCTATTCAGACCCCATTGATACTGTTGTTACCACACCCAATTTCTTTAGTAACCTCACACACTTACAAAGCTAGTTGACCCTTTTCTGTTTTGTGTCTGAAGGGGAGGGGTGGGGTGGGTGATCAGGCTAGTAGAAAGTCAGCAATGGTCTAGTTCTGGAGCTGGACAGTCTATTACAGTGAAAGCGGAGTTGGAAGGAGAGGTGCAAACACACACCAAAATCGAGGTGCGGGCAACTAGGAATAAAACTTAGTTGAAGGAGAGAGATGCCTCACACTCCGAGTTATACGCTAATTCCTTTATTGAGGCGATAAAGTAATTAGCGTATAACTCGGAGTGTGCGGCATCTCTCTCCTTCAACTAAGTAAAAGCTGAGTTACCATACAAAACCCCATCATTCCAGTCATTAGTAAAATCTTGGTTTCCATGAGCTGTACAGGCAAATGGCTATTACACTACTGAATGGCAGAACAGCTCTGGATTTGAATTGTTTTTGGATTTGAAGCAAATAGTTGCAAATGTTAATACAAATTCATTGGCTTTCTAAACTCTTCTTTGTGTAGTTCAGGTCGCCTCAGATGGTCTTTTGGTACTCTGCTAAGCTATGTCTATAAGCTATGCCTGTTTATAAAAATGTAGTCTGTAACACTTTTCAGTTTAAGGCCTGTTTCAATATCCATCTTGTGTGTTTTCAAGTACAGGGGCAGGGGGTATTGTCTTTGCCTCATCAGTTGTTTCATCATTCCCACCATTTAACACAATAAAGAAAGTTACATGAGCTGCTGTGTTAGATATGATCCCATTGCTGCTTTGATGGTGCTGCTGTGTCATTATGTTTTCTCACCTGCTGGGTTCCCTGCTGTGAGACTGTGTATGAAACCTGTTTGGGAGGCAGGCATGTGTGTGTGTGTGGGAATTTTGTATTGATATTTGTGTAGGCGAATGCGTTTATTCCACACACACTGCTTACGCGGAGACGTCTGAATGGAAGGTTGAGATGTGGACTGAAAGGGGCTGTGAGGCTCTGTGAATCCGTGGGATCAGGTTTCAGCCCGTAGGTATGCCTGCTGTCGTCCCTCTCAAAGCGCCGTCTCACTGTTGCCCTCGAGCCGCTCTAGTGTGTTGCTATAGCAGTGTTGTGGAGCTCTCTTTCCCCTTCCTTCTTTCTTCCTCTCTTTCCACACACACACACACACACACACACACACACACACACACCTCTGCCTCTGTCCCCATTATGGAAACACCATGTTGCCATAATCATTGTCTGTATTCCTGACTGATATGTGGTGAAGAGATTGCTGTGTGTTCCATATTATTTTACGTTATTTTATGTTATATGAGATCTGGCACCTAAAATAAATTTTAATGGGGTCTTGTCTTCCTTATGATGGTCTCCACCCATCCAGGACAATGTGACTTCAATTGATGGGTCTACTGCTCAGGCACTATTGAGATGTACTCAGATGATGACGTTAACTCCCTGAGTTCATGGAAGATGTGTATGTGTCCAGTCAGATAGCCATCGGCTTCCGTCTTTTTATTTTTGTTGGTTCAGTGGGTGGAGCTGCAGGGTTCACCTCTGTTCGTCAGACCAGGCATTATCATTCCTCCTCCTGCCCCTCCCCCCTTCCACTTCCCTGCATACCTGACTGCACTCTGCAGTGGCTCTCTTCATTAGCTCAATCAGATGTGCAACCAGCAAGGATATATAGTAGGCTTTCAGCGTGGGTAGGGGCAGGGGCTGGATTGAGTCTTTACTTAAAGACCAGTGATACCATCATCCCATGTTGCATCACTGCTAAATGATGTTGAAGTAAACATGGGTGTGTTGAACATATGAGTCACACCCTTTTTCACTCCTTTAAGATTAAAATAGTCTAAGCTGCAGCCTTGTTTGTAAAGCCTAGTATGATAAGTATAACATGCTTTGTGTTGATGGTTATAAAATGCTTTGTGTTAATGGTTTCTTGTGTATGGGATCATGTATGTACATTCATCAGTAGGGGACTGGACTTTCATTGAAGCTATAGTTTTGGTTGTGGGTCAGTGCTCATTGAAGTATTCCTAGAAGAATATCATTGTTCTTCTCTGAACTATGAAAATGTTTTCTTTTCTGAGATTTTGTAAACTGAGGAGTTGGTGCCTCGCTTGATTAGAATCTCACATAATGTGTGGGCGGGTACGGCATTCCATTCATGTCTTCTGTGTGCTTTAGACCCAGATGGATTATTTGCAGGAAGTAACTAACATGTAAAATTAATCTTTTCTTAAACCAAGTGTTCTTGTAAATGTGTGGACAGATGGTGTCATGTGCTCATCCTGGTTGTTTTTGCATAACTCACCCTACTCTAACCTTGGGAAACTGGTTGGGGCCAGGTAGAATGAGCTGGCAAAAATGGATATGCCTAAACACTCCATTGTTGTTTCCTTAACACATTCTTTCCGAACCCCGGCCTGATTCACCCCAATGCAAACTAAACACTTGTTTCCGTGTTCCTAGTGATGATGGAAAACATGTACTGGCACTAAAGTAAACCTTTTTGCATTACCTGTATTGATGCCTGTATTGAACAGGGTAAGGGATTTGTAGACACTGCGTGGTGGAGAGACAACGTGAACTGACTTATGATCTGATCTTTGTGAACAATGTGATCTTTGGTTCAGTTGGTTTGAGTTCAATTTAGATGTGCCAATGTAACCTGCGTTGTGTTGAACCTGCGCGATTCAGCCCTGCACACGCCCCGACTCGAACCCGCGAACAGCAGCACCTCGGATCGGGAGGCGAGCGCGCTAACAATCGCATGCCAGCAGCACTCTTGAGGCGTCAGGGAGTGAGGTTTACCAACATTCCACAAGCACAGCTAAGCTAGCTGGCATCCGTTACACCAATATAGAAATTGACTTATGCAACTTCTGGAGCGAGTAATTGTATTCTTTCCTTTCCTCTGTGCTCCAGGAAGTAAAGTGAGTGGGGATTTAGCAGAACCTTTTATCCCAAATGGTGTTCAGGTTTCTAGGCCGTTAGTTTCTCAGACAACAAACACTCCCGCTGTTCTGCCATGCCCTCAACATTGTGAAGTAATGTGTTAATTGGCTAGAGTGGGGTATGGCAGGGAGCTGCTGAGTTTATCCCAGTTTTAGTTTGTTTTAGTTTGTTGGGATTATATTGAGTAGGCCCACACATGGAACAGACAGGAGCACCAGGAGGGGAAATGCAACGAGAATGTGTCGAACAGACCCTTTAACATCCTCCAGAATAATTGACACATCAGATATCATCTTTTGGTCATTTATTGTAATCTCACAATGAAAAGAATGAGGAAAAATCCAACCTTGAAGGGAAGCAAATTTATTCTGAGAAAAAGGAAAATCTCATACAAAAATAAAGAGTTTGGTTCCAAAATGCTATATTCACCATTTTAATGAATTTTCATAAATCATTTTTTCCCCATTTTTGTTTTCCAAGTAATTTCAGTAGAACTGTAATTTGGAATTGTTATTTGATTTATCTTTACTCAATCAAAACAACACAACTGCAATTTGATTGATATTGCCTTAAATACACAATTAAATAACCAGACTTTTTAATGTCTCTAAAAATGGAGATGTAGCATTTTGGAACCAAACTCTTATATTTTTAACAAAAACACATCACCCACAATATACCCCTGCTTGTAATACCTTCTTAAGCCTCCCTTTGCCAATAAAACAGCTCATAATATTGTCCTATGACACCCCATAAAGCTGGAGAATTCAAAGCAAGGGATTTAAGACCATTCGTCTGTACAAAATCTCCCCAGATCATCCAGATTCCTAGGTCCACACTTGTGCATTCTCCTCTTTGACTCACCCCACTGTTTGTCTATGGAGTTTAGAACAGGGGCCTGTACTACGAAGCGGGGTTACTGGCTTATCTAGGTAAGAGTAACTTGATCACGTGTGGCGTAACTTCCCGATTAACCCGTACTGCGAAAGGTGGTTAGGTTTTAACCGAGGTATGCTGCCATGGCAATTTACGCTGCATCTCAAACCTGCTCCGAGCAGGTTATGTTTTTGGTTAACCCGAGGTTTCCGTTAACCACACCCTTTATAAGTACCACCCAAAGATTCTAGAACAGAGCTCTGTTCTAGAATCTTTGGTACCACCCCTCCACTAACAATTTCTCCCGAGACATGTCGGCGTACCTGGATGATCCATACGACATTGGAGCGCAAATCGTGAGGGACTCTCTTCGCAGGGCGAGGGGTTTTAGAGACCGCCAGAAAATATATATAGCCTACCCGGACGATATTCTCTATGAAGATATAGATTGTCAGCTGAGGGAATTCGTTATCTTTGTCAGATGATCTAGGAAGACGTCTCATAGCAATGCCCGTACGTGGACATTCATGTTTTCCATCGGTGATGCTGAACATCTGAGCAAGAATAGCCTACTGTATGTCCGAAAATAAATCGGACATAGGCCTACAGTATGCTGAACATCTGAGCAAGAATAAATCGGACATATAGTAGGCCTAATAAATTAAAATCACCATTTTAACAAACGTATTGAATTGAATGTCATATTACTGTACCCTGCACATAAAGGCTACACATTTCCACAGCACCAGAATCCGACCGAATGCCTCCCTCAACCCCCTCCATAATCGGCCTTCCACTATTATTTGCGATGGCCAACTCCTCTGCTACTGTAAAACACTCTGGTGCCTTACAGTAGTGTTCAAAGACACCTTTTTCTTGTTCGCTGTAAAACAGAGGCCAAGTGAAGGCTATAAGCATAGGCCTACATGTTTTCATAATTAAGAAATATTAATGCAAGCTATGACTATATAAACCACTATTCTGAATAATGTGTTTGTGTTTCATTTTCACCTGCTGCCATGTGCGTTTGGCAATGGTGTTGCATCTGAAATGTTCACAGGATTAGGCATACACTAAATCAGTCAATGGGGCTAATTAAACATTCAATTATCCTTATTACTGTAATCTATATGCCCACTTCTAAATTGTGTTGCATCTGTAGGCATTTCTATGAACTCAAAATAAGCAATTTAATTATTTAAAATCATTAAATACATTCCGCAAGCTATTAATCCTCCGTATTTGAAGAACATGTGGAAATAAAACTTTACTTTCAGGCATTTAAGCTACCCGATCTGCAATACGTTGCCAACAGCCTTGCCTTGCTTTGTTCACTGCCGACGTAGGCTATTTGATTTTTGTCGTAGAGTGGGTTTTAATTCCTCATAAATTGTCATAATAATTGTGCATTCCTCATCCGTAAAATAAGGTGAACGCGTCATCACCGAAAGCGCTGCAACCCGCCCCTTTTATGTGAACGCGCACAAACTCCAATGAGGTTAACCCCGGCTCAACAAATCAACTTCATAATCAGCGTCGTAGTACCGATTAACACCACTAAAGATAACCAGGTTTTGTCAACCCCGGTTTAACAAAGTAACCCTGGGTTACATCTGGGTAGGTTAAGCTCCCTTCGTAGTACAGGCCCTAGGGGTCTGAGATGGCAATGGCAGCATTGGCAGATGTTGTGGTCACTAAACCATTTTTGTTTTGATCTGGATGTTTTTGATTCATTGACCTGATGAATGATCCAATCATGACCCACTTTTAGTGTCTTGGCAGAGATTGACAGATTTCCATCGAAAATGTTCAGGTTTTTCTTGGGGTTGATAATATCATGCACCTTAATAAGGTTCCCAGGTTTAATTTTAGCATATTCTCTTGTCTTATTCTCATATTGAAAAATGAGTAGGGGATTTAGCCTCTGTGTCACTTTATTTTCATACCTTAATAAAAAAGAAAGTCATGAACTACTTCTGAAAGTTTACAGACACTCTATTTAACTTAAGTAATAGGAGTGCCAATAATTGTGGGCGACATGTTTTTGTCAAAAATATTTATTTCTTTGAGATTTTCCCTTTTCTCAGAATAAATTTGCTTCCCTTTAATGCTGGAGATTTGTTTTCATTGTAAGATTACAATACATCATCAAAAGATTATTTTTATACCTATTTTTAGTCAACTTTACCAGGGGTGCCAATAATTGTGGAGGGCACTGAATTTCTGCTTCCCTCGTGTCTTCCTTGTCCCATCTCTCCTCTTTAGGACTTGCCTGAGACACCAGGATGAGTCGAGGGCGAGTAGACTCCCAGGGTTCCCTGGGGCCAGACGATGAAGTGGTGCCCTACAGTGACGATGAGACGGACGATGAGTTGGACCCAAGCATGGACGAGGATGGCGGTCCAGCGGCCCCTGGGCCTGACATCCAGAGCAGTGGTGAGTCAGGCTGGTTCTGGCCTGGTAATGCATTGCGTGCTTGCATGGAGGATATTACTGTACTGGAATAGTCTTAGTTTCATTCTGGTCTCATGTCTGCTCTGCTTTCTCATCCAGAATCGAGCTGGAGTGTCAAAGCAAATGACCGAGATTACTGTAAACGGCCTGAGTTTCAGCGGAAGTCCTTTCTCTGTATGAAGAAGAGCAAGTACTCAGTAAGTGCTTTGTCTGTGTTTTTTATTTGTTGATACCACAATGTCAAGTTTCTGTTGGCACAGATGGAAAAGACCCAGTAGGGTAAATATTTGCCATTGAAACACCATAGTGCTTTAGAGAAACACAGCGCCTGAGAGAGCAGATATAGACTTCCTTGTTGGTAGACTTGCCCAGACCTCTGACCTATGACCTCTGACCTATGTGATTAGCCTTGAACAGATGAGATCTGTGTTGTTAATGATGGAATCCCAATATGTTTAGGTTTGGAAATGATTCTCTTTATATGACCAAGATCAATGTGATTAACAACAGATTACATCCATTTCAGGTTATTGATGGAATCCCAATGTGTTTAGCCTGCTAGTTTTACCATCAGATATGTGTCTTCTGATATGTGTGATTAATTTGAAATGACATGATTTAGATTTAGCTTTACTTTAACGTCTCTCACTTCCCCCTGCTTTTCCATTGGGTGGTTTCCTCAATGAGATGTGCCTTGATGGTTTTGTTTAGTTGGTCCAGTAGACTTCTGACGGCATGGAACCTAGAATCTGTAATAACTTGGTACAAAGTTCAGAATGACGCTGGTCTTTTGTTACTCAGGCATTTGTTGCCATGTGCCCTCTGAATAAACAGTGATATTTCCTGTTTTGTTTAAAAAGGAAAAACCTGTTGGCTAAGTCTTGAATTGTGCTGTTGGAATATCTGAACATGTGTGCACCTTGGTACTGCCTCTCTGTATGGAGTAGGAGTAGAAAGTGCAGAAAGTTTTTTTCTGTTTGCATATATGGAAATCAGTGAAGCAGGGAAGTATTTCTGTACCCATGCCTCAATAACCCATGTACACCAAATCATCCAGGAAAAACAGATGTCATGTACTCTGCAACAAAGGTGTCATGTTATTTGATCTTGTCATGTGGCTTCTGCTTGTTTCTTAATACAAATGGGTGAAATTGCATTGAAACAGTGTCACAAGTAGGATGGGTGAAATAGCTGTACAAGATGTTAATCTTAATAAGTAATCATCCTTCCTTTTCTTCTAGGGAAATGCCATCCGTACGTACAAATACAATGTGCTCACATTCATTCCCATGAATCTGTATGAGCAGTTTAAGCGAGTAGCAAACCTCTACTTCCTGGCGCTGCTAATCTTACAGGTACATCTCCGCTTCTCAGGTTTCACAATTGGTAAACACAACACACATCTTAATTGTACCACCTGGATGTAGCACTAACAAAGCCTCATAAAATGGCTTGACCGTTTTGGCAAATCTGAAATGAAAATTGACGCCCTGTTTTCGCCTTGATTAGATCATTCCTGAAATCTCCACGCTGCCTTGGTACACGACCCTGGTGCCTTTAGTCTTAGTGCTGGGCATCACTGCCATCAAAGACCTCGTGGACGACTTGGTGAGTTATACGAAGCTATACAGACACTGAATGACTTTAGTAGGTTGTCAAATACATTTGATGTGATCCATAAGCTTGGTAAGCAGGCCCACTGGCCGAGGTTCTAATTAAAATATGACCAGTACACAAAATGCAAAGAGGATGATTTAGGAAGGATGAAGCCACCATGAGCAGGTCTGACCATTGCTCTGGGTCTGGTTTCTGCTCTGTTAGGCCCGGCACAGGATGGATAAAGAGATCAACAACAGGAAGTGTGAGGTGCTGCAGGATGGCAGGTAAGATCAGTACACATGGACATCGCCAAGCCACTCACTTACTCTCACTGAGATTCACAGATATCATGTGATATGAATTCATTTTGCCTTTTAAATTGGCGTGATTGCGAATTGATAAAAGTAGACCTAATTGTCCTCATTCATCAAACATTTAGATTTGTTCTTAAAAGCCAAAACCCCCCCTAAATTCTGACCTTCACCAATGTTTTCATATCTGGGATTTGCTCTTTGGTAAGAGCAGAATCTGCTTACCTTCAAAAGCACTCTTATTCACATATAAGTGCTGACATGTCATTGCTCTTTCTTAATTTTTGAAGTTTTATAATATTATAATAAAGTGACATCTATATTTTTATCATTTACAATATTTTATCAAATGTTTGTACAATATTTTACAAAGCATTATGATATTTTGAATTAAATAAACATGAGAAATAATACTAGAAGTAATAAAACTGATTACACGGTTTTTTTTTTCATGCCCACTTTTGAAAAATACTAAACTTAAACACTTGTTTGCTGTTCACTGTCTGCAGTAGTACTTCCACTTCAGAGTATATGACTCAACTTCTTAAGACATGCAAACTAATGGTCCTTTGGTAAATGAAATGAAAATAATATTAATTTTACAGTGGTCTGACATTATGTGTATCCTCTAAAGGTTCCAGGAATCCAAGTGGAGATTTATTCAAGTTGGTGATGTGGTTCGATTGAAGAAGAATGATTTCATTCCTGTAAGTTAAAAATATATTATAACAAGTTCTCATGTAAGATATGGTTTTGTGTTGTTTTCCACCCACTGCATTAGATCATTTCTCTGTGATTTTACCTGACTATGTATAAATAGGCAACAGGGACAATTGTTTTTTCTTTTATTTACACCTGATTCTAATGCACATCATTTTCCACTTGCAACATCTGATTTCATTCAGGCCGATCTTCTGTTGCTGTCCAGTTCAAATCCTAACAGTCTTTGTTATGTGGAGACAGCTGAGCTTGATGGGTGAGATGTAACTGAGTGTGAATTTCCCCTGCTTTGGTTTTATCCTGACGATATTTGCTTTATCCTCCAAAACTGAGTAAAGTTCAAACTGAAATATGGTTTATGGACTGAATTGGTCGTTAATATGACATTAGCTGAATCATTCAACTGGTCATCTTTGTGAGCTATCTTTTAGTGGTGTGTAGCTGGGTTAAGATCTTTGTGCATTTCGATACATGTACATAGATTAATTACCTATATGTATGTTATTTACGACCTGACATGCAACATAGGTTAACTTAAAACCTGCTGTGTTTCACTGCCTGGCTCCCTGACTATAAAAAAATGAACATAGTTGTATATGTTGAGTCATTGTGTATCTCCATGTTCTGTACTGTACTGTACTGTACGGTTTCCTAATCAATGTGTCAATATTTGCTAAAGAGAGCACCATTAAACATCCATTACAAAGCAGTCTTACTGGCATGCTGTAGTGCAACACTCTTGCATTGTTTGGTCACCTGGACATTTTTAATAGGATTGGGAACGCCTCTTAGTCAAACATACAAAAGCTAGCAATTAATTGATCCTGGTAATGAACAGTATTATTCACTTTTCTTTTTGCTTCCACTTTCCATGCTCCATATATATGACCTGTCAATGCCTACCTATCTGTCCCACAGAACATGACCCTTCAGATTAATTTGGAAGGTTGTATTATAAATCATCTTGTCTGTGTCTCTTTCAGGGAGACAAACCTGAAGTTCAAGATGGGGCTGAAAGTGACAGATGAACATCTACAGGACGAAAATCAGATGGCTCGTTTTAATGGTATTAAACTGGTTCCCAATTATCCTCGTCACTTATCTTTCAGTTGGAAAACAACTAAGAACCCCATGTCATCAAACTCTTTCACACAAGTTTCTCAACAAAGTTGACTTAACTGTTAAAATGCCTCCTTTATGAAGACATTAGCAAGTGCCTTAGTAGTAAGATCCCATCATAGAAAAAAGAGCCCCTTTTCAGAGCATATAGAATTGTAAATGGTAAACTGACTTGGAACAGACTAATTTTTGACGGTTGTCAGTTCTTCAAAACTGTTCATTGGCTTAGGCAAGTTTAGATGAAAAGGGAAAAGATGCCACAAGAAAATGCCATTTTTAAATGCAACTTTTAATGCATCGAAGACAATTGTAACTATATGAAAATGAAAAACAAAATCTGTCTAAAAGTCTAAAAATGTTACAAATGTCGTTTGTCTGTCCTACAGCTACAGTTGTTTGTGAGGAGCCAAACAACCGGCTGGACAAGTTCACAGGGACCATGCACTGGAAAAATGACCGCTTCCCCCTCGATTTGGACAACTTGCTGCTCAGGGGCTGCAGAGTGCGCAACACAGAACTGAGCCACGGCCTGGTCATTTACGCAGGTCAGAGAAGCTGCTTGCTGATTGGCAAACATACAGGTGCATCTCAAAAAATGTGAAAACCATGGAAAAGCCCAAGGCCCTGCCCAGACAGAGATTAAAGGCTCAGGAAACCATTGCCGGTATTTTGACTTAATTAGCTGTTTAGAGCTCTTCTCAGGTCAACATTTCTGTATTATAAATTCTTTATTATAATATTTTTCTGGAAACTGGAATTTTGATTTCCATGAGCTGTTAACTCTAATCATCAAGATTAGAATAATTAAGGTGGATTAAAACAGAAATTGTCATAAAAAAATATATGAAAGTTTCAGTTAACTGAAATAAATGACAGGAATAACTGTTCCATGATCTATTTTTTTGAGATGCGCCTGTCTATATACTGGACACAGGCAGGGACACACAGAAAATCACAGAGTACCTTTAATGTTCTTTGCCAAATAGACAAGAGGATCTCAGCACCTTATAATTTAAGCAGGTGCAGCTTTTTAAAATGTATAAACCCTAGGAGAAAGAAAATATAGTGAAATGTCAGTTTGTTAATAACATTTGGGGCACTACAAGAGAGGAAGGCAGTGTTGTACTATTCTCTTTCTCCACCTATCACATACTTTCATGTTTTCATATAAAAAAATCGCAGCAGTCTACCTACAACACCATGGAGTCATTGACTAGGAAACACACCCTCTCTTTTTTACCTTTTTCTTGAAGAAAATCTTGCAGTTTTGCTCTTGCCTAATGCATTTATCTGTCATCATCTGTTTACGTTTACCGTGTCGACTTTCAGGATTTGACACCAAAATCATGAGGAATGGAGGCAAGACGCGGTTCAAGAGGACAAAAATTGATCAGTTGATGAATTACATGGTTTACACTGTAAGGCTCTGCATTGATCATTAGGGACTGTATGATTCAAATATATAATTTATTAAAATTGGTTATCTCAATTTATTAAAATCATTATTGTTATAATAGTGCATTCTCTCTCTCTCTCTCTCTCTCTCTCTCTCTCTCTCTCTCTCTCTCTCTCTCTCTCTCTCTCTCTCTCTCTCCCTCTCCCTCCCTTTCTCTCTCTCTCTCTCTCGCTCTCTCTGTCTCGCTGTAGATCTTTGTTGTGTTGATTTTGGTGTGTGCTGGCCTGGCTATCGGTCATACATACTGGTATGAGGACATTGGCAGCAAGGCCTGGTACCTCTTTGATGGCAAAGACCAGACTGCCTCCTACAGGGGCTTCCTCAGTTTCTGGGGCTACATCATTGTCCTCAACACCATGGTGCCCATCTCTCTCTATGTCAGGTAAGGACAAGTTTCTATCCCTCCTCTGCCAAACACCCTCTCTGGGAAATGGAAAATGGAAGAGGGGAGCAAGAAAACGCTCGCCAGAAATGTGATGTGTTTTTGTCTCCTGGCCATGCAGCGTGGAGGTCATTCGTCTGGGTCAGAGTAAGTTTATCAACTGGGACCTACAAATGTACTACCAAGAGAAGGACACCCCAGCCAAGGCCCGCACCACCACCCTCAATGAGCAACTGGGCCAGATTGAGTACATCTTCTCCGACAAGACTGGCACTCTCACCCAGAACATCATGGCCTTCAAGAAGTGCACCATTTCTGGGCGTAGCTATGGTTAGCCTCATGATCACATTTTACCCATTGACCTGGTCACTACATCTTCCAGCCATTTTCTGTCTAGCACACTGTAGTGGACTATATCAATGCATAACATGTTTCACGAGAGTAGAGAATACATTTCTTGTTTTCCAGAATGTTAAAATTGAGGAAATTCCAATACCATAGTCTTTGACCAAGTTGTTTGCTTGATAATGAACTTGGTCTCTCTCTTCTATTTTAGGGGATCCCACAAGTGCGGAGGGAGTGACTTTAGACCGTGGACGGGTAATAATTCCTTTTTGAGATTTTACTTATTATGCAAAAATGCATAATTATGAATCCATTTTTGAGTCCACTGCAAGCATATTTCAGTGGACTGAATAAATACATTACAGTAAGTACAATCTCGGTTGCTAATGGATTTTTTTTTTTCTCTTATTGTTTTGCAGCCAGTGGACTTCAGCAAGTTCCCTTACGCTGACAGGACGTTCCAGTTCTTTGACCATTACCTCGTTACCTGTATCCAGTCAAAAAAGGACAAGGATATTCTGGAGTTCTTCAAGCTGTTGTCCCTCTGTCACACTGTCATGGTGGAGGAAAAGGAAGGTGAGGAAATGAAGTCCAAGATCCAATATGAAAATATGTAAACAAGCCTAAAAGTTTCTTAATGTAGCATTATTGCTCACAGGAAACATAAATAACTGTAGGAATGGTACTGTATAGATAATTCTTGAATTTCCCCTGGGGATCAATAAAGTATCTATCTATCTATATCTGTTAAAATGGGCTATACTGTAACAATTTTTCCAGAGTTTTTCCTTAGTTGTTTGGCCATTCTCTTGGTTAAGCCCTACGTATCAACTAACTTTTCTGCCTTTCACTTTCAGGTGAGCTGGTCTATCAGGCTGCTTCTCCTGATGAAGGTGCCCTTGTGACTGCTGCCCGGAACTTTGGTTTTGTCTTCCTGTCTCGGACCCAGGACACCATCACCATCAGCGAGATGGGCACAGAGGCCACCTACGAGATGCTGGCTTTGCTGGACTTCAACAGCGATCGCAAGCGCATGTCCATTCTTTGTGAGTGACTTTTGGTTTATGATGCAAATATTTAGCAAATTGTGTTTATAACTCTGTGAGCATGTGTTTGTTTGCATCATCTTGCAGTCATCTGAGAAGTGCTCATGTGTTGGGTTTACAGTGAAGTTTCCCGATGGGCGGATTCGCCTGTACTGCAAAGGGGCAGACACAGTCATCTACGAGCGCCTAAGCCCACAATCACGGCACAAGGAGACCACTCAGGAGGCCCTGGATGTAAGATGCACACCTTTCAGTGTACCCCAGTGTGTGCCTTTATATCCTGCCTCAGCTTCATGAAACACAGTTGCATAGTCTTTGGGGCAGTCGTGGCCTACTGGTTAGGGCTTCGGGCTTGTGGCTTGTAACCGAAGGGTTGCCGGTTCAATCCCCGACCAGTAGGAACGGCTGAAGTGCCCTTGAGCAAGGCACCTAACCCCTCACTGCTCCCCGAGCGCCACTGTAGCAAGGCAGCTCACTGCTCCGGGTTAGTGTGTGCTTCACCTCACTGTGTGTTCACTGTGTGCTCTGTGTGTTCACTAATTCACGGATGGGATAAATGCAGAGACCAAATTCCTTGTATACGCAAGTATACTTGGCCGAGAAACCTGATTTACGATTTACATTTATATTGAAAAGACCACTACTGCTTTTTTGAAAGCGTTGTTGACCTGAATGAACCAAGTGTGAAACGATTTGTGTAAACTGTGGGAAAACATGAAACAACTGTAATGTCCTCATCGCACTAGTAGCCTAACTACTAGTAAATAACAAGTCCTGGTGTTTTCCACCTTTAGATCTTTGCCAATGAGACACTGCGGACCTTGTGCTTGTGCTACAAGGACATCAGTCAGGCAGACTTTCAGGCCTGGTCTCGGAAACACAAGGAGGCCAGTGTAGCAACGTCAAACCGAGAGGAGGCCTTGGACCGGGTGTACGAACTGCTGGAGAAGGACATGATGGTGAGAAAATATCAGCATCATCACAGTGTTTTTAATCACACTGCATTAGTGTAGACGAACATTTTAGTTTCTCTTTGAACTTTGATTTCATCATTGATACATTTTTCACACATTTTTCATTCTTTCCTTAAGCACGCTCCTGAAGCATCTTTAATGAGTAGAAATGGATGAATCTGAAAAGCAGCTATATACCTGTAGTCTTGATGTGTTTTTGTTACCAAGTCAGTTTGTTGGCAAAGGACATCAAAATGAACCAGTTATTTATAATTCATCAGGGTTAATTATATGACCTAAGAAAGCAGCAGTTATAAGAAAAGGTGCATTAAAGAATACACATGATTTAAAGATGCAGTCAGTGATTGTACCTGATTTCAAGCCCATAAGATTTTTCGTTACATTCAGCAAGCATCCTCTCACAATCCACTAGCTGCCTATTCCATGAGTACACTGAAAAAGGGAAAACAACGGTCTCTGTAGACAGCCTAGGATAGGAAAACTGGAAAATGGAAACCCTGTGTGGGGTTTCTCAGGGGATAGTGAAAGAGTGAGCTACCTCTCTGGTATGTTTCCTTTGGTCCTTGGTTAAAACATCATATGTGTTACGTGAAAAAAAAAAAATGTCTGCTAATAAATGTAAATATAATCATAAACATTAGCAAACAATCGCTGACTGCACCTTTAATTTTAAGTCTATTTAAGTTTTCACAGTAATATACATAATTATTTGTTAGTTTTGCTGCACCTCTGAGGAATAAAGGGCCATTCACACCAAGAATGTTAACGGCAAAAAAGTATCGCTCTAGCTAATATGAATGACCATGTCCACACATAAATTATAACTGTAACGATAGGACGAACGATATTGTTGGGGATCACTTTCAGAGCATGAGCTGAGAATGAAGCTGACAGCTTTTTCCAAAGAGATTTGGAGGAGATGGTGTTTTAAATGAGTTGTGTGTTTGCAGCTCATTGGTGCAACAGCAATAGAAGATAAGCTCCAGGAGGGGGTTCCACAGACGATTGCTAAACTTGCCAAGGCTGACATCAAAATCTGGGTCCTGACTGGAGATAAGAAAGGTAAATCTGAAGTGTCAGTAAACAGTCAACAATAGATTTTGACAATGAAAACCTATTTTTCTTTGAGGGGAGAGGTGCTAATTGTTGTATGTAGTTGGGATGTATTGCAGTTTTTTAGTAGTATCTGTTTAGTAGTATCTGTTTAGTAGTATCTGTTTTTGCATCATCTTGTACAATTCCGGGTTTATCTGCAGAAACGGCGGAGAACATTGGCTACTCATGTGAGCTGCTTACGGACGACATGCAGATCCATTATGGTGAAGATGTGAAGTATGTTTTTAGTAACAGCCAATCAAACTCTTAAGCCTCACTAACCTTGTATTTACTAATAATTTCCTATAATTCCAGACTTATCTCATACTTTCTGTGTTTATTTTGCGTGTTTCTAACAGTGAAAAGCTGACAATTCGACAGGCAAACAGGAGAAATAACCCCATTGCCAAGGCCAAAAAGACCAAAGAACCTTTCTTTTCTGGCAACGAGAAAAATGCGCTCATCATCACTGGTGGATGGCTGGTATGTTCTAAATCAACACAACCAAACAAAAAAGCAACAAAATGGAAAAAAGAACAACTCAGAAATATTGTCTTAGTCCGCACTTTGGCTACGCACTTAATCGTCCAATGAAAATACAGCCCATTTCATGGTTTGCATGTTTGTGATGGAACCCAATGTCTCCACCCCCCCCCCCCCCCCCCTTAGAACGAGATTCTGTATGAGAAGAAGAAGAAGCGCCGTCGCCTGCGCCTTAGGAGGCTGGGGAAGAGGCCATCTCCCAGCAGCCCCCAGGACAACCAGCCGCAGGACGACATCGAGAAGGAGATGCGCCAGGAGGACTTTGTGGACATGGCGTGCGAGTGCAGCGCTGTCATCTGCTGCCGCGTCACGCCCAAGCAGAAGGCCAACGTGGTGAGCCTGGTGAAGAGGTACAAAAAGGCGGTCACTCTGTCCATCGGCGACGGAGCTAATGACGTCAACATGATCAAGAGTAAGTCTTTTTCTAAGACTGATCATATTTAATTTGTCTGTTCACAGTAAATGTTTCAGTAATTATGATCCATTTTTGGTCATATATCAATGATGAAATCAAAGTTCAAAGAGAAACTAAAATGTTCTTTTTAAAAGAGGTTATAAGGTAGTGGCATTCCTCTGTTCCACAAAATCATGATCATTGCTCTTGCAGCGGCAGACATCGGTGTTGGCATCAGTGGGCAGGAGGGCATGCAGGCCGTCATGTCCAGTGACTATGCCTTCGCCCAGTTCTGTTACCTTGAGCGTCTCCTGCTGGTGCATGGCCGCTGGTCCTACATCCGTATGTGCAAGTTCCTGCGCTACTTCTTCTACAAGAACTTTGCCTTCACCCTGGTCCATTTCTGGTACTCCTTTTTTAGTGGATACTCGTCACAGGTGAGTGGCAAAATAGGCCTCCTGCCTTAGGAAACAGCTTTTTAAATAATGAGGAGCAAAGCTGTCCCCTTCTCAAATAAATGAACCTAGTCCTTACACTGGATTTAAATGACTGCCGTACTGCCGGATGTATTTACATTGATAAACATAAATCATGATTAAGTAAATATTCTTGTGTTCCCACAGGTTGCCTATGAGGACTGGTTCATTACTCTTTACAATGTGGCCTACAGCAGTTTGCCTGTTCTCCTAGTGGGTCTGCTTGATCAGGTACTATTATTTTACGCAGTTTCCCAGATAATTGAGTCTTCTCAAAAACGGCACATTGCACTTAAAAAAACTTTGCCTTTATATTGATGTGATTTTGCAATCTTTTTGTTTCTCAAAGGATGTCAGTGACAAACTGAGTTTGAAGTTCCCAAAGCTTTATACACCGGGCCAGCAAGGCATCCTCTTCAACTACAAGACCTTCTTCATCAGTCTGTTCCATGGCATCTTCACCTCCCTCATCATCTTCTTCATTCCGTACGGAGCTTTCCTGCAGACCATGGGTCAGGACGGGGAGGCGCCCTCGGACTACCAATCATTTGCTGTTGTCACCGCCTCCTCGCTCATATTCACCGTTAACCTACAGGTACATGAGACAAGTCAGCCCACCACCATTCTCATGAGGTTTAATCACCTCCTTCCTCCGTTTCTCATTTCAATGAACAGGAACATTTGTCTAATAGTGTTTATTAAGTAAATATGTAATAACAATAATAATTGATAATAATAATAATAGTGATGATGGATGATGATCATCATGATTGTTGGAATAGTAGTAGAAGTAGTAATAATGCTGTATATTTTCTCACAGATATCCCTTGACACTTCCTACTGGACGTTTGTGAACTGCTTTGCTGTTTTGGGCAGTATTGCAATCTACTTCGGCATCATGTTTGACATTCACAGTGCAGGAATACATGTCCTCTTCCCTTCAGCATTTACATTCACTGGTTAGTCCACATGTAACCACTCTGCCATTAGCATAGTATTTTTTTTGTTAAACCTGTTAGTCAGTGTTTGTAATGGTCTAACCAGTAGGCTGTTGTATTGCCTGGCAGGTGTGGCCTCTAACGCTCTGAGGCAGCCCTACCTGTGGCTGACGATCATTCTGACGGTGGGCATCAGCCTGCTCCCAGTCATCTGCATCCAGTTCCTCTGCAAAACCATATGGCCCGGTGTTGGAGATAAGGTACAGCACTGGCTTACACCAAACAAATCTCAAAGCTCAAATCCATTTTGAAGTTTTGTATAAATGTTTTTCAAGCTGCTGTAGCCAATACCATTTCTGTTGTTTTTTTCACGTTTTCCCTTTCACTCTTTTATTTATATTATAAATATAATTTTGTACTTAGGATGGCTGTTTGCGAGGGGGTTCATCGTAAAAAAAATTGAGTTTTTCAGAAAATGGGAGACCTGTTCATACCATTTGTAGTGTTTGTAAGCTTCCACGTGTGAATGTGCCTACAGGTCCAGAGAAACAGGAGGAAGTACGAGGCTGAGGAGGAGGAGGAGGAGCGGAAGAAGAAGCCCACTGCGTTCCAGCGTGGCCGGCGCTCCCGGCGCTCCGCATACGCCTTCTCCCACTCACGGGGCTACGCGGACCTCATCGCCTCCGGACGCAGCTTCCGCCAGAGGCCCGGGGCCCGGCGCAGCCCACAGGACAGCATCCACGAGGTCCCTCAGGCCGAGAACATCTAAGGGCCGGCCTGGCGCCACTGCACTAAAAGACTCACTCTCTGAAGCTCACCGAGGACCGCCACTGGTTTTAATGTTGTACATTAGTATGACAAAATGTATATCTCAGGATTTTAAGTTGTTATTTTAAATATCTTCTTGTCAGGACCACTATGCTCCTAGTGCTCTTCTGGTAAACCTGACTGATGCTCTATCTTGTCTTATCTTTTTCCTTCTTTCGGTATCAGTGTTGAGTGTTGGCATTTGGCAAGTGTAATTCAAGCTTTTGTGTTCCCCTCCTGTTCATATATATATATAGCCTATACAGCATGTGTTGAATTAAATGGAAATGTTTTTAAAAAGGAGCCTCCCATACATTAACGCAAGAATTTCAGCATTTGTGTTCAAATGCTGGATCTTAATGAAACTTTTATTGGTTTCCTTCACAGTCTTATTTGAAAGGGTGAAAACTAATGATCTGTGAACAGGAGGGGATTCCACTGAACTGTAGTCGTCTCCTCTTCAGCGTGGAAAACAGATGTTTACAGTCTTTCCAAGTGAATTCCACAAGTCTAACTGTGTGTTTCTATTTCCTCTCTTGAGCCAAAATTCATGATTTTTGGATCATGATATGCATTTTGCACCTACTGATCATCATGTGTATATATTGACCTCATTCAAATCTGAGATAGAAATATAGGATCATTCCATGCCATACCTTTTTAGCATGGATAATGTCCACTCTGAAATTACAGATACTGACACAGTGATGGGTTACACATCAGTGAGATGCCTCAAATTATATCAATATCGTTACTGTTACATTTTTGAATGTGTGTATCCATTGTGTCTGTACATCTTTTGTACCACAACTGTCAGTTTGCAAAAATTACAACTATATTTTAATATGATATCAAAGAGGCCTTAAATCGGAATGCCTTATATTCGGACAAGCTGCATTTTACAAATGTGCTTGATGCATTTTTATGTGAAATAATTTGTAAAATACCATGAATAAAGATATATCTAATGATATAAACTGATTTGTGATTTCTGTGCAACTTCAATGTCTTCTGAACAAAGAACATCAAGGAACTGCTCCAAGACTGCAACTTAAGGGGGTAAAAAGTGCAGTAGAAGAGGGGTTTAGTAGATTAAGTGGCAAGGGCTGCATAAGAAGGGTGGGGGAGGATTTGGGGGGGCGGGCAGTGTGCTGTAAGTATGTTGGGGATGTGTGTTGGAGAAGCTTCCTGGTGAAATAATGTGCTGTGTATGTAGGGGAGGGGGGGGGGCAGTGTACTGCAAGTATGGTGAAGGGACTTACTATTGCAAGCAGAGTACTGTATGTATGATGTATGTGAGTGATGACAGTGAAGATGTGTGTGTGGGCGGGAGGGGAGTGGAGCAGTGACTGTGTGTGTGTGTGTGTATGTAGGGGGGCGGGGGGCAGTGTGCAGCAAGTATGTAGAGGAGGCTTACTGTAGCAAGCAGGCTTACTGTAGCAAGCAGTGTGCTGTATGTATGTGAGGTGATGACAGTGATGATGTAAGTGTGTGTGTTTTCTGTGTGTATGTTTTCTGTGTGTGTGTTGGGGATGGGGGTGGGGGGGGGCAGAAAGGCTAGGCAATCAAGGACATGGGTAGATAGATGGAGGAGAAATCAAAAATAATAAATAAAAAGTTCTATGGAGATGTGCAAAAGTTGGAGAAAGTCAGATATTTGTGTGTGTGTGTGTGTGTGTGTGTTTTGACGTGTGATGAAATAAGAAAATAAATAAAAGGTCTGTAGCGTAGGGAGAGGGATGTAAAAGTGCTAAAAGGCATGTAGGTGTGTGTGTGTGTGTGTGTGGGGGCGGGGGGGGTCATGGGTGCTGAGGAGTGAATGAGTGCAAAGTCAGTATAGTGTGAGTTCAGGGTTGGGAAATGTTTGAGAGTGCTGAGTAGTGAATGTGTGAAAAGTCAGTATAGTGTGAGTTCAGAGTTTGGATGGCCTGGGGATAAAAACTTCTCTTGAGTCTCTCAGTCCTGGCTTTGTGACTACATAGGCGTCTTCTTGATTTCAGCAGTAGGAATAATCCATTGTTAGGATGAGAAGAGTCCTTCAGAATCTTTTGGGCTCTTAGGAGTACTCTTCTGGAATAGATATCTTGTAGAGCAGGGAGTTGAGTTCTTATAGTACGTTCAGCTTAGCGCACTACTCTCTGCAGAGTACTACAATTTCTAACTGTGGAGTTCCCATACCAGGTGATGATGCTACCAGTTAGAACACTCTCAACCGCTGAAGTGTAGAAGGCCTTCATGATGGATGTAGAAACTTTGAATTTCCTTAGCTGACGAAGGAAGTAGAGTCGTTGTCTGGACTTCTTCAAAACATATTGAGTGTTAACAGTCCATGTTAAGTCTTTAGTAATGTGGACACCAAGGTATTTAAAACTTGTGACTCTCTCTACAGGTTGCCCACTGATCATTAGTGGGGTGTAACTGTAGTTCTGCTGCTGCCTTCTGTAATCCACTACCATTTCCTTGGTTTTATTGACATTCAGTGTCAAGCTGTTAGATTGACACCACTGTGCCACCTAATCAACCTGATCCAAGTAGAGCTGTTCATTGTTGTTACTAATCAGGCCCAAGATCACTGTGTCATCTGCAAACTTGATGATGGAGGTATGACTACTGTTGGCTTTGCAGTCATGTGTGTAGATGTTGTACAGCAGTGGACTCAAAACACAGCCTTGGGGAGCACCAGTGCTGATGGTTAATGTGTCAGATGTCAGACCCCCCACTCTAACCACTTGTGAATGGTTGGTGAGAAAGTCAAATATCCAGTGACACAGGGTGGTGTACAGTCCTAAGGCCTCCATCTTTGTGACCAAGGTCTAGCTGAACTAAAGTCAATGAACAGAATCCTCACATAATTCCCATTCCCCTCCTCCAGGTGAGTTAAGGTGGTGTGCATGAGGTTTGAGATGGCATCCTCTGTAGATCTGTTGGCTCTGTAAGCAAATTTGAGGGGGTCGAAGGAGGCAGGGAGGGATGAGCAGATAATGTTTATTATATCATATCAGAACTCAACACAGCAACTTATCACAGGACATCATTAAATGTTCACCTACATAACTGGGTCAGTCCTGGAAATAAGTTAAAGGAACCGTATGTAAGAAATGTATTTCAATTAATCATAAAATGACCCTGATATGTCACTAGACATTAAGTAATCATGTTCATTTCAAATACTTATATCACTGACAACAGTAGTCTGGCCAGGATATTGTCATTTAAAAAGTGAAGTTGCAGCCCTTAACTGATGTTGATGTTGTGTTTTGTCATGTCATGTGTTTTGCCCTGATGCGCCACCCTCCACCTATCTACTAATCACAAAGTCAGTAGTGTTTCGGCATCTGGGTTGGCAACCTCGAGTCAGGGGGGAGGGGGAGGGGATACATCGCTCTACTGTAATTTGAAAGTGATTGCAGTACCAGTTTTGGCCACAATCTTACATATGGGTCCTTTAATGGTGATAACCATTTTTGGAGCAAATCATAAAATTTGCAATGCTGCCACGGTACATTTTTAAAAAAGCAATAATGCTGAAAACAGGTTCTTAATTGAAAACTAGTGGTCTATTACTAGAGTAGTGAAATGCAGGCATAGAAGTGCATTGTATTTTAATCCACCATGTAAGTATAATGAACCTACTTGTGCCACTTCATGCCTACTTTAGATTTCCACATCAAGTCAATATGCTGGTTTTATTATGACCGCCGCGCTCATAGGTTTAGTCAGAGTTTTTTTTTCTTCCACACGAACACGCACACACATACACATACACATAAAAACACACACACATGCAGGCAAGCAGGCACACACACACAGAAATAAAAAACACACACATAAACACACTCACGCACATAAACACATACCCCCACATACACACTCACAAGCGAACACAAACACACACACAGAGAAGCACACATGTACACAAAAACGAACACACACTATGCACACACCCATTTACACACAAAAGTTAAAGACTAGGGGATGGAGTAGGACAGGGAGACAAATTGACAAGTGTGATTTTTTTTTTTTTGCGGCGAGAATGTGCAGGACTGAGCAGCTTACTTTTTAAACTATTCTTTGACTATTTCCCTTTAATGCCTTATTTAGCCTAGCAATTCCTGTTTGCTTTTGTTTATGCAAAGCACATTGAATGACCTCCGTGTATGAAATGCGCTATATAAATAAACTGGACTTGACTTCACTTGACAATGAAGGCCCAAAAACAGGAACCTGTTTAAAGTTATTGACCAGTGACAATAGAAAAACTGCAATGTCATTGACTCACAGCACACCACTCATGCTATGCTACTGTATTAGCTGTCATGAGATAAACCTTTTAGTTCCCTTCATGACCCGTCATTTTTGCCCTGACAGGTTGAGTTGTATCCTACACTTGCCAGTCTGTTGCAATACCTTCCCATTGATTGTTGTGCCACCCCTGTTCATCTCTCTATAGATCCTAAAGATGGTTGGATTGGTTACAATTCAAAGGAGATTGCTCATCATGACTGATCTTCTCTGTGTCTGTCTGTCTGATTTGCCAAAGTTTGCCAAAGTTATTGACAAGCTGTCATGGTCTGTATCATGGAAAACATATAGCTTATTTTCCCAGTTCAGCTTAAATTTGTACTCTCCATCGCTCTGACCTTTACTTGCAAAAACATAAAATCTCATTGCCCTGGACAGACTGAAAGATAACATACCATTGCTGGTGTTTTGACTTTATTAACTGATTAGAGCTCATCTCAGGTCGCCATTTCTGTGTCATAAATTCTATATTAAAATATTTTGAGATTCTGGGTTTTTGATCTCCATGAGCCGTAAACTTTAATATATCAAGATTAGAATAATATTAGAAAGATCAAAACAAACAAAAAAGCTTGAAATATTTCACTAAATGTGTAATGAATCAAGATTATATGAAAGTTTCACTTCTTGAAATAAATTACAGGAAAAAAATTACTTTTCATGATATTCTAATTTTGAGATGCACCTGTAAATTCCCTCTCAGAGCTTCCTGACCTGACTGCACACTGAATCAAATATGTCTCAAAGACTTTAAGGGTCTCACTAAAACCAACCTCTCTTATGGTTTAGTGATCGTGGATGAGTGATTTTACATATAGCAAGCCAACCTCAACAATAACATTATTGGTGAGAAATCAGAGCCACCATGTGGAGACAGTTCATTCACATTTGATTTCTATCGATAATAATAACATCATCACAGCAAAACACAGGGGCCTAGCATCCAGTTTTATTGCTGCTTTCTGGAAATCAGTCATAAAAAAACCCACTACATTTGTTGTGAAATTGTTGAAAAATGTACATTATGTAAGAGATTACATTTTCCTCCAACATATTACTTTTTTCAGGTATCTTTATCTGCATTCCACTTTAATAGCCTATGTTCAATCATTGTATATTAGGCTATCTCTCCACATTTAATTTTCCCAATTGTGTAGCTTATTTAATAGTTTTATGAGAATACAAAACACCTCAATTATGCATATGCTTAAACAAAAAAAGCCTGTAGGAGAAAATCGGCAACTGGCTTTTTAAATTAACCCTTAGAACCCTAAGCTGTTTTTAGGGCATTTTCACTACCTTTATTCATAAGGATTTATTCTGGTCATTGTAAGTGCCACACACATATATTATATATTGTTTTTTTCAGGAGAGTCTAGGCTATTCAGATCTGCCATCATTTCATGTATTAATACTAGAAAAAAATCTTATATTTCGACATGTATCTCACCACAGCAAGCTCACAGCTCTACATGCATTTCATGTGTGTGTAGGGCAGACTGTCCTGAATCGGGCAATATAATTGCCATGTTGGAGGGATACTCTGGGGCTAAGCAATTTACAGAAATATTTGCTGTGTGATTTATGGAAATAAATGCCATTTTTTATTTAGTGATGAAAAATGACCTTTCTGCGCTCCATATCTGTGACACGAACTGATCTGACCTGACTTGACCCGAGGTTGCGTGTTAGCCTGCATGCCTGTGTGTATGCAGTCATAATAATTCTCAACTCTTTACTGCATTGCCATGAACAAAGTAAAGGCAAAAAAGGTGTTTATTTGTTGAACAAATTGGGATGCAATGTGAGCCTTGAATTGGATGCCATGCAGGAATTTGCTAGGATCTCAAAACCGGAATATGAACATGCTTTGCCATAGAGAAACACATGATAGCATTGGATTATAAACATGCTTTGCTACAAGAACAGACAAAAACGTGGGGTAAGTCCAGCTATATGAAGTTATTATTTTGCTGTCACTTCGTCTGTTTTATAACCCAGAAGGATGTACTTGGTATCAAATGATAGCTCCGAGTCTCCTCTTTCATTTGACATGCGTGGCATATCTATGCGATCACGGGTCCGCGAGTAATTCAAACGAGAGTAATGAGTGTGCAGCGTTGGTTTGTGTACATGACGGTATTATTTTGCAGTCACTTCGTCTGGTTTTATAAGCCAGAAGGATCGATAAACATGGTACCAATGGATAGCCCTGTGCCCCCTCTTTCATCTGATATGCTTGCCATATCGATGCGATCACGGGTTCGCGAGTAATTCAAACTAGAGTAATGTGTGTGCAGGTGAACGCAGAGAAGTATAGACTGTAAATATGATGCAATTTGATTTAATTTCATGATTTTTTTAAATTTTATACTTGATCGTACAGACAAGTGTTTAGTCTCGTTGGAAAGCCCCACTTCTGCTCTGTCGTGCAATAAAGGTTTCATCTCGCTGCGATGAACCGTTCCGGAGCAATGTAACAGAGAAGAAAGGGTGTGTTTTTTGACGCACTTTGCGTCAATCGGGTTCTAAGGGTTAAAGGCATATCCCTTTTATGCCTATATCCCACAAGACTTTTCAGGACTTTCTGTAGAAAACTCATTTACACTAACAAAATGCACTCATGCATCAAATTGATCACCCCAGAAATACGTAATTTTTTTGAAGGATAAATATTTGCCTTTTTATTTTACTTAATTTTAGAATAATTAGTGTGTTACCGGATGGGTACATCAACAAACTTAGTACAAGTTAAAAATCACGATGGTACCATGATAGATTCAACATTAGGCCATAAAGACAAAAAAACATAGCCTGACGAGCCAGATTTCATGAAACATATGTAGGCTACATAAACATGTATAGGGAAACGTCATTTGACGTTTACGTGCTGTGTCACAGACTGCTACGTCACCTCGCAAAGCCGTCCTCTGATCAGCTGACCGTGGAGGCTGCAGAGGGCAATTAACATAAGAAAATAGAATTGTTACGCCTTTCAGGCTATCGATATTTTCCTAAAAGACTGGTACATCTAGGAAATGTTCAATTAGAAGTAGTCGCTGGTAAGTTACATATGTCTTTGCATGTATTTTGATTGAATAAATGACTAACCCGGAAGCTGCGACATCGCATTATTTTGAAGGTAGCTAAGGTAAGAGCATACAGTGAAAGCTACCAATCCAGATAGCTGCACTTAGCTAAGTGTAGATAGATAGCTAACGTTAACAGTGAAATGATATGCCTCGCTATTAATGTAACGGCTCGTTTGCACCCCATACGTTTTATACTCATGTGTCTGACCGCATGTTGTTAAGCCAGAGCGTTATCAGAACAGCTAACAGTGAGCCTTTCTGCTATTTCTCTCTTGCTTGTAGGCAGGCAGGTGTAGAAAGCTGCTTTCAGGTTTCGGTGTCAGGTAGCAAGCTAGTTTAGCGTAAATGTTTATTATCAATGCTAGGTAGTCTAATTGTCTACGAGCAAGGGAAAATGATGTCCATAAACTACACGTTTACGTTTCAACAATGACATGATAACTGCATGACAGTTATCACGCTCCTCACGAGACCCAGGTAAAATGAACACAGGAGCAGTAGGAATCTTACTTAACTGTTTGGGAGTGACATTAGGTTAGATATCCACCTATATTGATATGTCATGCAGCTAGTTTAGCGCAAATGTTTATTATCAATGCTAGGTAATTGTCTACGAGCAAGGGAAAATTATGTCCATAAACTACACGTTTACGTTTCAACAATGACATGATAACTGCATGACAGTTATCACGCTCCTCACGAGACCCAGGTAAAATGAACACAGGAGCAGTAGGAATCTTACTTAACTGTTTGGGAGTGACATTAGGTTAGATATCCACCTATATTGATAGCTAGTAGGCTAAACAAATAGCCTACTGTTACGACTGTAACTTAGACGTGTGCTACCTGTGCAATTGAATAGTCAACCGCCGATATTCGACAGGAGTGCGCACAGTGAGATCTGTAAACCCTTGGGTGTGTGGAGGGTAGGTTTTAGATCCGACTATTGTACCTTCATTGTAACAGTCACCTTCCTGTCACTGATGCACTCTCAGCTCCAGTCTAGAATAACTATGATTTCATTATTCATATGATTGACTATCCACATCACACCCTGTCCAGAGCCCTAAAGATAAGCCTCTGATCCTGTCTATGATCACACCACTTGTGCTATTAGCTGTCACGAGTTGAACCTTTCAACTTCTCTTCATGTCCATTTTTTTGTCCTGACTGGAAGTGAGTTGTAGCCTGCATTTGCCAGTCTGGTGCAATACCTTCCCATTGATGTTGTGGCAATCAAGATCCTGACCCCGGTTGGATTGCAATTCAAAAGCAGATTGTTCATCATGACTGTTCTGTGTCTGGCTGATTTGCCACATCAGTGTCTATCATGGACTAGTCGTCCATAAAACAACATAGGCTAACTGAAGTGATGACCATTTACAGTTTCAACCATCACAGGGTATGTTATTGTTATTTTCTCTTATGCCCCTGTTTACCCTGCCTGTAGAAGTGTGCTGATTGATTTTCCTGAAAAGATGATCAATACGATGGGTCTGCCACTTTGCTTGTTGGCAGTGTAGTGCAGTCGTGCCATAGTAAACGGCTGTGAGGAATCCTACAGTCTGAACGTTAAGCATTTATTTCAGTCTTTCAGTCTTGGATTTGGTGTGTAAAGCAATTTTTGTGATGAGGCTTGTACACGTTGTGAAGATGAAGGCGATGTTTCGCAGGTTGCAGTTTTCTGTGAAAAGGCACAAGGCAGTCAGGTAGGATATTGAAGGGTTATGATCACATTGCGGGTAAACATCATGAAGATGCTTCCTCTTACAAAGTGGGATTCCAAAGCAATTGGAAGTTTTGCTGTGTTTTTTCTGTTTGGAGAAGTCAGTCATGCTGAATGTGAGTCATAATGTTTCGCCTTCTGTTGAGAAGGCTTGTTGTGAGGAGGTGTTGTAAGCTACATGCATTGCCAACATTTCCTTACTCTGTCTTCTCTTACGACTGTCTTTGGTGTTTTTGTAAGCTTTTAGCTCGGATAGGATAGTCATATATTAGTGTATATATAGTAATATAGTCTATGTGTGAAGACACCATTATTTTTATTTAGTTTTTTTTTGTTTGTTTGTTTAGCCCTTTTTAGAAGAACATTGTAGGTCAGGTGAATAGATTGGTTTATCAGTTCTAAAGTCTTTCACAAGTCTTGCAAGCTACATTCACTGGTTAGGTTATAGGCCTGTTTAGAAGAATCCAGGTCATATTTGTAGCATTTCTCTGAAATATAAACGGACTCCACTGCCATGCAAAATGTAGTTTCTGATTTTATTGGAATATTGCCCCTGGAAACAGCTCAATATGACTAATGCACCATTCTTTTCAACAATGTAATCAATTGCCATAGACTATTATATAATGCATAGAGTTGGATGGCTTTAATCTGTTAAATGTATGGGCTGTGAGTGTATCGCTCTTGTGGGCTGGAAGTGAAAGCTTTCTAGCATTTCTTTCTGTTGTCTCAGTCGTAGTTCTAGTTGTAGTCTGAATCTTTTTTTTAGAAATTCTCCAGAAACGTGTGACCCTTCTCTCAATATCTGTTCCTAATGATAAAACATTCTGTGGTCCGAGACTTCATAAGGCATAGGGAATATGTTTGTGTCCACCATACTTCAATTTAGTCTTATGAATAGGTCTCTAGTCTTGTATGGGATAGGCTATTGGTTCTGTTTCACACCATAGCCATCCATTTAGCTATATTCTGATTGGACAGGAGTGTTATTCCATGCTATTGATCACTCACTCTCCCAGTTTTAGAGGGCATTAGAAGAGATTGTCCTGGTAGCTGTGTGGCGATTGATCTGAGCTTTGCCTAGTTGTGCCGTAATTCAACAGTTGTTCCTCTTTCGTTCGAAATGACAAGTCTATTTTCTGATATGGGTAGGTTATCTCACTGGCCAGTAAAGGGATATCTGGAAGTCATCGATAAACTGTAAAGGGCTTTAATTAGGCACTTCTCACTGTACTACTGACACTGTAGTGAAAGCTTTTGAAGCTTTAATGAAAACTTGCAGCATCAGGTGGCCTTTAGGATTCTCTTTAAAGTTACTGTCAGCGTTTCTAAGGGATTTGTAACCTGTAACATTTTCTGCCACATTAAGCGAATATCTCCTCATGATATTCTAGCGCTCCATTTTGTGAGTACACTGTAAAAAAAACGGATCTTAGTACATAGCCATGGCTCCATGAACTGGAAGAAAACTAAGTGGAGCAAGCCTGTCCCCCAAACATAAAACTGTCCAACTGAAAGGGGCGGATGGGAGTTTGGGTAAATGGAAGGGGAGTTTGGGGAGGGATTTGTGAGTTTGCTCTCGGGTGTTTTGTTGGTGTTTGGTTGAAATATCAGTGAATGTGATGTCATGCAGAATCGCTGCCGGCACCTCGAAGTTACTCTTTAAAGGTATACTATGCAGTTTCCAGTATTTTTGGCGACTCTAGAGCTCCTTCTAGCTATAGGCATATCTACTGAAAAGGTAATGTTTCTCGATTGTCGCGAGATGTCTTTGGGTCAAAGATTCTTGAAGTTGCATTGCTTACATTTCCCCTATTACAAGTTCGTTTCCCTGCCAAATTGGCTTTGTAGAGGTTATATTAAGGTAAAAATCTTGTGTAGTGTACCTTTAATCATACATACCTTTTAATGTTTTTTCTTCTTCTGCTGGACTCCCTCATTATAAGAGTTCTGACTGTAATTGTCTATATGTGTAAATCTAAAAGGCACAAAAAATACTTCACAAGATGGACATTTTATGCTGTTTCAGTACTTCTGATGGAAGGATGAATCATTAGGATAACTTAAAGTCAGAGTTATTTTTGGCGTTGTTGAGTTGTTATGTTTTTCTCTTCACTCTTCTAGTTCACAAGAGAACATGGCAGGAAACAGCCTGGTATTACCCATAGTGCTATGGGGCCGCCGCGCACCCACACACTGCATCTCCAGTCTGCTGGTGATGGATGATTTTGCCACCATCATCACGGGCTGCCACGATGGACAAATCTGCATCTGGGATATGACACCTGAGCTGGAGGTAAGTCTCCGCCACCTGCAGTCTATGTTGCCAACTGTAAATGCTGCTGTAGTTGTAGATGAAGACCATAAACTGTGTTCTTTATTGATCTCTTCCTCTTTCTTTATCTCTCTTAGATAAGTCCACGTGCCCTCTTGTTTGGACACACTGCTTCCATCACCTGTTTGTCTAAAGCCAGCGTTGCCAGCGACAAGCAGTACCTAGTCAGCGCATCGGAGAGTGGGTGAGTATAGTGTGTGTGTGTGTGTGTGTGTGTTTGTTAGGGAAGATTAGGGGAGGGACAAAATACCAATACGGCAATAAATTGTATAACTTCCTTTTGCATTACATTATCAGTATACTGCAGCCAAATATCAATATTTTAGAAAGATATTAAATTCATGCATAAACAGAAGCATAAACACTGAAATGTGCATTTGTATACTGTTTCAAATCTGTTGTGAAATAAAGTGATTTTTGGCCTTTTTTTCTTCTTTATGTAAACAGATATTGTGATGTATCGAAGATTTGTCTTTTGCAATGTATCGTAGTATTGCAGACTTGCTGAACCGTGATATTATCGTTAGTGTGGGGAAAGCATTGTGAGTTACTCTGTGATTCCCAGAGAGACAGAGAGAAGTCTGGGAAGACAGAGAGAGACAGAGAGAGGTTAAAGGTGTACTTCCACCCAGTATCAGCATCCGTATCAGCTAAATGCCACTGGATTAGTCCTTGACTGATGACCTATGTTTGTCTGTGCAGTGAGATGTGCCTGTGGGATGTCAATGATGGCCGCTGCATTGAGTTCACCAAGCTGGCCTGTGCTCACACTGGCATCCAGGTAGGAGCCCAAGCTTCACTATCACAATGAACTTGAAGTGTTCCAGAATCAGAACAGTCAGATAGATTATCATGGAGAGGTTCTCAGTTCTCTCAGGGCATTAAAGAGCCTCTGTCTTGTCCCTGTCCAGTTCTACCAGTTCACCATCGGCACCCAGCGCGAGGCCCGTCTGCTGTGCCACGGCCACTACCCTGAGATCCTGGTGGTGGACGCCACCAGTCTGGAGGTGCTCTACTCGCTGGTGTCCAAGATCTCGCCCGACTGGATTAGCTCCATGAGCATCATCCGCTCGCACCGCACACAAGGTCAGCCACGCCGGCAGCTGCGGCCGGCGGCCCGCCAGGCCAGATGGGATAAGCCCCTTACGGTCTGATCTCGTAGGGCTGCCTGAGACGGGTCACTGCACACACAGCAGCTAGCGCTCCCCAGCGCCCTGCTTATCCGCACGTTATAGCAGATGCATCTTTGTGCATGACTTCCTTATGCACAACACATGCCCAATATGCAAACTCATTTTTTTATACATGTCTCACACTGTATTTTCCTTTTACGTTTTGATGATTATTATGAAAAAATAATCACCTACAGTATACTAATTTGTATCTGACAGACATAGTATTCATTCTTAGCACGAAACCATTGTCAACAATATCAATACAGTCATACAGTATGCTTTTCTACATGCATATTCATCTATACTACTCTTGTATACAGTATATAACATTATATGCGATTCTGATCAGTGTTGGATTTCTGAGCACCAAACTGCGGATCTTTTTGTTCCTCTCTCCTGTATATCTGTGCTACGTCTACCCACATCTGTGTCTGTTGACTCTGTGTGCTTGTCTTTCTGTTTCTTCCTTCTTATAATCTGTCGTTTCTACTTACAGAGGACACAGTGGTAGCTGTGTCTGTTACTGGCATACTGAAGGTGTGGATCATAACGGCCGACGTGAGCAGGATGCAGGTATGGCAGCATGATCCCCAACACTCCTGCCCCCTCACACCCTCCTCCGCCCACCTAACTTCTCCCTAAGGCCTGAACCCCTGGCACTTATCACAGAGTAGGGGATTCCCGGGTGTCCTGGCTAAATTTCCAACCTGGTTCATTCAATCTGGCCCCCTAATCATCCCCCACTGTAATTGGCTCATTCACTCCCTCACTCTCCACCTCAAGCTGGTGTGTGGTGAGCGTTCTGGCGCATAATGGCTGCCGTGCATCACCCAGGCGGGTGCTACACACTGGTGGCTTCCATGAGAAAAGCGATATATATATAAATGTAACGTGTTCTTGTTGTTGTTGTTGTTGCCCTGGCTACGTTTCCCTGTCCTCACCGTCCCTTTGCCTGTGTCTGTGTCTGTGTGGTGTGCTGTGCAGGATCTGGACCCAGTGTTTGAGGAGGAGTCCAAGCCCATCTACTGCCAGAGCTGCCAGAGCATCTCCTTCTGCGCGTTCACCCAGCTCTCTCTGCTGGTGGTCTGTTCCAAGTACTGGAGGGTGAGTACGACCTGGCCCTCATCACTTCACCCTCACCACTTCACCCTCATCACTTCACCCTCACCACTTCACACCAGTGCCCTCATCACTTCACCCTCACCACTTCACCCTCATCACTTCACCCTCACCACTTCACACCAGTGCCCTCATCACTTCACCCTCACCACTTCACCCTCATCACTTCACCCTCACCACTTCACACCAGTGCCCTCATCACTTCACCCTCACCACTTCACCCTCATCACTTCACCCTCACCACTTCACACCAGTGCCCTCATCACTTCACCCTCACCACTTCACCCTCACCACTTCACCCTCATCACTTCACCCTCACCACTTCACACCAGTGCCCTCATCACTTCACCCTCACCACTTCACCCTCATCACTTCACCCTCACCACTTCACACCAGTGCCCTCATCACTTCACACCAGTGCCCTCACCACTTCACACCAGTGCCCTCATCACTTCACACCAGTGCCCTCATCACTTCACACCAGTGCCCTCATCACTTCACCCTCACCACTTCACCCTCATCACTTACCCTCACCACTTCACACCAGTGCCCTCATCACTTCACACCAGTGCCCTCATCACTTCACACCAGTGCCCTCATCACTTCACACCACTTCACACCAGTGCCCTCATCACTTCACACCAGTGCCCTCATGACTTCACACCAGTGCCCTCATCACTTCACACCAGTGCCCTCATCACTTCACACCACTTCACACCAGTGCCCTCATCACTTCACACCAGTGCCTTCACACCAGTGCCCTCATCACTTCACACCAGTGCCCTCATCACTTCACACCAGTGCCCTCATCACTTCACCCTCATCACTTACCCTCACCACTTCACACCAGTGCCCTCATCACTTCACCCTCATCACTTCACACCAGTGCCCTCATCACTTCACCCTCATCACTTCACACCAGTGCCCTCATCACTTCACACCAGTGCCCTCATCACTTCACACCAGTGCCTTCACACCAGTGCCCTCATCACTTCACACCAGTGCCCTCATCACTTCACACAAGTGCCCTCATCACTTCACACCAGTGCCCTCACCACTTCACACCAGTGCCTTCACACCAGTGCCCTCATCACTTCACACCAGTACCTTCACACCAGTGCCCTCATCACTTCACACCAGTGCCCTCATCACTTCACACCAGTGCCCTCATCACTTCACCCTCACCACTTCACCCTCATCACTTCACCCTCACCACTTCACACCAGTGCCCTCATCACTTCACACCAGTGCCCTCATCACTTCACACCAGTGCCCTCATCACTTCACCCTCATCACTTCACACCAGTGCCCTCATCACTTCACCCTCATCACTTCACACCAGTGCCCTCATCACTTCACACCAGTGCCCTCATCACTTCACACCAGTGCCTTCACACCAGTGCCCTCATCACTTCACACCAGTGCCTTCACACCAGTGCCCTCATCACTTCACACCAGTGCCTTCACACCAGTGCCCTCATCACTTCACACCAGTGCCCTCATCACTTCACACCAGTGCCCTCATCACTTCACCCTCATCACTTACCCTCACCACTTCACACCAGTGCCCTCATCACTTCACACCAGTGCCCTCATCACTTCACCCTCATCACTTCACACCAGTGCCCTCATCACTTCACCCTCATCACTTCACACCAGTGTCCTCATCACTTCACACCAGTGCCCACATCACTTCACACCAGTGCCCTCATCACTTCACACCAGTGCCTTCACACCAGTGCCCTCATCACTTCACACCAGTGCCCTCATCACTTCACACCAGTGCCCTCATCACTTCACACCAGTGCCTTCACACCAGTGCCCTCACCACTTCACACCAGTGCCCTCATCACTTCACACCAGTGCCTTCACACCAGTGCCCTCACCACTTCACACCAGTGCCCTCATCACTTCACACCAGTGCCTTCACACCAGTGCCCTCATCACTTCACACCAGTGCCCTCATCACTTCACACCAGTGCCCTCATCACTTCACACCAGTGCCCTCATCACTTCACACCAGTGCCTTCACACCAGTGCCCTCATCACTTCACACCAGTGCCCTCATCACTTCACACCAGTGCCCTCATCACTTCACACCACTTCACACCAGTGCCCTCATCACTTCACACCAGTGCCCTCATCACTTCACCCTCATCACTTCACACCAGTGCCCTCATCACTTCACACCAGTGCCCTCATGACTTCACACCAGTGCCCTCATCACTTCACACCAGTGCCTTCACACCAGTGCCCTCATCACTTCACACCACTTCACACCAGTGCCCTCATCACTTCACACCAGTGCCCTCATCACTTCACACCACTTCACACCAGTGCCCTCATCACTTCACACCAGTGCCCTCATCACTTCACACCAGTGCCCTCATCACTTCACACCACTTCACACCAGTGCCCTCATCACTTCACACCAGTGCCCTCATCACTTCACACCACTTCACACCAGTGCCCTCATCACTTCACACCAGTGCCCTCATGACTTCACACCAGTGCCCTCATCACTTCACCCTCACCACTTCACCCTCATCACTTCACCCTCACCACTTCACACCAGTGCCCTCATCACTTCACCCTCACCACTTCACCCTCATCACTTCACCCTCACCACTTCACACCAGTGCCCTCATCACTTCACCCTCACCACTTCACCCTCACCACTTCACCCTCATCACTTCACCCTCACCACTTCACACCAGTGCCCTCATCACTTCACCCTCACCACTTCACCCTCATCACTTCACCCTCACCACTTCACACCAGTGCCCTCATCACTTCACACCAGTGCCCTCACCACTTCACACCAGTGCCCTCATCACTTCACACCAGTGCCCTCATCACTTCACACCAGTGCCCTCATCACTTCACCCTCACCACTTCACCCTCATCACTTACCCTCACCACTTCACACCAGTGCCCTCATCACTTCACACCAGTGCCCTCATCACTTCACACCAGTGCCCTCATCACTTCACACCACTTCACACCAGTGCCCTCATCACTTCACACCAGTGCCCTCATGACTTCACACCAGTGCCCTCATCACTTCACACCAGTGCCCTCATCACTTCACACCACTTCACACCAGTGCCCTCATCACTTCACACCAGTGCCCTCATCACTTCACCCTCACCACTTCACCCTCATCACTTACCCTCACCACTTCACACCAGTGCCCTCATCACTTCACACCAGTGCCCTCATCACTTCACACCAGTGCCCTCATCACTTCACACCACTTCACACCAGTGCCCTCATCACTTCACACCAGTGCCCTCATGACTTCACACCAGTGCCCTCATCACTTCACACCAGTGCCCTCATCACTTCACACCACTTCACACCAGTGCCCTCATCACTTCACACCAGTGCCTTCACACCAGTGCCCTCATCACTTCACACCAGTGCCCTCATCACTTCACACCAGTGCCCTCATCACTTCACCCTCATCACTTACCCTCACCACTTCACACCAGTGCCCTCATCACTTCACCCTCATCACTTCACACCAGTGCCCTCATCACTTCACCCTCATCACTTCACACCAGTGCCCTCATCACTTCACACCAGTGCCCTCATCACTTCACACCAGTGCCCTCATCAATTCACACCAGTGCCTTCACACCAGTGCCCTCATGACTTCACACCAGTGCCCTCATCACTTCACACCAGTGCCCTCATCACTTCACACCAGTGCCCTCATCACTTCACACCAGTGCCCTCACCACTTCACACCAGTGCCCTCACCACTTCACACCAGTGCCTTCACACCAGTGCCCTCATCACTTCACACCAGTGCCCTCATCACTTCACACCAGTGCCCTCATCACTTCACACCAGTGCCCTGGTCAATTCACACCAGTGCCTTCACACCAGTGCCCTCATCACTTCACACCAGTGCCCTCATCAATTCACACCAGTGCCCTCATCACTTCACACCAGTGCCCTCATCACTTCACACCAGTGCCCTCATCACTTCACACCAGTGCCCTCATCACTTCACACCAGTGCTTCCACTGAGGCTCCACCTGACCACGTTACATTTCCCGTCTCGGTCCGCTGAATCAGATGTTATTTTAGTTCTTTTATTTTAGTTTTAGTTTAGTTAGTGTCGGTCTGTTTATGACTCTTATGTTTGTGTGTAGCTATTTTGTTTTGAATCTATTATTTCTTTGTCAAAAAAGGCATTATTAAAGATAGGCACAAAAACACACATTTCCTCCTGTTTCTCGCACCCCACCTGCCATGTCTCTATTCTCCAGAGACATGACAGGTAGTGGGGGTCGCCTCACACTTTGAGAACCACTGGTTTACGCCAAAGTCCTTTTAGGCAAGTCCGCTTTTTGGGCACTCGTCGGGCATCCATTTCGGCAGAAATGCGTGTGCGCAAGGCTTCACGACACCAATCTTGCTCTAGAGGCGAGATCACAACACATGATTGGTGTTGTCTTCACAACACACCATACGATTGGCTCAATGTATTCACATCACATCACATGATTGGCTCAATGTATTCACATGTCGACATTTTGCCGAGGAAGGGGTGTGATATGTGTAGACAACGGCCATATTGGCGTTACAAACTAGCCCCATGCATTTCTATGGAGGATTTTTTGAGTGCTGTGTCTCCACATTAGAAAGTCTCTGTTTACGCTTAGTCATCTTCACAAAATTCCCCTTTTCAACAGCCTTAGTAGTTTCAGTTTTACTTTCTCTCTCTGTCTTTAGAAATTGTCTGTAGAAATAGTTTCTTTTCTACAGTTTCTTTACAGTTTTTGAGGTAAACAGACACTGGCGTGTCTCTGTAGGCACCCTTCCCATGTTATCAGACACGTATAGTCACATTTGCTGGCTGTCTTGAGTCTGGACTGATATTATGTAGGGAGAGATAACAACTTGACGTTGATATTGTGGTGTGTATGAGAAATGTATGCAGTATGTGTTTGCTGAGGTGTGTGACTTGTGTGTCAGGTGTTTGATGCGGGAGACTACTCTCTGCTGTGCTCCGTGCCCAGTGAGAATGACCAAGCCTGGACTGGAGGAGACTTCATCGCTGCTGATAAAGTCATCATCTGGTCTGAGGACGGCTGCAGCTACATTTACAAGCTGCCTGCCAGGTATGTGTGTGTGTGTGTGCGTGTGTGTGTGTGTGCGTGTTAAATGTTCTGAAAATGCATTATCGGTACTAATTGAATATTTTCTCATAAATGTAAGACATTAGGAAGTAAACCAAACCTTAGTAAGTAACACCAAAGCTGTGCAACTTGTAAAGTCTCATGTCTTTGCCTCTGTCCCCCTCTCTGTGTGTGTATCCTTGTGTCTCCTGTCTGCTCTGTGTGACTGCTGTGTGTGTGTGTGTCTCCTGTCTGCTCTGTGTGACTGCTGTGTGTGTGTGTGTGGGTGATCTGTGTGACTGTGTGTGTGTGTGTGATCTGTGTGACTGCTGTATGTGTGTGTGTGTGTGTGTGTGATCTGTGTGACTGCTGTGTGTGTGTGTGTGTCTCCTGTCTGCTGTCTACTTGTGTGTTTGTGTCTACATGTGTTTGTGTCTACATGTGTGTTTGTGTCTACATATGTGTTTGTGTCTACATGTGTGTCTGTCTACCTGTGTGTTTTCTTTCTCTTTGTGTGGATTCCTATTGTTCCTTTTATTTTTCTGTATGGATGTTTTGTCTTGTGGTGTTTTTTTCTGTGTGTGTGTGTGTGTGTGTGTGTGTGTGTGTGTGTGTTGTTGTTTTCTCCAGCTGCCTGCCCGCCAGCGAGCATTTCCGCAGTGACGTAGGAAAGACAGCAGAGGGCTCCATTCCCCCTCTGGTCTACAGCATTGCAGATCGCGCCGACAAACAGGTCCCTCCTCCTCTGTTCTCCACTCTGCTGTTCTCCTCTCCTCTGTTCTCCTCTCTCTCCTCTCCTCTCCTCTGTTCTTATCTCCTCTCCTCTTCTCTGTTCTCCCCTCCTCTGCTCTCCTCTCCTCTCCTCTCCCCTCCTCTCCTCTCTTTTCCCCTCATCACTTCTCCTCTCCTCTCCTCTCTTTTCCCCTCCTCTCCCCTCCTCTCCTCTCCCCTCCCCTCCCCTCATCACTTCTCTTCTCCTCTCCTCTCTTTTCCCCTCTTCTCCTCTCCTCTCTTTTCCCCTCCTCTCCCCTCCTCTCCTCTCCCCTCCCCTCCCCTCATCACTTCTCCTCTCCTCTCCTCTCTTTTCCCCTCCTCTCCCCTCCTCTCCTCTCTTTTCCCCTCATCACTTCTCCTCTCCTCTCCTCTCCCCTCCCCTCATCACTTCTCAACTCCTCTCCTCCCAACTTAACAGCAGCAGCTCCTCCTCCTCAATCTCCACAATGCTCTTATCACTGACATTACTACTTAACACCTTGAGTCCATATGTTTAAAGGTGCAGTCAGCGATTGTGCAGGAAGTCATATTTGTTTAGATTTATATTTATATTTAAATTAATTATTAGATGATATTTTCAAAACCAAGAACCAAACGAAACACACCAGGGAGTTAGCTCACCCCTCCCTTCAGTATTCCAGGAGAAACTCCACATAGGGTTTTATTTTTGTTTGGGGGACATGCTGCCCCCACTTTGCTTGTTTCCAGTTTTTGGAGTCTTGGCCTCCAACAGAGACCAGTTATTTTTTATTTAAATTTTTTTCCAGTGCACTCAGGCAATGGGCAGCTAGCAGGTTGTGAGGAGATGATCGCTGCGTACGATCCCTGACTGCACCTTTAAATGAGAACTTATGTTTAAAGGCCTATTAATTTGTCATTTCAGTACAGTTTTTTTAACATTATTAACATGATCAGTGTAACATGAGCAATCCCAATAGCTGATCCTCTGTCACAGCAACTGTTTTGCTCAGATCTGTGTGAGTGTGTCAGTTCTGCAGAGTCTCCCAAGTGGCTTCTGTTGTCTGTGATTTTGTGTTTTAGTCTTGTTTTGCTGCTGTGTGTTCTCTATATATGACTTCACCGAGTGTAGTGTGCAGGCTTTGTGTACATGTGTGTTAATTTGCTGTGTGTACCTGTTTTCTGTGGTGTTTTCATTTTTGTTTACCGCGTCCGTGGCTTCACCCCCCCCCCCGGCTCCCCCGCGTCCTCAGGTAGAGGAGGGGTGTGAGGGGGAGCTCGTGGTGTGTCTCCCCGACGTCGCGGTCGACCCGGCGCTGTACACCCCTCAGCTGCTGTACCTCCAGCGGCCTCTAGAGGCACCAGTAAGCCCCAGCCCGCAGCAGGACGGAGGCGCGGCACGCGGCACAGCCAGCAGGGGGAGCCCTCCCCGGCCTCCGAGGCACCGCAGCATCCACTCAGCCATTCACCTGCTCCAGTGCAAGCCTGACACGGGCCAACACAGCCCAGCTGGGCCTCACCCACTCTAATATAGTGGTCAGGCCAGTTTAATAGGACCTGATAAATGTGCTCTTTAATGTCACAATTAAGAAAAATGATCAAGATATTTCTGATCATATTGAAGGAAATTTTGATGAATCCATAGTGGATCTAAATTTCTTTTTGAGTGAAGTAATAAGCGATTGGACGTAAGTGTAGAGCGGTGAGCGTGACTGGATGCCAGGAGAGGGGCCTGCGGCCGTGTGTCTGCCTCAGCGTTGCTGTCCGAAGGCCAGTTTCCCTCCACTCACTCTGGCTCACTCTCAGGTCTCATGCTCTTCCCCACTAAAAAGTCAAGTCATCCAACTCCTCTGCCCTCATATGTCTTCACCTGGTGAAGATGCATGCAAAGTCCCCAGGCTGCTTCTCCATAGATGCCCAATGTCAACAGTAACCATAGATGACAGGAATAGAGCTAGCACTACTGGGTTAGGCCTGAAGCCTGTCGTGTAGATCAATTCAGATGGCACTATTTCTATATTTATTCTATACTATGTTTTTATGTTTATTATGAAAGAGCATATTTATATTGAAAGAGCAAATACAGCTCATACAAAAGTTAGAAGAACAATTAAGGTCTTAGTTTTTTTGGTTTGCCAAAATGTCCTTGAAATGTGCATGAGGTTATTTGAGCCAAGAGGAGGACGTGTGGAAACTGTTTGCCAGTGTGTGTTTGGAGTGATTTCCCACAGCCCTGCTATTCTCCTTTAAACACAACTGATCTCTTGTAACTTCGTTTCAACTTAAACAGACTCCCCCTGACTCCTTTAAACACAACTGAACTCTAGTCACCTGGTTTCAACTTAAACAGACTCCCCCTAACTCCTTAACCATCAGCCCTTTTAACTGTAAAAGGATAAACATTGTAAAGGGTCAATGTCTGGATTTGTTTTAGTTGTATTGTTATGAGCTCTGTATTTCAGAGTTCATTCAGACTGTGTTGTTTGATGGTGCTTTGTGCTCCTGTAAAGGTTCAAGTTAAAGTTAAAACTACATTTGAAAAGCCTTATATGATTTTACGGAAGCAGACCATCTTCTTTGCCAGCACTTATGCAGACTGGTTTATATAGTATTATTTAAGTTCTTTAAACACAGTCATAGTTCTGGTGGTCAGGTAGTCAAAAATGTGCGCAGTGGAATGTTTATATTTATGTCTGGGAACTAAATGCATGTGAGGTTCATGAGGTGCACTCCTTAGTGAAGCACCAGCCTGGTGTTGTGAGAGATCTGTGCATGCTGTGGCACTAGCATAGGAGGAGAGCAGGGCTCTATGGCGGTACTTTGCAGTGACACCGGCCCATCAGGAATGCCTCCAGGATTCTCATGTTTGGCGCTCACTCTCTCAGCCCGCACGCGCTGCATTGGGCTGGCTAGCAACATCATCAGGGCACTCTCTATACGTCAGCCAAGCTCAGCCATTCTCATAAACCATACATGGACATACATACGCTAAAATCTAAGATGCCTGTCAAAGATTTGATATGAATGTAAGGAGTTGTTTGTTCATATTGGTTCCGTTTGTTCTAACCTTAGACATCCCTCGGTGAGAAGTTGGGTCATCCTGCAAGGTCTTGATATACAGGCATATACATACATGAGTGCACATGATCACACACAAATGTGAGATTTTAGGTGAAGTGAGGACTGTTAGCCTATTGAAAACCTTGCAGAAGTCCAGGTGCCACAAGCGTAGCGAGTAGCAACAATCCCCAGGCAAAGTCTCCTTTCCCACTGGAGACTCAGAGATGGACAACCTCTGCTGCACGTCAAGCTGCACGTCCATCAGTATGCGCCTGTCTAGACTGGCCTCATTCAGGAAGGTTGGTGCGGTGTGTGGGACGTGTGCGGAGATGTCTAGTGCCTCTGACGTCTTAACTAACGGAGTGAAAGGCCATGTATGCAAACTGCATGAGCTGCAGTCCCTGTCCCGGGGGTCCACCTTCCTCACTGCCCTCCTCCCCCCATGCTCAGCTCTGTCTGACCCCCGCACTGCGGTCACCCTCCCTACTAGCACGCATTGGTGTCCCCTGCCCACTAGCACGCATTGGTGCCCCCTACCCAAACGTAGGTAGTTGCACCAGACGAGACCGTCTTGTGACCGTAGACTGAAGTAGACGTAAGCCCCTCTGCTGCCTTGCTTTCATTGCCAATCATTCTTCCCTGTCCCAACCGACACCATTCCTGCTGGAAAATGTTGGTCAAACTCTGCCACCCTAAATCCTGCAAAGGTTTGCTGTGTGGTTTTTGACTTTAAAAAAAGCTACGTATAAGTGTGTGTGTCTGTCTGTCTGTCTGTGTGTGTGTGTGTGTGTGTGTGTGTGAGTGCTTTTTTTATGTATTCAGTCTTCTTTTCATTTTGTTCTGTCTTCTTTCTTGTTTTGTTGATGGTTAACCTGATGCAAGGGTTGGGGTCTAGAGCAGTTCAGAGTAGTAGAATTAGATGCAAGGGTTGGGCTCTAGAGCAGTAGAATAGATGCAAGGGTTGGGCTCTAGAGCAGTAGAATAGATGCAAGGGTTGGGCTCTAGAGCAGTAGAATAGATGCAAGGGTTGGGCTCTAGAGCAGTAGAATAGATGCAAGTGTTGGGCTCTAGAGCAGTTCAGAGCAGTAGAATAGATGCAAGGGTTGGGCTCTAGAGCAGTAGAATAGATGCAAGGGTTGGGCTCTAGAGCAGTAGAATAGATGCAAGGGTTGGGCTCTAGAGCAGTTCAGAGCAGTAGAATAGATGCAAGGGTTGGGCTCTAGAGCAGTTCAGAGCAGTAGAATAGATGCAAGGGTTGGGCTCTAGAGCAGTTCAGAGCAGTAAAATAGATGCAAGGGTTGGGCTCTAGAGCAGTTCAGAGCAGTAGAATAGATGCAAGGGTTGGGCTCTAGAGCAGTTCAGAGCAGTAAAATAGATGCAAGGGTTGGGCTCTAGAGCAGTTCAGAGCAGTAGAATAGATTTTAGGCTGAATCCAAGTGACACTGATTCTTAGAGCCACATTACCTACTGTACCTGATCTCTCGTTCCCCACCCTGCTATTGGACCCCAGGCCATGGTGCTGGTGTGGGGAGGGGATGGTGTGGACCTCAGCCCTTGCCACAGTAGCCTGTGTGTGTGTGTGTGTGTGTGTGTGTGTGTGTGTGTGTGTGTGTGTGTGTGTGTGTGTGTGTGTGTGTGTGTGTGTGTGTGTGTGTGTGTGTGTGTGTGTGTGTGTGTGTGTGTGTGTGTGTGTGTGTGTGTGTGTGTGTGTGTGTGTGTGTGTGTGTGTGTGTGTGTGTGTGTGTGTGTGTGTGTGTGTGTGTGTGTGTGTGTGTGTGAGTGTGTAAAATGTGCTTTCTCTGCTCTGCTGGCACATTGCAGCTCCTCATATGCCCCCCTGTGACGCGCTTCTTCTATGGCCGGCGCGAGCCCTTCCACAAGCTGCTTGTGCAGGGGGACTCGGCTGGCCGCCTCTCTCTGTGGAGCGTCCCAGAGACCTCTCCTCTACAGCCCCTGTCCTCGGCTGCAGGTACGCAAATGTGCACGCACAACCACATGCACGCACACATCAAACCGCTGTCATTTACATACATATTTAAACACCCCACATAATTCTACATATAGCACATATATTTAGCTATTCCCACAAAATCAATATTGCATTACTGTTCCCTGCATTTGTATAGATAGACAGGGGAGATAAAGGGAATATTTATTTTGTGGCAGTCTCAATACCACCCTCTGCTGGTGAAATTGTGTAGTGCAGAAAGAGGCCTCACATTCAGCCTGATGTTAAATTTAAGCACAGCAGAATTTGAGTCCCTGTCAAGGCTTACAGTCCCTTTTGTGTAATGACTGCATCAAGCAGGCATTCAAATAGCAACACCTGTCAAGAATAATCTAGACTTGTTCTATTAGACACATAATATTTATA
>NW_027468609.1:4825913-4828413 GCF_046254945.1 Alosa pseudoharengus | reverse complement strand
CCCTCTCACAGCCTCACCACCACCACACCCTCTCACAGCCCACCCACCACCGCACCTCCTCACAGCCCCACCACCACCACCGCACCCTCTCACAATCTCACCACCGCACCCTCTCACAGCCCCACCACCACCGCACCCTCTCACAATCTCACCACCACCGCACCCTCTCACAGCCCCACCACCACCGCACCCTCTCACAGCCCCACCACCACCGCACCCTCTCACAGCCCCACCACCACCGCACCCTCTCACAGCCCCACCACCACCGCACCCTCTCACAGCCCCACCACCACCGCACCCTCTCACAGCCCCACCACCGCACCCTCTCACAGCCCCACCACCGCACCCTCTCACAATCTCACCACCGCACCCTCTCACAGCCCCACCACTGCACCCTCTCACAGCCCCACCACCACACCCTCTCACAGCCCCACCCACTTTTGTCTTAATGTGCCTAAATGTTTGGATACTGGGGTGGTCAGTTAAGCAATATGACACGAGTGGGCATGGGGGCGGTAAAGGATATCGCCACAACTGTAATGGCCTTCGGCCTCATACCTACGGCCGAATTACAGCTGTGGGGATATCCTTTACCATCCCCACGACCACTCGTGTCATATTGCTTTTATACAACAGTTTCATTACCAACTAATTTAGTTTTAAGATACAAAATTGGGTTTTCTATCGTTTATTTAGATTTTTGTTCGTTCAACCTCCACCCACACAAATAGTTCTAATCTTTAGCCTTTTCGATTAGCATTGCCAAGCATACGTTGCCGTACGTTGCTTGAAAGTGAACTCGAAAAAAAATATCCAACATGGCGGAGCTAACTCTAACACGGCAGTAGTTCTGTATTAATAAATAAGTTCAGCGTTTTTGCCCTTATATTTTGTAATACATGTCGACAAACTGTCACTATTAAATCTAAAAACCCAGGTTTTGTGACCAAAAAATATGTCTGAGCTCATTAACGAGCTACCTGCCAGCCACCTACTTTGCCTTTTTCTCACTCCAAGGTAAAATCGTTGCTCTCTCGCTATGAATGAAAGGAACGTTTGTGTTGGTAATTCAATGCAATATGCGGAGTGATAACTAGCAGTAAAAAGTCTTGAGTAGCGTTGTGCTGGGATATTACCACTCGTGATGACCCATAGAATGCCTCTCGTCCAATCAAAAATGAATAAATAACTCGACCGGACCTAACTGGTTTTGTAAGAGACCATATAGAATCAGAAATCAGAGATAAGACAACTGTTGATGGTTATAAAGTGTGTCACTTATTGACTGATCTGCATGTTGTGTTTAGCGTAATAAAGTTGTTGTTCTTATTCAACAGCAACTGGATTCACAGCTCCGTAGGGCTGGAGCATTACTGCGTTCTGTATTAGTAACTGGTAGCCTCTCACATGAGGATGGCTTGGGTCTTGTTGGGTCTTTTTTGGCTTATTCAAGTGACATTTCCTGTTTCCTGTCTTCCCCACCCCTCCCCCGGAGCTGTCAGTGGCTGATTGACAGGGTGGATGGGCGCAGAGCGTGCCTTGCTGTAAATAAGCCTGGCCGCCTCACCCAGGGGCCTAATGGAGCAGCCCCTGCTATGCCTCAACTTTATGGCCCGTCGATAAGCATGCTTAAGGAGCCGGAGGCTTTTAATTGATACATGAGGAGCGGATTGTGTGCGTGTGTGCGTGTGTGTGTGTGTGTGTGTGTGTGTGTGTGTGGAGGTGGACGGATCTATAGCCTCCATCTGTGTACTGTACCTGAGCTGGCTTGTCAAACCACTTGGGTGTTCTTCCGTGGCTGACCGCATCCTGACCTGATGATGGTGAGGAGATGGAACTTGTTTTACTCAAACACACAAATCCTCATCACGCAGTTAAATAAGCAAGATGACTTTTGAGAGAGTGCGTTTTCAGCCTTTTTGTTTTGGATGGCGTTTGTGTCTCGGCTGCAGTGCACAGATGTGCGTCAGTATGCACTTCCAGCGTCCAGCTGCTCACGAGCCGGGTGTTCCACACACATGTCAACAAGCGCAGCTGCCAGACAGCTGACAGTAGGCTGGCAACACAGCACAGGCTGTGGAACAGAATCATTAGTTTGTTTCTGTCGGCGCTCAGTGCAAGCTCACTGAATAGTACTTAGGTGCTTTATTTTATTTTATTGATCAGTTCATTTGTTTGACTTGATGTAGTACTGTGTTTGTGTGTGTGTCTGTGTGCGTGTGTAGGCCCTTCTGGTAGTGCGTGCGTGCGCGCTCGCGTGTGTGTGTGTGTGTGTGTGTGTGTGTGTGTGTGTGTGTGCGCATGTGTGTGTGTGTGTGTGTGTGTGTGTGTGTGTGTGTGCACGCTCTATCCCTGGCGAAGTGTTGTGTGCTGAGCCTCTGTGCAGTGGCTGCCACACCTGAGAGCTCTGTGCGTTCAGTGTGTGTTAGTGGCGAGGGTGTTAAAGAAGCGATGCGGCTCTGTGCGTTCAGTGTGTGTTAGTGGCGAGGGTGTTAAAGAA
>NW_027468609.1:4818413-4820913 GCF_046254945.1 Alosa pseudoharengus | reverse complement strand
TTGTGCGCTTGTGCGGTTGTGGGCGTGTGCGTGCGTGTGTGTGTGTTTTCCTCAGGTGCGCTGGACCGCTGTGTGATGGGCATCACGGCCGTGGAGATCCTGAACGCGTGCGACGAGCTGGCGCCGGCGGCGGTGGACGCGCTCAACCACCCGGCGGTCAACCTGAAGCAGGCCATGACACGCCGCAGCCTGGCCGCCCTCAAGAACATGGCCCAGCACAAGCTGCAGACCCTCGCCACCAACCTGCTGGCCGCCGACAACGCAGACAAGGTGAGCGAGATGGTCAGCCTGACGGCCATAAGAGGCCTCCCTTTACTCTCTCCCAGGGAAGGCATTAGGAGGATGGGTATAATGTGTTTAGAGGACGCTCGTGCACTGAAATACGTGTCTCCTCATTGGCTCTGGGACCAGCCACCATGACACACCTCTCTGGTATGGCAGACCGAGGTGTCCGGTTACGATGTTATGACAAAAACGTTAGCGTTATTTCACACATCTATGTTGCATGTGTCATTTGATTGTTGTAGAGGAGGATCAATAAGACAACATCAAGCTAATTATTACCTGTAAAATGTGGACAGTATGTGACCGTTTGACCCATGATGAATACGAGTCCTCACAAATGCTCTGCTGAGGGCAGTGTGCTGGACCTGAGTGGAGGCACCAGAATGTGCTGTTGACTTAGCTTTGCGTCGTCTGTTAGCAGGGGTATGTTTGTGATTGGGGGGGGGGGGGAGGTGTCCAGCCAGATCTCCTAGAGGGCCCTGAGATCAACAGTGGTCAGCGCGTGGCGTGTTTGAGCAGCGGAGTGTGTGTGTGTGTGTGTGTGTGTGTGTGCCCAGTGCTTGCCGGGGAAAGAGCTGAGCAAATAGCAGGCCTAATCACTGGATGAAAAATGCATGGCCTCGGCCTCGTCATGGGACCCCCAGCCTGTCCGATGTCTGCCAGCTCTGTCATCCAAACCATCTCCAGAGAGAGACAAAGAGAGAGATGGAGCGGGGGGGGGGGGGTAGAGAAATGGGAGAGAGTGAGAGTGACACAGTGGGAGAGCTGAGATGGAAAACGAGAGAGAGGAGGAGGAGGAGGAAGAGGGGATGGAAGGAGACAGAGAAAGAGGAGAGTGGGAGAGCTGGAGACGGCTGAGTTGGAGAGAGGGAGAGACGGGACAGACAGAAAGTGGATCTTCAGGAGTCTAGTCAGAGACGATCAGGCCAGGAGATGTGCTCTGTGTCTGCTCTGCTCCACTGCCGCCCGGCGCCCGGCGCTCACTCCTCCTCCGCCCATGCTGCCTCCTCTGAGGCCTGTGAGTGTGTGTGTGTGTGTCTGTGTGTGTCTATTTCTGCGTGCGTGCGTGCGTGTGCTCACAGAGTGGAGAGAGTTGTAAGTGAAGAATGATCAGGATCAGATGTGATAGGACTGGTCATTTGTGACGGTGCTGTCTGTAGAGGAGCCCCAGCCCCTCTCAACCCCCACCCTACACCCCACCCTACACCCCACCCTACACCCCACCCTACACCCCACCCTACATCCCACCCTACATCCCCCCTTACATCCCACCCTACATCCCACCCTACACCCCAGTCTACATCCCACCCTACATCCCACCCTACACCCCACCCTACATCCCCCCTTACATCCCACCCTACACCCCACCCTACACCCCACCCTACATCCCACCCTACACCCCACCCTACACCCCACCCTACATCCCACCCTACACCCCACCCTACACCCCACCCTACATCCCACCCTACATCCCCCCTTACATCCCACCCTACATCCCACCCTACATCCCCCTTACATCCCCCCTTACATCCCCCCTTACATCCCATCCTACATCCCACCCTACATCCCACCCTACATCCCACCCTACACCCCACCCTACATCCCACCCTACATCCCACCCTACACCCCACCCTACACCCCACCCTACACCCCACCCTACACTCCAGTCTACATCCCACCCTACATCCCACCCTACACCCCTCCCTACACCCCAGTCTACATCCCACCCTACATCCCACCCTACATCCCACCCTACACCCCACCCTACATCCCACCCTACACCCCACCCTACATCCCACCTTACATCCCACCCTACACCCCAGTCTACATCCCACCCTACACCTGAATCATCATGAGTACATCTGGTCTGTGGGAACTGGATGGTTTTCTTCTCACGATTTCATGAAGCCAATTAATTTATTGTTTTTTAAAAAAACTTGTAACACTCATTACATTTCATGTTTGGTGTTAACGCACACATTTGCACAAATGTCCATTGGATTTTGTTGTCAAGCGTTCCCACAGTCACGTCCTCTCTTTCCACCCCTCTCTCCCTCTCTCTCTCTCTCTCTCTCCCTCTCTCCCTCTCTCCCTCTCTCCCTCTCTCTCTCTCTCTCTCTCTCTCTCTCTCCCCCTCTCTCTCTTGCTGTCCCCTCCCCCCCATCACTGACTGGACTGTTGACCTTTTCGTCCTGCCAGCCCCTGTGTGGCTGTA
>NW_027468609.1:4805913-4813413 GCF_046254945.1 Alosa pseudoharengus | reverse complement strand
TGTGTGTGTGTGTGTGTGTGTGTGTGTGTGTGTGTGTGTGTGTGTCTGAGCCGTGAGTGTGCGGTGGCTGTGAGGTGCGTGCGTGTGTGTGTGTGTGTGTGTGTGTGTGTGTGTGTGTGTGTGTGTGTGTGTGTGTGTGTGTCTGAGCTGTGAGTGTGCGGTGGCTGTGAGGTGTGTGTGTGTGTGTGTGTGTCTGAGCTGTGAGTGTGCGGTGGCGGTGAGGTGCGGGTGTGTGTGTGTGTGTGTGTGTCTGAGCCGTGAGTGTGCGGTGGCTGTGAGGTGCGGGTGTGTGTGTGTGTGTGTGTGTGTGTGTGTGTCTGAGCTGTGAGTGTGCGGTGGCTGTGAGATGCGGGTGTGTGTGTGTGTGTGTGTGTGAGTGTGTGTGTTTGTGTGTGTGTGTGTGTGTCTGAGTGTCTGAGCTGTGAGTGTGTGGTGGCTGTGAGGTGCGGGGACGATGTGAGGGAGTCTGGGAGCAGCAGACATCTGTCAAGCGACCGAGCACCGCACACAGCCTGCATGCCTGGCAGAGCTGATTCGCTCGCTCCTCATCAGCCAGACAGGCCAAGCCAGTCCTCCTCCGTTCAGACAAAAAAAGGGCCAGCAAGCTGGACCTCACCCCCTCCCACCCAAACAACCCCCCCCACCACCACCACCCCTCCTCGTCCATTCTTCAAAGTGAGCGCAAGCCCCTGACCGGCACTGCCGCCATCTTGGCCCCAGCCAGTCCTCCCAGCTGCTCTGAATGGCCGGTCCGTAGAGGCATGTTCATGCTCATACAGTAGCCGTATGTCCTGAGGGGCGGAGGTGGACTCTTTTCATGAGCACACACACACCACACACACACAACACACACCACACACACACACACACACACAACACACACCACACACACACAACACACACACACACACACACACACACACACACACACACACACACGTACGTGTGAGCCCAGAGACCGGGTCGCTGCTCCTCCGGAGCTCTCCTGACTCTTCATCTATATGTCCTAGTTTCCTTCACCAGCTGCTGCTTTTATTTTATCAAGTTATTTTGTATGTACTCCTCCTCTTCCTCAACAAGAGAGCGAGGTAAGGGCCAGGCCAGCTCCCTCTCCCTCTCCCCCTCCCTCTCTCTGTCTCCCTCTCCCTCTCTCTCCTTTTCTCTCTCTCTGTCTCCCTCTCCCTCCCTCTCTCCCCCTCTCTCTCTCTCCCTCTCCCTCTCTCTTTCTCTCTCTCTCTCTCTCCCTCCCTCCCTCTGTGTTGGCCTCAGTCCTGTGATCGCTCAGGCAGGCGCAAGGCCCCATTCATGCCCCTTAACTGCCATTGAACACGGGGACAATGCACAGGCTCCGCGTGCTAATTGTCTGCGATGGACGTTACTGTGATGCCTATTGAACGTTCAGGGCCAGATGCAAGAAGGACCGTGTGTGTGTGTGTGTGTGTGTGTGTGTGTGTGTGTGTGTGTGTGTGTGTGTGTGTGTGTGTGTGTGTGTGTGTGTGTGTGTGTGTGTGTGTGTGTGTGTGTGTGTGTGTGTGTGTGTGTGTGTGTGTGTGTGTGTGTGTGTGTGTGTGTGTGTGTGTGTGTGTGTGTGTGTGTGTGTGTGTGTGTGTGTGTGTGTGTGTGTGGAAGTGGGCTGGGGCCGGATGGGCTTGCATCCTCCCTGTCCTCCACCGAGGAGAAACTAATGTGTTCTTTTGGCCAGAGAGTCATCAGAGCACTGGCCTTTTCAAGCGTAAACATCCTTTCCAATACTAGGAATGCAATGCAGGTGCCTCCGTAATTGAATTAACATTGAATAGCAATTAGCAAGCCAGCAATTTCAAGCCGTCCTGGTTGAAAACAAGATGAGACCCAATGAACGCTTGGGGGGGAAGGCATTAGAGGAGAAATGTTTGGGATTATTACGCAGACCTGCAGATGAGGACATTAATATGCATGGTGGCAAGCTTTGACTAATGTGCTTGAGCAGTAGTCAGAAATTAGTTTATTAGACTCCTGTGATTATCAAGTTTCCATGAGTAAGTAGAAAGTTTGGTGTCCATGGTTGGAGAGATATAATTAGGTAGCTGGACCAATGGCAGTAATTGATGTAAACCACATCCTGTATGCATATGGATCTTACGCAGATTACTATCGAACAGGCAGATATTAAATGAGCCGTGACATCAGAGAGAGTGATTATGTTTTTAACTTACTTTATCTCTGTGGCCAGTTGAAGTTTAGTGAAAAGATGCTTGTGTGTAGTAGAGCAAAATGGTCTGATGTCTAAGCATGTTGAAGGTAGTCATGTGCCTGTTTTTCTGTGTGTTTCAAAGGGGAACCTGCCCAAGTACTCCCACAATGCACTTGTGGTACAAGCGATGAAGACCAATGTGACGGACTCGGACATGCATGTGCTCTTCTTCGACGTGGAGGCGGTCATCATCCAGCTGCTGACTGAGGAGGCCCAGAGGCCCAACCCCATGCTGGTCTCCCCGGAGACGCTGCAGAAAGCTCCTGGCGGGGCGGACAAAGGCGGCTCCTTGCTGGCCAGCAAGATCTTTAAACAGGTCAGCAGGGGAGCACGGCAAACGCCATCACAGCAGCCTCAGATGAAACCACATCTATGTGATATCAAGAGTCTATGCTCTAAAATGGTGCCACTAGTAATGGATTAGTGTCCATCCAATGGCTCTCCTGTCCTATTTGCAATGAATTGATGCTAATATTAATCATTGCCACTCAAGATGTGATTCCTTCCCCCTATACTTCTTCTTTCGTCTTTCCATCTGGTCTTTCATCTTGTCCTCTCAAGGTCAAAGAGACCATCAAGGAGAATATCAAGGAGCATCTCCTGGACGAGGATGACGAGGAGGAAGAAGAGATGCGTCGCCGTGAGGAAAAGTCCAAATCGCTGAGCCTGCTGGAGTACAACCTGACCATGGACACGGCCAAGCTCTTCATGTCCTGCCTGCACGCCTGGGGCCTGAACGGCAGCCTGGACGAGGTGTGCCTGAGCCGCCTGGGCATGCTCAAGCCGCACACGCCCATCTCCTTCGGCCTGATCTCCCGCGGCGGGCACATGTCCCTCATGCTGCCCACCTTCAAGGAGTCCCTGCTGCGGCAGCTGGCACTGGGCGCTGGGCCCGACCCCGGCCGAAAGCTCTCCGTGTCCGAGATCGTGGGCAAGGGCACGTACGGCGTGTCGCGCGCCGTCACCACGCAGCACCTGCTCTCGGTCATCTCGCTGGCCAACACCCTCATGGGCATGACCAACGCCACCTTTGTGGGCGAGCACATGAAGAAGGCCCCGGCACGGTACGCATCCACCCACATGCACACAGCACACCTGAACATGCCCAAGCAGGCACACAGCACACCTGAACATGCCCAAGCAGGCACACAGCACACCTGAACATGCCCAAGCAGGCACACAGCACACCTGAACATGCCCAAGCACACCTGAACATGCCCAAGCAGGCACACAGCACACCTGAACATGCCTAAGCAGTCACACAGCACACCTGAACATGCCCAAGCAGTCACACAGCACACCTGAACATGCCCAAGCAGACACAGCAGCACACCTGAACATGCCCAAGCAGGCACGCAGCACACCTGAACATGCCCAAGCAGACACACGGCACACCTGAACATGCCCAAGCACACCTGAACATGCCCAAGCAGGCACGCAGCACACCTGAACATGCCCAAGCAGGCACACGGCACACCTGAACATGCCCAAGCACACCTGAACATGCCCAAGCAGGCACACAGCACACCTGAACATGCCCAAGCACACCTGAACATGCCCAAGCAGGCACACAGCACACCTGAACATGCCCAAGCAGGCACACCGCACACCTGAACATGCCCAAGCAGGCACACAGCACACCTGAACATGCCCAAGCAGACACACAGCACACCTGAACATGCCCAAGCACACCTGAACATGCCCAAGCAGGCACACAGCACACCTGAACATGCCCAAGCAGGCACACAGCACACCTGAACATGCCCAAGCAGACACACAGCACATCTGAACATGCCCAAGCACACCTGAACATGCCCAAGCAGGCACACAGCACACCTGAACATGCCCAAGCAGGCACACAGCACACCTGAACATGCCCAAGCAGGCACACAGCACACCTGAACATGCCCAAGCAGACACAGCAGCACACCTGAACATGCCCAAGCAGGCACACAGCACACCTGAACATGCCCAAGCAGACACACAGCACATCTGAACATGCCCAAGCACACCTGAACATGCCCAAGCAGGCACACAGCACACCTGAACATGCCCAAGCAGGCACACAGCACACCTGAACATGCCCAAGCAGACACAGCAGCACACCTGAACATGCCCAAGCAGGCACGCAGCACACCTGAACATGCCCAAGCAGACACACGGCACACCTGAACATGCCCAAGCACACCTGAACATGCCCAAGCAGGCACGCAGCACACCTGAACATGCCCAAGCAGGCACACGGCACACCTGAACATGCCCAAGCACACCTGAACATGCCCAAGCAGGCACACAGCACACCTGAACATGCCCAAGCAGACACACGGCACACCTGAACATGCCCAAGCACACCTGAACATGCCCAAGCAGGCACGCAGCACACCTGAACATGCCCAAGCAGGCACACGGCACACCTGAACATGCCCAAGCACACCTGAACATGCCCAAGCAGGCACACAGCACACCTGAACATGCCCAAGCAGACACACGGCACACCTGAACATGCCCAAGCAGACACAGCAGCACACCTGAACATGCCCAAGCAGGCACGCGGCACACCTGAACATGCCCAAGCAGACACACGGCACACCTGAACATGCCCAAGCAGACACAGCATCACACCTGAACATGTCCAAGCAGGCACACAGCACACCTGAACATGCCCAAGCAGGCACACAGCACACCTGAACATGCCCAAGCACACCTGAACATGCCCAAGCACACCTGAACATGCCCAAGCAGGCACACAGCACACCTGAACATGCCCAAGCAGGCACGCAGCACACCTGAACATGCCCAAGCAGACACACGGCGCACCTGAACATGCCCAAGCACACCTGAACATGCCCAAGCAGGCACACAGCACACCTGAACATGCCCAAGCAGGCACACAGCACACCTGAACATGCCCAAGCAGACACACGGCACACCTGAACATGCCCAAGCAGACACACGGCACACCTGAACATGCCCAAGCAGGCACACAGCACACCTGAACATGCCCAAGCACACCTGAACATGCCCAAGCAGGCACACAGCACACCTGAACATGCCCAAGCACACCTGAACATGCCCAAGCAGACACACAGCACACCTGAACATGCCCAAGCAGACACAGCAGCACACCTGAACATGCCCAAGCAGGCACGCAGCACACCTGAACATGCCCAAGCAGGCACGCAGCACACCTGAACATGCCCAAGCAGGCACACAGCACACCTGAACATGCCCAAGCACACCTGAACATGCCCAAGCAGGCACACAGCACACCTGAACATGCCCAAGCACACCTGAACATGCCCAAGCATGCACACAGCACACCTGAACATGCCCAAGCAGGCACACAGCACACCTGAACATGCCCAAGCAGGCACACCTGAACATGCCCAAGCAGGCACACCTGAACATGCCCAAGCAGGCACACAGCACACCTGAACATGCCCTGAACATGCCCAAGCAGGCACAGCAGCACACCTGAACATGCCCAAGCAGGCACAGCAGCACACCTAAACATGCCCAAGCAGACATGCAGCACACCTGAACATGCCCAAGCAGACACACAGCACACCTGAACATGCCCAAGCAGACACACAGCACACCTGAACATGCCCAAGCAGACATGCAGCAGAGCCCCACTGATCATCCCACATTCAGATTCAGCACGATCTCTGAGTCAAGGCTGAAGTTAATAGCTGTATTCATACATTTGACTAGGTGCGGTCTTTACAAGCAAAATAGGCTGAAGATAGCTAAAGAAAGTATTATATACTGTGATTTGAAGAATGCAGGCTGTTTTTGAAGAAGTAAATCCTTTGAAGCATCCTTTTTAATCTTACACAGACCTTTTCAAGACTTGAAAATTGAATATGAACATATTCGGGTTAAATGCCAATTAATATTGAATTTAGTGTAGCTGGAATATCACATTTGATTGCAGTGAAAAGAAGTGGACTTTAGAGAAATAATACTTTTGACTGAATTCATGAAAAACCTTGAACATAGGGCAGTAAAGAGTCCAAAACTTTCTGAAAGATTTAGTTTGAGATTAAAGTCTTTGCTCAGAATACTTAATGCTACGTTCCGTGTCAAATCAGATAAGGTTGTTGCTGCACCATCTCAGATTTTGTTCAAACCTTGTCTATATCAAGAATGGGTCCCAAAACCAAGGCCTATAAAATATTTCTGTTCAAATCCTATGTCTTCATATTATTTTAAGCCATTGAAATTACTTCAGTTTTACAGCCTGAAAATCACATTATCTGGGAAGCAATGTTTGGGCATGAACATAATGAAAAGTATGATTCATAGGCAGCCGAATCTTGGTAGGGTGGAAGACAAACATGTTCCCAGTATGACTGGACCATTACAAGTTTGTACGGCATTCTCATTTATTTTCTACAAGGCCCTAGATTTGGAAAAAGAGTGACATTAAGGGTAGTATAAACTTGTTTTTGTACACATTTGCTATCAATTTTAATTTTTTTCTATATTTTATTAATGTTGTACCAACGTTTGAGCTCTCCACATATAATGGGCTTGAAGATTCTAAGGATTAAACAAAGGGAGGTTGTGTTTTTCTACAAACAGTTATTGTGTGCACATCCCACCTTCTGGCAGGTGCAGGACAAAAGAAAACTTACTCAATTGAAAAAATATATAATGTCCGCAACACTGCTTTTGACTCCCATATATTTAATGCACAACGGGCAACGTTTCGACCCTGCTGGGTCTTCTTCAGTTGCCTGTTGTGCATGAAAAGCAGTTTTGCGGACATTATATATTTTTTCAATTGAGGTTGTGTTTTTTCTGTCATTGTCATAGGATTCAAATGGTACAGTATGTGGGGTAGCTAGTAGGCATGTGTAGATCGATGTGACAGTAGCCCAGTACAGAGTGGCCATGTTGGGTGGTGCTGGGTGAGGGAGCAGTGTGGTTGAGCATGCTGGTCATGGTCTCACACTCCCAATCAGACATTCTGTGTGCTGCGCTCCTCCACCACACACACGAGCAAACAAACTTCACACTCCACACCAACATCATCCAGCATTCAGAGAGGCTACAGGGTGTGAAGTCTGGGACATTAAAGATGCAATTTCTTCTTTCTTTCTCTCTCTCTCTCTCTCTCTCTCTCCCTCTCTCTCTCTCTCTCTCTGTCTCTCTCTCCATCTCTTTTCCCCTCCTGCTGTTGTTCACCTTTTTATTTCTTTCTCTCACAATATCCCTCTTGTCATGTTCTCAATGTCTCCCTCCGTCTCCTGGTCCCACTC
>NW_027468609.1:4798413-4803413 GCF_046254945.1 Alosa pseudoharengus | reverse complement strand
TTATAAATGAATGAGAGGGTGCTGTACGCTAGTCTGGGCAGTTATGTATAATCTCATCTTATACTTGAGCTGACACACACATGCCCTACACTACTTGAGTGGACACACACACACACACATGCACTCTCAGACACAAGGGCAAGTCTTTAACAAGACCTCTGGACCTCTCCGTTATTCATGACAAAGAGATACTTTTGCTACGGAGTCAAGATTTGACTGGAACTCTTGAAAGTCGTTCTTTTGAATAAACTGTATTTTAGGTATCATTTTTTTATATTTGACAGGAATTAATACCAGTACTTTGTTATGATATTTATCTATAATTATCTTTGTTATACAATATATTGAATCATTTAGATGAAAAGAATACTAGATGGTTATGGTTATGGTATTTTGTAGATAGATTACATATATTATCCAACTTATCTATGTAATTTTAAAAAATAAAATATTTGTTTTTTGTTTTTTAAACCCCTACACATTACCCCATATATTACATCAGTTAATAATTTGGTTTCTCTTTGAACCAGATGACTGACTTTATTGACTTGTCGAGTGGCAGATTTACTGTGTTTGGCTGTTGCACTTGGTTTGCCAGTCACAGTTCTAAATTTGAAAACGGATTTGAAAATGTTTGTGAACGATATGCAGTTTTGCGATGTATTGCTACATATTTATTCTCTCCCACCACTTCAATCTCTGCTGCTACAACTTCTAACAGTTAAAGTGATCTATTTTTGTATGCTGTAGTTATAATTGATGGTATTGTGAAAGTAATATTATATTTTAGTGATGGTTTAAATATTGTATAGGCTTGAAGTGGCCTTGTTTATGTTGGAGGACAATGCCAGGTGGGTGCCACAGCTTGTTTGTACACTTACATGTGCCAAAGTGCATTCACACACACACACACAAACACACACACTCCATCTCTCCCCTTGAGGGCCTCATGTAGACCCCGAGTGGCCTTGAGCCCATTGTTGGAGCCCTCTGTCACCAGAAGCCACCACGGGCCATTGACATGCTAATATCTTTGTTGCTCTGTGAAGCCCCTTCAGGAGTTTTTACCAAGCGTGCTAACCTCTCTGACACGTGCCAGTCCCACTCCGTCGTGCCGCGTGTCAGAGCCGGCCTGGTGGAAAACAAACACGCCGCGATGACTTGCCCAGCCTTCTCTGGTGCGAATATAAACACATCTGAGTGGGTTTTCCCTGGACTTTAGAATAGCGAGAAGCATCCATGGCTTGTTGATGCGCGCCAAGCCTATTGATTCCTGAGTGCTCTTTAAGTTTGAAGAGATAATGAAAGTTATTCAACACACAGAGCTTTTTTTTTCTCCTCCCCCCCCCCCCCCAGCTCCTCTTGTTCTTTATCGTCCTCTCTTCTTCTCCTTCCTTCTTTTTTCCCTCCCTCTTCACCCGTTTCCTGCCATATTGATCTGGACTGGTTTGTGAAACAGCTCCCAGGTTGTATTATGAAGTGTTTTTTAATGGAGTCTTTTAAAGTGGGTGCCAGACGAGGTGCGGGGCACGTGCCTGCCTTGTTAAGGCAAAAGGGGAGTTTGGAGAAACGAATGTTTTTGCTGTGGAGCTTCCCGGCCTGTCACATATTGACCACGGGGGAACGCCGAGGTGCGGAGATGGGAAGATCTGGAAGATGCCTCGGCTATACAAACAGCAAGCTCTCCACTGGCTGGTCAAAGTGGCCCAGTGTTGCCAGATAGATAAACATTTATAGCACATCTCTGATTGCTAATGGCATCTTCGTGGTCCTGGAGGAGATGGATAAAGGGCCCTTAGGGAGTTATTGTGGAATGACTTGGAGCTTCACCATCTTGGCTGATGAACACCCATACATGTACAATAGAAGTTGTCATGGCAACTTTGCTTGACATTTTCTTTCTTTTTTGCACCCCCTCTCTCACTCCTCACACTAACACTCACAGGCTGAACTCTCTTTTCCTCCCTGTCTTTGTGTCTTTTCACTTCTCCCTGTCTCTCTCTCTCCTCACTCTTTCCCTCTCTCTCTCACTCCTCACACTAACACTCACAGGCTGAACTCTCTTTTCCTCCCTGTCTTTGTGTCTTTTCACTTCTCCCTGTCTCTCTCTCTCCTCACTCTTTCCCTCCCTCTCTCTCTCTCTCTGTCTCTCTCTCTCCTCACTCTTTCCCTCTCTCTCTCTCTCTGTCTCTCTCTCCTCACTCTCTTTCCCTCTCTCTCTCTCTCTGTCTTTCTCTCTCCTCACTCTTTCTCTCTCTCTCTCTGTCTCTCTCTCTCCTCACTCTTTCCCTCTCTCTCTCTCTGTGTCTCTCTCTCTCCTCACTCTTTCCCTCTCTCTCTCTCTCTGTCTCTCTCTCTCCTAACTCTTTCCCTCTCTCACTCTCTCTCTCTCTCCTCACTCTTTCCCTCTCTCTCTCTCTCTGTCTCTCTCTCTCCTCACTCTTTCCCTCTCTCTCTCTCTGTGTCTCTCTCTCATCACTCTCTTTCCCTCTCGCTCTCTTTCTGTCACTCTCTCTCTTTACTGCTCCTTTGTGCCTGTTTTTCTCGGGTGACTCATTCACTGTCTGCATGGCTTGAGCTGTGGCCTGCTCACCTGGGGCTCTCGTGCCTGCAGTGGGGGGATTTCAGTCTGGATGCCAGCCTGCACTGAGTGCTCATGGGAGTTGAAGTCCAGAGCATGTTTCTTTTAAAGCTGCGCAGGGTTTAACATGCTCTGTCGGGCATCACCTGCTAGAGACTTCATCTCCCATCTGCACTGATGTGAAATGACAGATGACAGAAGGCCTCTTTCCACTGAGTTCTCTCACACACCCTCTGTGTCTGATAGGAATAAATGTCTTGTGTATAAACCTCTTTCTCTGTCTCTAAAGTTAGTATGTCATGTTTCCTGTGTGTTTGTCTCTATGTGAGGTCTTAGTAAGCTGTTCGATTTCTGCGTTCTGTATGTCTTTTAGAATGGTTCCTTTTTTACAGCTAATTTTAAGGGAAAACCATAAAAATCCCTTCTTAGTTAGATAATATTATGAGCAACACAAAACAGTTTTGTAACCTGCTTCATATCACACAGTAGTAATGCTATTAATTTAGCTGCATTTGGCTGGAACACTCTTAAAATGAATGTGTTGAAAACAACACAAACGGTGTTGTCCATATCTAGACAAGTTGTGTTATTTTCAACACTTTCTGTGTACACTCTTGAAACAAATAACAAAAACAATGTGTTGGAAACAACACAAACCGTGTTGTCCCTATCTGGACATAGAAATGTGTTAAAAACAGCACAAGTTGTTTAAGAGTTTAAGGGATTATTTTCAGATTTATAGCAGATGACATTTCCTAGCTAAAGCTCATCAGAGAAATATATATAGATAGAAAATACTCAGCAACATGCATACACAGATTATGCTAATTATGGATTTGATGGGTAACATTATCAACATGGCCATATTCTCCCTATTTTAAATAATATCTACACTAAATATATAAATCTGAAGCATGTCAGGAGCCAGGTCTGTCCCTAACTGTCTGTCAGCTCTTTACACCTTTACTTTGGTCTCTGTATGCTTTACTAACTGCTCTTTCTCCTGTTCACCTGAAACTGCTGGGAGTCTTCGTGTTCTCTCTCTTTCTTTCTTTTCTTTGTTTTGTCCTGTTTTTTTCCTTCTTCTTTACTTATCTTCCTCTTCTCCTGCAAGCTGCTGCCGCTGCTGCCCCCAGCACTGGGCCGCCCGGCTCTGCGGCTATTCTCACTGGCCCTGCTTTTCATCCCTGTCCTTCAGTCAACGAAGGTACTCTTCCCCGAATAACAGCGCTTCATCTCTCCTCCTCGCCCTCCCTCCCTCCCTTCCTCCCTCTCTCCATCTCTTTCTCTCTCTCTCTCTTTTTGTGCTGCCATCTGCCATACGCTGCTTTTCACCTGTTCTTCCACGCCTGTATTTTGGAGTATCTTGTCTATAGTTTATGTGTGTTTGTGTGTGTGTGTGTGTGTTTGTGTGTGTGGTGTCAGACTGTCCTAGTGTGTCTCATGTTGTCTCGTTCCGGTCGTCTTGTTCAATCCTTCCTTTTTTTGGTCCCTAGGTTGTTTGAGTTTGCGTCCCTGTCTCACGTCTTTGTCTGTCAGCCCGTCTTTGTCTTTATGTCTGTCTTACGGTTTCTGTCTGTGTTTTGTGCTTCATGTGACTCGCACGGTCTGCATGCTTGCTCTTTTCACTTAAGAGGGAGTATTTGAACCCCTTTTCAATAACAAACACACACACGCCTCTTACATATACACTCACACAAGAGGCTACCTACCCAACTCCCTACAAACTGTCATTTTCTCTTCAGATGGAGAACATACCTTCTCTCTTTCGCCAAAATGTATTTTCTTCTCTTTCAGCTGTGGCTAAATCTCTTTTTTTTACACTCATCAACTGGTTGGCCTATTCTTCAGAATTTTTTGCCTTTTTTCTTTATTGGGTTGATTGTTGTGCCCCCCCCCCCCCCCCCCCCCCCCAAAATACCTCTTCTTTTGAGAATGTCTTTTCAAATGTGCCTTCCTGTTCAAATTTCCTTTTGAAATGGGTGTAAATTGGTGCTAGTGCCATTGGACCAAATGAATGTCAAACTTCATAATTGTTTCTTTATCTGAAACAAAGCCTTGGACCTTTTTGGATCTCATAAGAGAAGCAAGCATGTTGATCCGTAGTTCCTTCTTTTTGGATCTCATAAGAGAAGCAAGCATGTTGATCCGTAGTTCCTTCTATATCTCTTTCTCTTTCCCCTCCTGAACCCCAGTCAGCCATCCTCCCTCAGCGTTCAGTATTTAGGCTAATAGCATTAGCGCTGTATCAGATCATAGCATTGTAGCTTTTAATAGCAGCTGGTTTTTATTTAGTCTGTCCAAAGAGTATTGCTCCCTGGATAATTAAATCATAATGATCTTTGTCATAAAATGTTATTTGAATGAATGAATACTTATACTTGAATTTAAAGAAAAATGTTTACACTATTATGCTGAT
>NW_027468609.1:4770913-4783413 GCF_046254945.1 Alosa pseudoharengus | reverse complement strand
CACGCCGCAGAAGAATGGAGGCTGGGAATAACCTTTGGCTAACCTACGCATGTGTATGTGTCTTGTTTCTCCCTGTAGCCACGGCAACTGAGGCGCCCCAGCCAATCCCGCCACCCCCTGAGCCGCAGCCAGTGGAAGTCAAAGTCCAGGAAGAAGAAATAGATGTGACAGACGATGATATCACTGCAGGTAAGGACAATGCACGTTTCTGCCTCAACCTCATGCGGACACTTGGCACTCAAGTTTATCACACGCATACACCCCCCCCCCCCACACACACACACACACACACACACACACACACAGAGTGGACATGATCCTTTATTGACTGTTTATGGTCAGGTGGATGCAGCACACACTGACAGCTGAGTATTTCACTGGCCATAGATGCCACTGAAATGTACATGACCCACTCGGTCAAGCACTGTAAATAGCAGTGCGTGGAGACCAGATGGGTGGTCAGAGGAGGGGGACTGTGATGCTCTCCTAGGAGGATCCACATGGTCCAAACATCAGAGATAAGTGGTGTGTGTGTGTGTGTGTGTGTGTGTGTGTGTGTGTGTGTGTGTGTGTGTGTGTGTGTGTGTGTGTGTGTGTGTGTGTGTGTGTGTGTGTGTGTGTGTGTGTGTGTGTGTGTGTGTGTGTGTGTGTGTGTGTGTGTGTGTGTGTGTGTGTGTGTGTGTGTGTGTGTGTGTGTGTGTGTGTGTGTGTGTGTGTGTGTGTGTGTGTGTGTGTGCAAATGACCCTTTCTGTCCCCTACAGAGCCCTCGTCACCTAAAAAGCATGCAGTAGTTTGAGTTGTACGGCCGTGAGAGTAAAGGGTGGTGTGTGTAGCGCAGACATGACTGACCTCAGACACTCTCAAATCCCCCCCAAAAGCAGGAGGCCCCAGATAATGGCGCTCTTTCAGGACAGGTAGGTAGTGATTTAGAGGAGAGTGACGGGGGAGAGAGTCCACTTGAGTTTGAAACGGATTCTGGAGTCAAGCATGGGAGCTGCCAGTTATGTGCCAGCCAGCTGCCAGCTCAGGTCCATGATCCCAGGCAGCACACACACATTGGGTCCCAGAATGACAGCTATCCGTTTGACCTTAACTAATAAGTCCCAATGTATTTAAAGAGATGCGGCGAATAAGCATCCCTCTCTCCAACAAGCTGCTCTCAGGTGTGTAGGAGAGAAAGATAAGAAAGGGAGTGGGTATTGAGATGGGTAGTGTGTGTGTGTGTGTGTGTGTGTGTGTGTGTGTGTGTGTGTGTGTGTGTGTGTGTGTGTGTGTGTGTGTGTGTGTGTGTGTGTGTGTGTGTGTGTGTGTGTGTGTGTGTGTGTGTGTGAGAGAGAGAGAGGTCTAAGGTAAGTACTACTTGCGTCTCTCCCCTCGCTGACAGGCCAGCGTGCTGTTATTATTGTGAAAGTAATGACACTCTCCTCCTCCAAGGTGCTGCTGTGATAGCCTGCAGTGCTGCCTGATGTCAGGAGCACAACCATCACTCATTACTGTGGCAGCAAGTGTGTGTGTGTGTGTGTGTGTGTGTGTGTGTGTGTGTGTGTGTGTGTGTGTGTGTGACAGAGGGTGAAAAGAGAGCGGGGTGTGAGAGATAGACAGGGCGACAGGGAGAAGGGGAGAGAGAGAGGGGAGGCGAGAAGAGGAGTGTGTTAAGGTGAGAAGTCAGTCTCTCGCTGGTGAAAACACTGCAGAGCTATGTGTCACCTTGAGCTGTGATTGATACCAAGCCCACTCCAAAGGGTCTCACTGTCAGCCACGCCAGACAAATACAGGACATTTACAGCGGTGCGCGCGCATGTGTGTGTGTGTGTATATTTGTGTGTGTGTGTGTGTATGCGTGCGGGGGAAGGCATCTTTAAATCCGCATAGTTCTCTTTTATTGCTAGCTGGTCGACACCGGTGTTACTAAGCAAACCTGTGCAATACAGCCCTCAGAAAACCACTGATCTTTGTATGAGAGAGAGAGTGAGAGAGCGATCGAAAGAGAACTAGCTACACACACACACACACACACACACACACACACACACACACACACACACACACACACAGATGTGTGTGTAGACTATAGACACACATACACCTGTGTTTGCTATTCAGAAGAGCTATATCAACTGGCCAGTGAGTCCAGGACTTTGTAAATCATCTCCGGTGTTGACTGGCTCCTTCTCTCCGGTGTTCTCTCTCATGGCACTTCATAAGGTCCTGCTAGCGCGGGAGTGTCCTATGGCACTTCATAAGGTCCTGCTAGCGCGGGAGTGTCCTATGGCACTTCATAAGGTCCTGCTAGCGCGGGAGTGTCCTATGGCACTTCATAAGGTCCTGCTAGTTAGCAAATTGGAGTGTGAGCGCGTGAGTGTCCTATGGCGTCACTACACCCTGTCCCGCAATCAATGGCAGCCAGGCCTCCATTTGAGATTTAATCCTATTAAAACCCAGCAATAACAGTAAAATCATTGGCATCAGCTGAGGTGTGCTTTCCCGTGTGTGTGTGTTGGTCAGGGGGGGTGGGGGTGGGGGTGGGGGGGTTGCGGCAGAAGTTGCTGCCCAGGCAGTTTTCTCTGTATCACTATCACAAACAGCATCCGGGGAGACGGCTCGCTTCATTAGTAGATTAGTGGGGTTGATCCCGCCAACACATCCACTCAGGGGCCCTAATGAACCAATCGGGTGAGAGCTGGCGGAGACACCCGTGCTGAATCCCAACGCAGGTGAAGAGCGCGCGGAGGCAGGCCCTGTGTGAACCTCCTCTCTCCGCCGCTCTCAGCTCTGGCGCCTTTTTTGTCGTTTTTTTTGTCATTTTTTTGTCGTTCCGTGTGGAAATTTTGTATCTTGGCCACTTTGGAAAGGAGTGATGTCAAAGCCACCTCCGTGGCCATCCACCATCTCCGCTCCCTGGCACTGACCGCCCCTGCTGCCCTGTGGCTGCTCATCACGCAGGCCCATCAGATCGCTGCGGCAGGGGTGAAGCACTCATTGTTTTTCTCCGAGACGGCAGCGCGCTTCATCAGATGGATGAACAAAGTACAGTGCCCAAGCTCTGCAGCTCTGTCCTGTCCCCCGCCGTTGGCGTTTAAGCTGGAGCGCTGGAGGTGTAATAGATGTGCTTGAGCAGGGTTGGCGTTTAAGCTGGAGCGCTGGAGGTGTAATAGATGTGCTTGAGCAGGGTTGGCGTTTAAGCTGGAGCGCTGGAGGTGTAATAGATGTGCTTGAGCAGGGTTTCAATTTTGGACCTTCACCGTGTGACCGGGGCCGCCACCACAATCTAGGGGCCCGTCAGATTGGAATTGGCGTAGTGTGAATTTTTTGTTTCTTTAAATAAAGACCAAAACAGAAATGTTGGCCCAGAAAAACATTGGGTACGAGAAGCAGCAGTCACCCCCATGCACGTCCAGAGACCTGCCTCTGTTTTAGTCAGCCCGGCTAACAGATTTAATACCGCCAAAATAAATGGAAAAACATATTGTCAATACGTGAAAAATGAGCGGTGCGAAATGATAAATTGTCAGGCGCGCGTGGGCTATTGACTGGCTGCGGCAGGCTGCCGGGCCCCGGCTAGCTGGCTGACCGGAGAGCACCATTTGGTTTTTCTGGGCGAGGCATCGCCGTGGTGATTACTCACGAGGCTCTGCACCAGGCTTGGGCTCCACATTGTGTGTGTTTGTTAGTGTGAGTGTGTGAGCCAGATAGCCTGTTCCCTGGAGAGGAGTGTGTGTCGATGCTGGTGTGAGAGCTCTGGACTGTGGCTGTGAATGTTGTGTTGTGCAGCACAGCGGCAGATAGTGCCAGAGTGTTGCTTCTGCTGGCCGCCCTACTAGTGATTTGTTTTTTCTCTTTTTTTGCAGTAGCAGTGCAAATGCTGCATATTAGTCTTTAACATGGTCACATTAAATCTGAATGCTGTGTTATTGTTAGAGTGCAGTTTGTGTGCACAATACATTTAAGTGAATTCAATACACTTCCTCATGTGTGTGTGTGTGTGTGTGTGTGTGAGCTGGGAAGGAAAAGCTGTCTGTGGTTAATGTGCTGCATGGCGTATAGGGCTGGGGGTGTGTGTGTGTGTGTGTGAGCTGGGAAGGAAAAGCTGTCTGTGGTTAATGTGCTGCATGACGTATAGGGCTGGGGGTGTGTGTGTGTGTGTGTGCGTGTGTGTGTCTGTCTGTGGTTAATGTACTGCATGGCGTATAGGGCTGGGTGTGTGTGTGTGTGTGTGTATGACGTATAGGGCTGGGGGTGGGGATGCCTGGGTTCTTAATGCTCTTTAAGGAGAGGGCCAGAAGGTCACGCAGGTATGGGGGTCGGAGAGGGGAGGAACAAGAGGATGGGCAGAGAGAGGGAGAGAGAGAAAGAGAGGGAGAGAGAGAAAGAGAGGGAGAGATGCGTCGTCATCTCCAAAGGCACCCCCTCCCTCTCATCGATTCCGTGGAGTCTGTCTCCGGCACCTAATGTGGTTAAGTGTCTTTTCTTAATCTCGCTGAAACCGACCCCTCAGCCTCCCCAACAAAGAGGCCGCTAAGCATTAGCTGCTCGTCCCGTCATCAAGCGAGCGGGAGATAATAGCCCGGGCCACTCACGGGGAAGAGCCGCTCGTAATCCAACATGGCCATTTTTCCCCCAGTCCGCAGCTATAAATAGGGCTGTCTTGCTTACCGCTCAGTGCCTTGGCTTTAACCTTGATTGTTGTTTGTGTGTGTTTTTGTGTGTGTGTGTGTGTTGAGTGTGTGTGTGTGTGTGTGTGCGTGCGTAAGAGCAATGCAATTTGTAACATGTAAGAGATCCTGTGTGTGTTTGTGTGGGTGATCAGAGCAGTTTGTTGTGTATACAGTAGAGATGTGTGTGTGTGTGTGTGTGTGAGCACGTTATAACCTGACCGATGTAGTGTCTGCGGATGGCTCCAGAAGAGTGGATTGAGGCGGGAGACTAATTCGGTGGAGAGGGGAGAGCAGGGTGAGGGCTGGGCCAGGCTAGCTACAGCTCTGGGGCGCACGGGAACTTTGAGCATTTCATTACAGCTCAGAGGAATGGGACACACATCTTTCTGTCTTCCACCCATAGTGCACCACACACACAGAGACACACACACACACACTATGCACAGACACACATGCACAAACACACCGCTACAAAGTCAATCGAGTGCTCATAAAGAGTCGATCGAGAGCTGTGTTAACCATGATCATTACATGTGACAGTATTAAATACGCGCCATTGTGTGTTATGACAGATTTCCAATGCATGCGGATAGGTCAAAAGCTCAGGTTGCTATGTGATCATAGCCGTTAGTCTTTAGTTTCCATAGCGATGTAATGGGTGCGTGGTCTGGTTGCCGGCACTGTTCCAGAGTCTGTCCACACAAAATCAAGAGTCACTTATTCTCTATTTTACTGTCATCACACCCAATAGCAAGGCACTCAAGGCAGAATACTTCACATCGGCTCATTTTGTATCGCATTTGGTCAGTCTATGCTTGATATGAATACAGTGAGGTAAACAAGAGAGTCCTCTCAAAGGAGCAGAAATTAAACACAGCACACTGCAACACGGAAAAGACATTTTTGACAGAAGAAACCTAAAAGCTTGCGTCTAACCCAAAGCTCAACGGAAAGACACTGCAGGTGTCTTTGTTCCACGCTTGTGCGTCTAACCCAGGGGTGGGCAAACTTTTTGGCTCAAGGGCCACATTGGGTTTTGAAAATTGGCCAGCGGGCCGCACAACAACCCCCCCCCCCCCCCCCCCACACACACACGACACACGCATTAAAAAATACATTTTTTATAGCCTATAATTTAGTATGAAAAGTATTTGCTTTAAAATATGAATTGCTTAAAAATACTGCAATACTGCTAATTTTATGCTGTTTAACAAATGTATAAATTGTGCACTGTTGCTTTAAGACAGTCGCTTTAATTCACGTTTATTTCAAAATTATATTCTGCCTGCTCCGCTATGGCTAGTGCTGTACCTACGGCTGGGCCCTCTCACAGTTTTTAAATGGTCAGTAGTGGGAGCTACTGTTGCCTTCATGATTTCCTTTTAAAACTTTCTTATAAGAAGGAGATATAAATTATCAACAATCACAAGCCAGCTGGAACCTGCGGCTCTCTCTCCCTCTCGTGAGTGCAGACGCGTTCCCAATTAAATGGATTGCATAATGTTCACGTTAGATCTGCTGCAAAGGAGATAACTAAGAGTTAACTTAGTTTAACATGATGTTATCTCTATTTAACATGATGTTTTGACATTGACATTGTAAACATTATCTAAGGAGAGTGAAAAGCAGTTTGCAGTAAAGCTAACCAACGTCGTCTCTATCGCAGGAAAAAAATAGCGAGCAGCCTGATAACTAAATGAAATGCTCGGCGGGCCGGATGAAAGTGCTTGGCGGGCCGGATCCGGCCCGCGGGCCGCAGTTTGCCCACCCCTGGTCTAACCCAAAGCTCAACGGAAAGACACTGCAGGTGGCTGCTCCCTGTTCCACGCTTGTAGTTTTGCATGTGTCAGGCCTGCCCACTCAAGCTCACTCCAGATGACAGTGAGGTGTCTGTGGGTCCGAGGTCTGCCCCCCCCCCACGCCACGCCCCCCCCCTCCAGGAGACATCTGAACGCTCTCCTGCCGCCGAGTGTTGCTTGTCTCTCGCCCATCTGACATTTGGGAGAGAAAAGAGAGAGAGGGAGGGAGAGAGAGATGGAGAGAGGGAGGGAGAGAGGGAGGGAGAGAGAGAGAGGGAGAGAGAGATGGAGGGAGAGATGAAGAGAGCGCGCGAGTGGAAAAGAAAAGCAGGGCCGAGCTGTTGAAGGTGTGGGGGGGGGGGGGGGGGGGGGGGGGGGGGGGGGGATTAGCGGCGGCGCAGAGCTGTGCGTTAGCGGGCAGCGCTCCAGCAGAGAAAGGTCACTGGCTGTCTCCCGGCGACGGGCCGCCGCCCCGGCTCTCCCTTCTCCCCGCACCTCCCCGCACCTCCCCACACCTCCCCACACCTCCCCAGCATCTCAGCACCACTTTTATCTCTAATCCGCCCAAAGCCCAGCTTATTTATTTATTTCCCCTCACATTCCCACAGTCCTCCAGCCCCCTCGGAAAGTGCCGGGCCTGCCTAGCGCCGCTACACGCAGAGCCTAACAAAGCCGCTCTCCACGGGAGCTAAGAGCAAAAAAAAAAACGAGGGGCAAAAAAAAAAAAACAGACAGACGAAGAGAAGCTCGACATTTCTGCTCTGCAGACGTTGGCTTGTGTTTTTCCCCCTCCTGTATTCCTTTAGCGCAGTGGGCCTCGAGCAAGTGGAGGAAATGCACCTGAGCTTGGAGGGCTTAGCACCTCTTCAAGTGCAGAATATCCTCCCTGTGGTGGTAACAAACACCTGAAAGCCCCCAAAATTGTCGGGCGAAATCCCCTCAACAACTGGAGTAATCTGCGCCAGGTGCATCTCCACAATCTAGCGAATCCCTAGCAAAAGAAGTCTTTCTGAAAAGTCTCTAATTTCATGAAGCTCCACAGGAGCGGGGGGGTCACACCTAGACCGCCTCACAGTGTGAGGGCCGTTTCATGTCTTTGAGCAGGCTCAGTGGCCGGTGCGGGGTCCTGCAGGGTGGACGCAGTGTCCTCATGCGTGGCATTCCCAGAGGACAAGGGGACGCATTTTTAAGCAGGCTCCTGCTGCCTAAATCCGACTGACGTGGAGGCTGAGTTAAGCATCAGAGGGGACCCCTCTGTCCAGGTTTGGGCCTGTGACCCCTTGACCCCTGACTGGTGGGCACTCGAGGGGTCAGCAGTGCAGAGCTGCCGCTATCAAGCCGTGCTCTCGTGTCCTCCGGTGCAGCCAGCCGCCATTTTGTCGGTGCTCAGGCGGGAGAATCAGACAGCAGTGAGACACCGTGTGTCACAATCACCTCGTGTATAGATGTAGCTTTTAGTTTTTTAATTCCTGCTTGCTTGTAAAAAAATGAATGGATTGCACTTTTGCTGTTGAAGTGCAATTTAACTGAACTATGTTTTAGGTAATGTTATAAAAACAGCACAGATGGAATATCAGAGCACAGGTACCAACACCAACATTGTGGGGAATAACACAGCCCTGCAGATTTCTATCATTTTCCAATATCTCTTGATTAGCATTGAGAAGGCCCTCCACTGCCGAATGCATTAGAGGTCTTAGCCGTGTGGCCCATTGCGATCTGATCCTCTGTTTAAGTTCATTAGGCAGACGTGTGCGTCCTCACCCTGTGCTGTTAGGGGTCAGAGTGGGGTCCAGTGGCCTCCTGCCGATCTACGCTGTCACATTAGGGTCCACACCCGTCCGTCCGGAGGGGTCGAAGGTCATGGGGTGAAGCTGCCGTCACCTCTGATGTCATTAAGAGTGGCTGATTGGGTTTTGTGAAACGCTAGCCTCTCGGGCTAATCCAATCTGGCCAGCTCGGGGAATCCTCTGTCTGCTCATTTCAAGTCATTTTCCCCAAAATGGATGAACTTCCTCAAGTAAGGGGACTGAGTCACCCCCAACCCCCCCTCCCCAAACATGAGGACTGAGGTTTGTCGTTTTTATGTTTGGCGTAAAAGTAACCATTGCCTTGTGAAGTGTTGTGTTGAGATGGAACTGGTCAACAGAGTTGTGTGCTGCCAGAGAGGCGGGATGGACGGGAGTGGGCGGTGTGGAGGGCGAGAGGTGCTGCTCTCGGCCCTCGGCCAGCAGCGCGCCAGGACCAGCCTCTTTTGTCTGAGCAGATTGTGTGCGCGGCTCCTGCTGCCGCTTCTGCTGCCTCTGCAGAGGGCAGTGATGTCACAGGTCGGAGGTCACGACCCCGCCCGTGCCCTGTCCGCTTGGACCTCCCCAAGGACCCCTTTCCTTGGCTTCTCCTCTTTCGCCCTCCTCCCACTCCCTCCAGTAGCTCTCTCTCTCTCTCTCTCTCTCTCTCTCTCTCCATCTCTCCCTTCCTACTTTTTCCATTTAATCTGCGCGCCTCATCTCTCTCTTTTTTCCCTGAGCTTCTTCCCCTTCTGCTCTTTTCTTTCCTTCTGCTCACTTCTCTCCCTCCTCCCTCGCTCACATTCTTTCTTCAGCATTGTGTGTGTGTGTGTGTGTGGTGTATCTCTTTCTTTTCCCCCTCCATTTGTTTGTAGTTATGTGTTTTCACTGAGCATTGATTGAGTGTTAACCCAGCCGAGTAGGAATATTGTTTGTCAGAAAGGCTGGCTTTGGAGAAGGTCTTAGTACTCGATAAATCTATGGCGGGGGTGAGAAAAGCAGCCGCGAAGCCTTTGGCACGGCGGAGAACAACCGCTGCTCTCAAATGGGCCTTTTGTCTTTATTAATCGCACTGGTCCGCTGCTGCCGTCTCGTTCTCCTGCAGCTCGGCTTCCTGGTATCTATTGTGGAGCGCAGCTCTCCTGACCACTCAGCTTACTGACCGCTGCGGCTGTCTTTTCCTCTCTTTCTCTCCCTCGCGTTTTCTTTCTCTGTCTGTCGCTCTCCTTCTCTCCTTGTCTTCCACCACCCTTTCTCTCTCTCTCTCTCTCTCTCTCTCTCTCTCCTTCATTCTGTCTCCCATCTTCCTGGTGGCCTGCAATTGCAGTCCGATGGGCAGTGAATTGGGGATGGAGGTGTAATCTACAGGGAGAGAGAGAGAGAGAGAGGGATAGAGACGAGGATGAGAGAGAGAGAGAGCACGAGGAGGAGAGAGAGAGGGAGAGGGGGAGAGAGAGAGCACGAGGATGAGAGAGAGGGGGAGAGAGAGAGAGATAGAGAGACGAGGATGAGAGAGAAAGAGAGCACGAGGATGAGAGAGAGAGAGACGAGGATGAGAGAGAGAGAGCGAGCGAGAGATAGAGAGACGAGGATGAGAGAGAGAGAGGGGGAGAGAGAGAGCACGAGGATGAGAGAGGGAGGGAGAGGGGGAGAGAGAGAGCACGAGGAGGAGAGGGGCTAAAGAGATGCATGAGGGGTGCGGGAGGGCAATCTGTCAGCGGGCTGTCCTTCATTTTGGGGGGTCACGGGGGAGTTTGACCCCTGACCCTGTGCGCACGCTCTGCGCTGCCGGTCCTCAGCTCAGCGGCCCGGGGGTCTGACAGACCACACAAAGCCCCCCTGCAGCTCCCCAACCAGCCCTCAGGAGGCTCCCCAACACAGCCACACGCCACACACACACACACACACACACACGCGCGCGCTGCACGCAACTGAATCGCACCTCCTCCACACACACACAGGCTCACAGTGTGTGTGTGTGTGTGTGTGTGTGTGTGTGTGTGTGTGTGAGAGGTTGTTGACGGGAGAGCAGACTGTTGGCTCTGAGCACATCAGATGGCTGTAAGTCTTGGCCTGAGCAGCCGGAGCTCCATTAGCAGCAGGCTGCCCTGATGACTTAATAATGTGGGCCTCTCAGACCAGAGTTTCGGACACGGGAAATGCTTGCACCGGCAGCACACTCAACACCAGCAGTTAGAGGAAGACAAAGTCTGTTATTCTTTTGTTTTTTCCTCACTCTATCTCATTGATAACCGCATGTGACTTGTTCCTCACTAGAATCTGTGTGTGTGTGTGTGTGTGTGTGTGTGTGTGTGTGTGTGTGTGTGTGTGTGTGTGTGTGTGTGTGTGTGTGTGTGTGTGTGTGTGTGTGTCCATGTGTCTGTGTGTGTCCATGTGTCTGTGTGTGTCCGTGCGTGCGTAGGTCAGACCCCTGTAGTGTACGTTGTCACTATAAGGTCTTCTGATTTTGCTCCCTCTCTACATCATTCTCCTCAGCCAGAGGGGTTGGAGCGTGTGATGAAGGTCAGTATGAAAGAGTGATGAAGAGGAGGAGGAGGAGGAGAAGTATAGAGAACATGAGATGAGAGGAGGAGCAGAGGGAAGACGAGAGGAGAGGAGCATGTCTGGCGCTGAGTTTACGAGCGCTCGTCACAAAGACAAAGGGCTGCCCTTGGGGCGGCCGCAGTGCTCTCGTAAATCTGAACGCTGCGCAGTAAAAAGCAGAATAAAAGACAAATAAACACACTTTCAGCCGCCCGCAGGGCCTCACACACCCACCGCGGCCCAGCACACAGCACCCACGGGGCTCCAGGGACACTCCTGCCCTCCCCTACAGTGCCCCATGTCCCCTTACCACACAGCTTGTGAGGGGATTTGTCAGAAGAGCAGCTGAGAGCAACACAGACAAAACCTTTCAGAAGAACTTTTCTGAGGAGCACAACTACTGACAACTACTACTGACATACCACTTACTACAGTAAGCACAGACAAGGCTGCACTCTGACAGCCAGATGGGTTTAATGGCAAGTGGAATGAATGTAATAAACACATGGAGTACACTTGTCCACACACACACACACACACACACACACACACACATACACACATACACACACGTACACAAATTGTAGCATCTAGCGGGAAATGAACTGGGCATAGCTTAGTGTGCCTTAATCCAGACTGATGAGGAGCACTTAACCGGGGCCTCCCCTCGTCTGCAGCAGGACCTGCACTACCACAGCACTACCACAGCACTACCACAGCACACCACAGCACTACCACAGCACTACCACAGCACTACCACAGCACACCACAGCACTACCACAGCACTACCACAGCACTACCACAGCAGGGCCTGCACTACCACAGCAGGGCCTGCACTACCACAGCACTACCACAGCACTACCACAGCACTACCACAGCACTACCACAGCAGGGCCTGCACTACCACAGCACTACCACAGCACTACCACAGCACTACCACAGCACTACCACAGCACACCACAGCACTACCACAGCACACCACAGCACACCACAGCACTACCACAGCACACCACAGCACCACCACAGCACACCACAGCACTACCACAGCACTACCACAGCACTACCACAGCACTACCACAGCACTACCACAGCAGGGCCTGCACTACCACAGCACTACCACAGCTGCCACTCCCAGGCGACATCATCGGAGGCTGCGTTACGGCCTGTGGCACACACTCCGAAGCTACAGCTGGTGTGTGTGTGTGTGTGAGTGTGTTGTGTGTGTTGTGTGTGTGTGTGTGAGTGTGAGTGTGTGTGTGTGTGTGAGTGTGTGTGTGTGTTGTGTATGTGTGTGTGAGTGTGTGTGAGTGTCTGTGTCTGTGTGTTAGCAGACGGTGCTCCTCTAAAACAAGCCCCTGTGCTTGTTGAGTGTGTGACATGGCAGAATGAGAGATGGTGGTGGAGAGTAGGAGCATGTGGGTGGTGATGGAGGGTGTGTGTGCTGATTGAGGGTGTGTGTGCTACTCCAGCTCTGACATCGGTCATTGGGAGGCCTTACCTGCTCTAGAGGAGCGGGCAGCAAGCTTCAGTATGCTGGTGTCCGGTGGGAGACCTGGAGTAAGCCTGGCATGCTTTCATTTGTCCTGTTACCTGGACTGAATGAGACTAGGCCTGTTTCTGTGGAAGTATCTTTGTAATGTATTTAGTCTCCATATGCATGCAAATTTTCGATTGAACTCATTAAATGCAAATGCTGGGGGCAAATGCTCACACA
>NW_027468609.1:4755913-4758413 GCF_046254945.1 Alosa pseudoharengus | reverse complement strand
GTTGTGGAGGATGTGTGAGAACTGTGCACAGCTGAAGCCAGGTTAACCTGTGATCGTGCAGCGTGACGAGGTGGCCACCTGTTTGCAAGGCCATTATACAACCTGAAGTTGGCCAAGTGTTGTCCGAATGTTTGGGGCGAGTGGCTGGACTCTACTGTGTCTGTCAACAGAGGGTGAGGGAGGGGTGGGAGGGAAGGGTGGGGTGGGGGGGTAGAAATTGAGGGGGCCCTCCTGAAACGGCCTTTGTTTCCCTCGCACGCGGGGGCATGTTGAAAAGCGCACGCTGGCGGCTATCGATTGGCAGCTCGGCACAAAAGGCCTGCTCCCTCTTTTCCTTTTGTTGTCCTCTGTCCTCCTCCCCCTCACACACACACGCGGGATGGACAGACCCCCCGAGAGACTTCCGTTTTTTTCCACCCTCCACCCCCCCCCCCCCCTCTTCCCCTGTCACCATTTGCTCTCGTCCTTTTTTCTCCCCCTTTTCTCCCCCTTTTCTCTCATTCCTATTTTCCCCTCTTCCCCTCCTGGCCGCGCTGAACTGCTTGCTCTGAATGTGTAGCACCCCATTAAGGCAGGCCATTATTCAAACATTTGGAGTGATCAAAATGTCTATTTGGAGCGGATGGCGATTGATGCTGCTGCCACAGCTCTGTGGCTGCCCCCGGATCAATGGCCGTGTGGCGCACACTCACTGCACTCCAGCCAGGATCCTCTCTTCTCTCTCCCGCAACACAAAAAGCAATCTGCCTGACAGGCTGTGAGTGAGAGGCAGAGAGGGGTTAGGATAGATACAGAAGCCGTACAGGCAAGGACGACATGGAGAGAGGGAGAGAGGGAGAGAGAGAGAGAAATGAGAGAAAGATGCTAAAATATGCATCAGTGAGCTGGGCAGCAGCCGAGAGTAGAGCAGCGGTTTGGTTTGCGGGAGGCCTCCTGAAGCCCAGGAGCCGCTGCTCCACAGGTTGGTGCATTAGACATGCCGAGCTGAACCCCCGTGCGCTCCGCTGCCCCTAATTTTATTTCCGCAGAAATTTGGCTTTCCCCTCGATCCATCCCACGTCTCACTCTCTCTCTCCCTTTTTTTTTTTGAAAAGATTAAGAGCAGCGGAGAGATTGTCCAGCCTTTTTAGTTTATTATGTTATGTTTGAAACCAGGGAGCAGCAAACAGGATTTAGATACAATGACATTAAAATGGATCCGTCCATATTAAAGCTATAAGATCAATACGCTTCAAAAATCTATATTTTCTACACAGTCTGCCCTCTGAAAAGTCTTTGGCAAGGAGCTCTGGGAGAAGCCGCTCTTTTAGGGAGAGAAATGAATGGGATATATCCATCTCACTCATGACATTTCTGTCTGTCAGATGTTTCTGCAGCCTTCATAAAATACAGCTGGAGATCTCATTTTGTGGATCAGAGCAAAAAGGAATAGAAAAGAGCTTAAATACCAATACTGACATTTAAAAAAATATATTATCAGATATCAGTGAACAATTAAAATGTATCTTTATGCTGTAAGACAGGATGCGTCAACCTAGATTTTAAATATACCACGTATAAATAAATACATATAAGGAAATACAGAATTTCAATTATAAATGACAGTGCATTAGAGAAGGATGTTAATTGTTATTTATGTATGACCTGAGTTCTACCAAGTACGGTTAACATACCAGAGATGCCATTAGAAAGAGGTGTCCTTTCTAATGTATTTTGGGTTATAACAATTAATGAGCTTTCCCATCAACATACTAAAATTAGCACACACAGATGCATGCACATGCCCTCACATTATGAGTTTAACGTTTTACACTTATTTGTATAAGTTTTATTTGTCTTTTTAGTTTTTCCATTTTTTAAATCACAGGCTTTTATTGTGCGGTTGACTGTGTGTGGGTGTGTGTGGGTGTGTGTGGGTGTGTGTGTGTGTGTGTGTGTGTGCTTTCAGCCTACTCTGTCATAGGTATTTGAAAGCCCCCTTTAGATGTTTTTTTTCTCCCAGTGGAATCAGATCGTGCCGTGCACAATTCAACACAGACCTGCAATAATGAAAAAATATCAGATGTGGAATGGCCATGATCACCACCGCTGAAAGGAAGGCCATTTGTGAAAAGTCTTTAGAGGTGGCCTTCAGGTTGACCTCGCATCACTGAAGTAGAACTGGCCAGCCTCACACGACTCGCCTGGCCACTGATGGACAGGCTGCTTGAATACATGGTCTCTCCCCTCTCCCTTGCGTTCCACACTGTGTGTGTGTGGGTGTATGGTTTTGTCTGAACTGGTTTCTTTCTCTCTGTCTCTCTCCGTGTGCGTGTGTGTGTTGGGGGGGGGGGGGGGGGGGTGTAGCTCTTTGGCACATTCTAACTGGCTTAGTGAGCGAAATTAGGTTTGGTTTCAACAAAAGTCTAGGCTGTGTGTGTGTGTGTGTATGTGTGTATGGCCTACGCTTGAAAGCCTACTCACCGGTGTGTGAGTTGTAACCTTCTTTAGACTCCTGTGT
>NW_027468609.1:4743909-4755714 GCF_046254945.1 Alosa pseudoharengus | reverse complement strand
CCTTCATCTGATCAGGTTGTTGCCGACCTCCTGCTGTGGGCTGGAAGGAGTGAGAGAGAGAGAGAGTGAGTGAGCATGAGAGAGAGAGTGAGCGTGAGAGAGAGAGTGAGTGAGCATGAGAGAGAGAGTGAGAGAGAGAGAGTGAGTGAGCATGAGAGAGAGAGTGAGTGTGAGAGAGAGAGTGAGCGTGAGAGAGAGAGTGAGCGTGAGAGAGAGAGTGAGCGTGAGATTGGAGCGTGAGAGTGAGAGAGAGAGAGAGAGTGGAGCGTGAGAGTGAGCGTGAGAGTGAGAGAGAGTGAGAGTGGAGCGCGGGGGTCTGGAGCCATCAGAGTTCAGGGCTGCGCTGCGGCATGAGAACGGCAGAACGGCAGAACGCCATGGCGACGTCAGGCGCTAGCCCCCGGAAGCGGCACCCGGGCCTCAAAGACACCGATGAAGGACACTTGACCTCCACCGGCTCATTAGTGGCGCGGTTGTTGATGAAACAGTAGCCCAGGTGCACAGCTGGAGGGGTGGGTGGGGGTGGGGTGGAGGCCGGGTGGACGGCGTGGGAGCGAGTGTGTCTGAGACGGGGTTGTGTCTGGCCTGTCCCCCCCCCCCCCCCCCCCTAATTAGCTCTTTAGCGGCCCCCGCTCTTAATGTGACGTGTTTATTACCTTAACTAACAACTCATTAGCTTGCCTGATGTTTAGTCAATATTAATTCATTCATTTAAGCCAAGTCGAGCCTTAAACAGAGATGTCTGGAGATCACGGGAGGGCTCGCGCTTCCATACCGGACCTCTGGATTTGAGGCCCATAAATTTGGGCCCCGTTGTCTGATTAGGAGGCATCACCCTCACTCACCCGGACGGCTCGTAGGGGAGCTAGTGCTTGGCCTCAAGGAGAACCGACGGTGTGATGCTTGGACACATTGAATGGTTCAGCGTGGATGTAGTATGTAGCTACTGACTGGTGCTCAGCGCGTGTGTGTGCGTGTGTGTGTGTGTGTGCGCGTGTGTGTGTGTGTGTGTGTGTGTGTGTGTCTGTCTCCAGATCTTTAAGCGGATGGTGCAGCAGTAGTCAGTGTGTGTCCATGTTGCTTTGGAGATGTATGTAAAGAGAATGTATAGGTTTCTATATGTTGTGTACTGTATGTTGTTTTGGGGTTTGCGATGTGTTAAGACGTGTTATTCCATGCCCGTGTGAGGGAACATGGCATGGCCGGCACATGACATTGATCGCCACGGCTACAAGCTGGTGATCCTATTAGAGGCTGGAGGTGTGACCATGGCGATATGACGCGGCACGTCTTTGGGGCATTTCATGCCTGTGTGTGTGTGCATGGCTATCGATCCTGGCCCTCCAGAGGAAGGGGGGGGGGGGACCACTATGCCACTGCTAGGAGCAGCTCAAAAGCTCTGTTTGGACATCCCACTGGTACAGACAGACAGGTAGGTTTGTGTGTATTGGCGGTCCCTATATGCTATATACTCTATTTCTCTGCTGGAACACATGAATATAATAAATTCTGGCATCTATATTTTAAAGCCACAATACGGTCAGCAAAGACAGTCAGTCCTTTGTCCACGGCGGTCTGTTCAGCTTCCGGCATGCCGCACATTCAATGGATCCCAACCCCAGCATTGGATCCCAACCCCAGCATTGGATCCCAACCCCAGCATTGGATCCCAACCCCAGCATTGGATCCCAACCCCAGCATTGGATCCCAACCCCAGCATTGGATCCCAACCCCAGCATTGGATCCCAACTCCAGCATTGGATCCCAACCCCACCATTGGCAACCCCAGCATTGGATCCCAACCCCAGCATTGGATCCCAACCCCAGCATTGGATCCCAACCCCAGCATTGGATCCCAACCCCAGCATTGGATCCCAACCCCAGCATTGGATCCCAACCCCAGCATTGGATCCCAACCCCAGCATTGGATCCCAACTCCAGCATTGGATCCCAACCCCAGCATTGGCAACCCCAGCATTGGATCCCAACCCCAGCATTGGATCCCAACCCCAGCATTGGATCCCAACCCCAGCATTGGATCCCAACTCCAGCATTGGATCCCAACCCCAGCATTGGATCCCAACCCCAGCATTGGATCCCAACCCCAGCATTGGATCCCAACCCCAGCATTGGCAACCCCAGCATTGATTTTTAGAAGCAAAAGAATCAGCCACTATTTCCCTCTGCCACACTATTACAATCCCAGTCAGACATGACATTTGGCAATGTGCTGCACATGTCGCATGTAGTGTCCATATTTACAACAAAGGCCAGGCGGCTGGCTTAAGTGTTCGGGTGGCGGGGGGGGGGGGGTATTAAAGGTGTGCAGAGCAGAAGAGGGAGTAATGATGGAGGGAGCTTTAAGAGGCCTGTGTGTGTTCACGTTCTCTACCTCCACTTCTCTTGTGCTGATCCGGTTGTATGGGAATCTAGATGAGAGTCAAGATATATGAAAAAAGGGTAAAACAAATGCTATATTGAATGAACTATGGCCCTGAGCATGCATCAAGATGTCAGCCCAGGCCAGCAAGTGCTTTCAATAAAACTTTATTGGAAGGGAAATTTCCTTGTGACCTTCAAGGAGTCCGGGAGTTACAAATGAAGACTGCCCGGTTCTACGACGAGGAACTTGGGTAATTTATGAAAGGCCGTGCGTCTCCGCTCAGCACGCACAAAATATACTGCGGCTGCCTCGCTCTGTGTCACTGGCCTGAGTTGACCCAAACACACCCCCCTTCACTTCTGCAGTAGCCGCTCTTGCATGGGTCTGTGTGTGGGATCTCTGCTGCACAATGCTAAACACTGATCCCAGCCTGTGGCCACTATGGAAGGGGGTTCTGAATGCAGATCGGTGGGGGGGGGGGGTCATATCTGCCTGGAACTGGTCCAGAAAATGAGGGAAAGCGCACACACACACTCAGCCCTCTTCACCTTCATACATGTGAGGAAGAAGCTACACAACATTTGCACAGAAAGGGAGAAACAGATGTCCACTGAAGATAGCACTGCTCAAGTGAGCTCTGGCGTCTCTGTCCAGACTTGTGTGTGTGTGTGTGTGTGTGAGTGTGTGTGAGTGTGAGTGTGTGTGTGTGGGAGAGAGAGAGAGAGAGAATGAGAGAGAGAGAGGTAATTAAGGCTCTGATAAGGTGGTTTATCCAGCTGACCTGTTGCGGTGTCGACGTTGATAAATTCTTGCACGGCACAGATAATTGTGTCCGTGATTATTTAGCAGTTGATCTATCACAAATAACATAAACATTGATTGGGGCAGCTGACAGAGCCCTGCAGGCTGCACAAGATGCAGACAGGAACATACAACAGACATGCACCCTCTCTCTCTCTCTTTCTCTTTCTCTCTCTCTCTCTCTCTCTCTCTCTCTTTCTTTCTCTCTCTCTCTCTCTCTCGCTTTCTCTCTCTTTCTCTCTTTCTATCTCTCTCTCTTTCTCTCTCTCTCTCTTGCTTTCTCTCTCTTTCTCTCTTTCTATCTCTCTCTTTCTTTCTCTCTCTCTCTCTCTCGCTTTCTCTCTCTTTCTCTCTTTCTATCTCTCTCTTTCTCTCTCTCTCTCTTGCTTTCTCTCTCTTTCTCTCTTTCTATCTCTCTCTTTCTTTCTCTCTCTCTCTCTCTCGCTTTCTCTCTCTTTCTCTCTTTCTATCTCTCTCTTTCTCTCTCTCTCTCGCTTTCTCGCTCTCTTTCTCGCTCTCTCTCTCTCTTTCTTTCTCTCTTTCTTTTTCTCTCTCTCTCTTTCTCTCTCTATCTCTCTCTTGCTTTCTCTCTTTCTCTCTCTTTCTCAAATTCAAATTCAAAGTGCTTTATTGGCATGCCAAATAATGCATTTTTATTGCCAAAGCCATCATACAGAAAGATGTGTAGGACAGGATGTCTAAATATCCGTGGACTTATTTAAATTTAGATTAACCTGGATTAACATAAACTTGCATGAAATAAACATAGATATTATAGGGCAAAAAACTAAACAAAATAGTGGATGAAAACAAACAAACAACAAACAAATTGTTACATTAACAATAGACATGAAAATTAACAGTTTATAGTAGTTATATGGTCTAAAGTAAAAAAAAGCATACAGACTGTGGCTCTGTAAGAAACAGTCATACGTTATAAATAGGTAGGTAAACAGATACGTCTATATTTACATGAACATAGATAGATAGATAGATAGATAGATACTTCATTGATCATATCAATGAGCATACAGACATCATACACACATACACTAACAACAGAAAAAAGTAATTAAAAGTATATAATATAAAAAAACACAACTAAGCAATAAGGACATTAGAAGATAATGAATATACTAAAATACAAATTATACTAACACTTACACTACACACTTACACAAATTATACTAACACTTAATCTAAATCAATTCTAAAAACAGTATCCACATAGTGGGTGATTAATCAAGAGGCGCTTGCAATGACTGAGGCAGGGACTGAGCCTGTGATTCTCTGTAGTAAGGTAAGGTAAGGGGTAAGGTGCTATGTGTGAGTGAGTGTCATGGTGATGGTGCAAATGAGTAAGTCCAACAGTGCAACAGTGCAAGAATAAAGTCTAGAGACCAGCATAAAATAAATATAAATATGGACATATCAGCGAGTAGGCCAGGTAATATATAAACAAAATAAAAAATAAATAAAACTAATATAGCACGCAAACAGTGAGGCAGAAAGACAATAGTAAAAAGTGAGTGCTAGTGGACAGACAGTATCCAAACACTGAGGGGGTGAAGAGGCAGACAGACTATGCTGACTATGCTGAGAAGTCTATCTCTCCTCTTCCCTTAAGTTAAGCATTGTGAAGCATTGAACAGTTCAATTGCTCTGGGGACAAATTACTTCCTCAGTCTGTCTGTTGTGCAACATACATGCATACATGCATGCATACATACATACATACATGCATACATACATGCATACATACATACATGCATACATACATACATACATACATACATACATACATACATACATGCATACAAACATATTATGTATACATATTCTCACATTCATACATAAACTCTCTCTCTCTCTCCATCACATGGTAAAAGAAATACATGCCTCTTAGATGTTCAAATCCCTTACTGTCCTTAAACACACAAATCCATACACTCTGAAAGTGTGCATGGGTCTGCCAAATGTGTATGTAAATTTAGCAGGCTGATGGTGGTCATCAAAGGTGTGTGTGTGTGTGTGTGTGTGTGTGTGTGTGTGTGTGTGTGTGTGTGTGTGTGTGTGTGTGTGTGTGTGTGTGTGTGTGTGTGTGTGTGTGTGTGTGTGTGTGTGTGTGTGTGTGTGTGTGTGTGTGTGTGTGTGTGTGTGTGTGTGTGTGTGTGTTTGAGGTAGAGAGAGAAAGAGCAGGTTAGGTTTACAAACTGTGCTGATTGCTGCTCAGTGCTCCCTGTGCTTTGCAGTGGTCAGAGCATGTTATTACAGTCGCACCAGGGCAGCCAGCTCCCCTCACACCACAATCATCTCAGTGTGAGTGTGTGGAGCTGCTCTCAAAAGCCCTCGTCAATACTGATTCTGTTTGTGTGTGTGTGTGTGTGCACACAGATTGCCCCCGTTATTTGTGATGGTATTTTTCTTGCTTGTCTTTGTATTAATGATTCTCTGCATGTGGTGTTTTAGGTGTGTTCATGTCAATAAGGGTGCATTGAAAATGTGCTTACATTTGTCCTTCTGTATATGTGGATTTGTGTATGTACTGTACGTGAATACACACTGTGAATGTGCCTTTTTTACAGCCAGGCTTCTGTGTTCAAATATTGATGTCTGTATGCTCTGGTTGGCTGTGTGTGTACAGACCCTTTCCTTTGTGTGCATTTTCACACACACACACACACACACACACACCTATGCCCTCCCCCTCTGCAGACTGACCACTGCAGACCCTGGCTGGCTGTTGTCCCCCAAACGTCTTTCCCTGTCTGGGCGCGGGGCCGCCAGAGATTTAGCACTCTGCAGGGAAAAAGGAAAAGCCGCCACCATTATGTCATCCCTACCCGCCTGCCCGCTCCGGATAGATGATATTCCCACATGATAAACTCCAGTCCAGACACTGAACATCAGCCCCTAACATGCTCCCTCCCTCCCTCCCTCCCTTCCATCCTTCCTTCCTTCCTCCCTTCCTTCCATCCCTCGGTCTCTCCCAAGCCCCCTCTCTCTCTCTCTCCTTCTCTCTCTCCCTCTTGCATCCCTCTCTCCCCCTCCCTCCTCTCCCCTCCTTTTCTGCACGTCCATATATTTTTGCTCCCTCTCCCTCTCTCTCTCTCTCTCTCTCTCTCTCTCTCTCTCTCTCTCTCTCTCTCTCTCTCTCTCCCTCTTGCATCCCTCTCTCCCCCTCCCTCCTCTCCCCTCCTTTTCTGCACGTCCATATATTTTTGCTCCCTCTCTCTCTCTCTCTCTCTCTCTCTCTCTCTCTCTCTCTATCTCTCTCTTCCACTCCCTCTCCCTCATATCCTTTTTTCCAGGCATTCTTTCATTTTGTGTCTCCCCCCCCCCCCTCCCTCTTGTCTTTGTGGTCAGCAGAGAATGCATTTCTGTCAAGCGAATACATCCATCGATTGTTTGAGAGATTGATAGATTGACGGATTGATTGACAATTAATCAATTGAGCCGTAATGATTAGGCACTGCATTAAACTTGACAACATTGTATTTGGCGGAGTGGAGCGCCGGTCTGCTGGACAGTGCAGGCAGGCTGCGTGGAGCTGGCTCCTCGCAGAGGGGAAATAATTAGCCCCGCTTAAGTAATATAAATCACTCCGAATAAAAGTAAACAGTCTTTCGTCAGCTCGTTAAGAAGCTCCCAAGACCTTTTCTCAAATGCCACCTCATGGTGCTGTGTCCTTTACGAGGCTTAGTTTTGGTGTGCGCTGTAGTGTGAATACACACTTGTGTGTGTGTCTGTGTGTGTGTGTGTGTGTGTGTGTGTGTGTGTGTGCTCACACTGCAGTGGGGAATGGACAGCCACTGACTGTGTTTGCTGACCTCTGCAGTGGACATGTCTCCCCCCCCACTCCCCGCCTACACACACACACACACGCACTCCCAACATGGCCGCTGCTGTCACCACGGACACGGATGCTGTGGCTACTGATTGGTGAAGGTTGGGCTCCGGCGGAGTCGCTGCTAATGGTCAGTCCTAATGGCTGCAGGACAAAGAGGCGGGCGGCTGCTCATCTTTGTCTTGTCTGCCGTTGGCTTGCTGACCCGCTGTGTGTGTGTGTGTGTGTGTGAGAGAGAGAGACTGACCCGCAGCGCAGCGATGGCCAGTGCATTAACACTGATGCATTTGGATGATAGGAGAGTATCGGCGTCGCCTAAACCAGCAGGCTCATTAGGACGACCACTGTGTCAAAATGAAAATGCTAGATGACAGAGCTGGGACTAGGCTTTTACTGATAGTGCACAGTACATTAGCTACATAAACTTAGACGTGTTTCATTGTTTATTATGTGGTGGGGGTTTGCTGTGGGAGTGCTTGGATAAATGGTTGGTGTGATTATGTCCATATGTTTCTGTGTCTGAGTGTGAAATTGTTTTAGTTGTGCTTCCCGAAGTGTTGTTTCATGCTACTTATTTGAGCTTATAAGTAATTTTCTGAGCAGATAATGTGTGTATATGTCTGTGAAAGTCTGGGTGAGCAAGTTGGTGTTGGAAAGAGGGTTGTGTTTGCATTTTAAAGTTTTCGGAAGGATGAAAGGGTGTGTGTGTGTGTGTGTGTGTGTGTGTGTGTGTGTGTGTGTGTGTGTGTGTGTGTGTGTGTGTGTGTGTGTGTGTGTGTGTGTGTGTGTGTGTGTGTGTGTGTGTGTGTGTGTGTGTGTGTGTGTGTGTGTGTGTGTGTGTGTCTCTTGCATCTGAGGCTGAGTGAGGCGAGTGTGTGCTGACAGCCTGATTACAGGGACATAATGATTGTGCCATAAAAGCCGTGCTCACTGGGAGCCTCCCTGCCAGCATAATTGAGAGCATTTTGCTGCAGAAAAGTGCGCTGGGCCTGAAAGCAGAGCAGGTGTGGAGTATAATACCAGCAGTGGTCTCCATAGGACAAGCCTGTGTGTGTGTGTGTGTGTGAGAGAGAGAGTAGCAGGTGCTTTAAGATGAGTTTTTGTTGTTTATGCCTTGTCATTGATGAATATTTTTAGACCGGAGTGCCTCTGTGTGTACATATATTTTGTTGTGGTGTGCATGTTTGTGTGCAATTTAGGCACAGGGGTGTGTGTGTGTGTGTGTGTGTGTGTAGGTGTGTGTGTGTAGGTGTAGGTGTGTGTGTGGGTGTGTGTGTAGGTGTGTGATTCATTCCTCTGTCTGGTCTGCAGCTGCATCGGGCAACGTGCTCAATGACCCAGTCTGCAGTGACAATACAACTGCAGTGAGAGAGTGAGCGAGCGAGCGAGAGAGAGAGAGGGAGATTGTGTGTGATGACAGAGGGAGAAACCGTGTGGAAAGGCGGAGAATGGAGGGAGGTAATTGGAGGGAGAGAGAGAGAGACAGAGAGAGAGAGATAGAGAGATAGAGTGAGCTACCAACACACCACGGAGTGGGAGAGCCAGAGAGGTGTCAAAAAGACAAAGGGATAGAGAGAGTGGTCCAGAGAGAAAGAGAAAGAGAGAGTGGTCCAGAGAGAAAGAGAAGGGGAAACCACAGGGAGGAAGAGAGAATGAGATAGAGAGAAAGAAAAGAAGAGAGAGAGAGAGAGGGGGGGGAGGGTGAGTGGGGGGCAGTGTGCAGTGTGCCTGCAGACTGATGTGATTATGGGGGTCTGCTTGCTTGTGTAATTAATAAGAGGGGATTATGAGGCGGAGTGGACATGCTGCAATGGCCTCTGGGAGGCCGGCGTGATGGGGCCGGTGACAGCGCTCCCATTGTTCAGCGTCCCAGTCAGCACAGCCACCGCAGCCTGCCACTGAATCACTGTGTCCCCAGCACCCGCCGCCCCTGTGTGTGTGTGTGTGTGTGTGTGTGTGTCTGTGTGTGTGTGTGAGAGAGAGAGAGTGTGTTTGTGTGTGTCTGATTTGTGTGTGTGTGTGTGTGTGTGAGAGAGAGAGAGTGTGTTTGTGTGTGTTTGATTTGTTTGTCTGGATATGTGTGTGTGTGTGTGTGTGTGTGTGTGTGTGTGTGTGTGTGTGTGTGTGTGTGTGTGTGTGTGTGTGTGTGTGTGTGTGTGTGTTTGTGTGTTTCATCAGCCTTTGTGAAAATTGTGTGTGTGTCTGTCTGTGTACAGTGTCCATGCCCTTGTGTGTTTGAGCTGAGTGGGGAAGCCATTGTGTAAGACTGTCATGATGTCCCTTTACAGAGAAGCACACATGAAATGTTTGGGAGAATCCTTTGGGAGGTTCTTTTTCTGTAAAATAGTGTTCTGTTCTTAAGTATTTGGTACATGTTTAATGATGTTTAAACTGTTAGTGTTGAGTGCCCATTCTCACACATTCACCAAAAATGTAATACTAACTCATAGCCACATACCACACACTACTTATTTGAACTGTTTATTTGTACCTCCTGAGATCATGGCATGAAGAAACATGCACCTGTGCACAAACGTGCACAATTCACAAACAGACACACACAAAGCCCCCTCATTTTTATCTGTCAATCATTAAAGGATGCATGACCTCATCTTTACCAATGCCACTCCCTGCTGTTCACCCCAGTAGGTTTTTGATCAGGCTAAGGAGAGAGTGTTGAGCTGTTATTTAAGTCACTGTCATGGTAGCCAGGAAGACGTGTGTAGCAGTGCTGTTAATGAGTGGTACGCCTCTGTGTCCTTCTCAGGTAAGGCTCTGACGTTCCTGCTGCTGCAGCCCCCCAGTCCGAAGCTGCCCCCCCACAGCACCATCCGCCGGACGGCGATTGATCTGATTGGCCGCGGCTTCACGGTGTGGGAGCCATACATGGACGTGTCTGCTGTGCTCATGGGCCTGCTGGAGTTGTGTGCCGACGCCGAGAAGCAGCTCTCCAAGTGAGTCTCCCAGCTCAGCCACCTCAGTTCTGTCTGCAACTTAACACTGCTATACCTGCTATAACACTGGCCTGATAGCTCCCACTGCACATAACATGACCAAGCCTGGAACCGTCACCTAATTATGTATTTTAATTACACCCACGCAGAATCACAGAATCATATCCACTATTATATAGCCACAAAACAGAAATAACCATAGACGTTCTCATAAAGTTCAGAACTACTGCTCAGGCACTACCATCAACATCATCAATATCATTACCATCTACAGTACATTATAGTTGGTGTGCAGATATAAACATACTCTCATAACAAACCGTAACATGCCTAGAATGAATTGGCATTCGCCACACTAACATCATCATTGGCATTATCCACACTAACATCATCATTGCAAAACTACAGCTACTGTACACATGCAGTTTAAAGAAATATTAATGGCCAGTACACAATAAATATGTTTAGTCACGTCCAGAAATGTTACCTAATACCTAAGCATCAGGTGTGACAGCATAATCATATCTACTACAGCCTAACAGAAAGCTCAAATCACTATGAAAGTCTCAAACACTACATGCCCAACCAAAGTGCAACCAGATGGTTGCAGTAGCTACAGCATACAGGTAACCATAACGTCACCATTGCTATAATAATGATGGCAGGAAATGCTTCATTTGACTGTAATTATAAAATGAAATATAACAAATAAACAAATATCAAACCAAAGAGTACCATAGCACTAGTTGCATTCAGAGTACTTGCTAAACACAAAGCAGCTCAAGCATCTTCATAGCTATGTGCTGAGTGAAATGAATGGAGAGGCTTTCCGTAGAGCCGTCCTCATCATCCTCCAAAGCCTGATCCATTTCATTAGCAGCAGCCGGCAGCAATCAGCTGAGCTGTCCTCCCCACGCCACTCTGTTCTGGCTGCCATGTTTGAGCAGCAGAGCTGGTGCAGTGCAGAGCGGGGGGGGGGTCGGGGCGGCAGATGCTCCAGCTCTGGCACGCTGACTGATGAAAGCGCGACTGTAATGCAGTTGGAGGGCATTAATATGATGTAATGATGTCTGCATGTTTGGCGAGTCGGAGCGCTTTGCGTCGGACGGGACGCGGCGGTGGGCCAGTCATCCGTCTGCTGGACCCGACCTTCAGGAGGCCCGACCTCGCAAACCAGGTTACCCCGGCCGGCCAAACCCCCGCATGAGGAATGCGCCCAGCGTCTGATTATACAATTAGGACGAAACCCTAGCTTAACAAATTTATTATGAGTATAAATATGTCTGCTTTTTTTCGTGTAGCGCGTGCTAATGTGGTTAGCGCAAAATGGCAGTCATTTTTCAAGCTTTATTAGAAGGGCAGGAGGCCTATGATGCAGGCTAACCCCCCACACACTTAGGCCCAAACTAAAGACCAACATGACGGACCATCCAGACTGCACCGGAGGAGAGCACAAAGAGATGATTTACAGTTGAAACGTCTGGACCACGGGCACGTCATCACGAGCACTCGATTTTTGAGGCCCTCTGAACACCCGGTAACAGCTGTGTCTCAGGAATGAGTCACTGGACAGGATGATGGTGTTGCTAGGCTTGACCTCCTGGACAGAAATGGACGTGCTTGTGTATTTTTTACAGGAGAAAATTCACTTAATGTCCAGCTTAGAATGGCTTTTGAAAAGGTTTCGTGTTTTTTAAAAGAAAGAGGAGGAACGAAGATGCTGATTCTTTGAAGGGAGCACAGAGCTCACTTTATAGCCATCAGTCTGCGTGCTTCCTAATGTCATTTGGGAAATGGGGATATTGATTTTTCTTACATTC
>NW_027468609.1:4736409-4741409 GCF_046254945.1 Alosa pseudoharengus | reverse complement strand
CCCCTTCGTCCGAGTCGTGCAGGGTGTCATTAGTATGACTGAGCGGAGTTTGAGCGCTATCATCAGGACAGAGCTCTTCCTGTTTGGTCAGTCTGTGGGAAACTGGCCGGGCCGATGGCAGGCACCAGTTGCTACGGCACTGAATCGGCAGGAGGGAAGATCAATTCATAGCATTTCCAATTTACTATTCAGCATTAGCCCACATCATTTACGTTGTGAGAGGCATCAGTAGCCATTGCGATGCCATTAACAATATTAAGGTATATCATTTATTTTTTTCAATAATTTTTATTTTTAAGGAGACACAATTATGTTATAATAAAAAAATATTTTCAGGGCCTTGAAATGTCATCTCTAATAGGACATGGGTCTATAGTCTATGTAGCTTTACATCTGGAATATCTTCTTCTAGTTAAATACAAGTGTATTTTATGTAGTTGTGGTAACTTGGCTCTACAAAATATTTTTTTTATTTTGTTTTTTTAATGTTAGTGGTTTAAATTTTAATGTGAAGGGTTCCAGCACAAATATATTCTTCTTCACTGCCAACCTGTAGTGACGCACCCTCCATTTCTGTTGGCCAGCTCACAGAGCAGGTGGAATTTATGAGTGATACCAGGTAAAAATGACCTTGGTTTCCAGAGATGCAATACACGTAGCTGTCAGAAATCACTTGTGATGCTCGAGGCCCTCCCAGTTTAGTTCATGCCACGACATGTTCACTAAGCTTTCAAACCGCAAACACAGTTTTATATCTCAGTCATGGTGTTCATGATGGACATATACTTGGTTGCACTGCAAACTTTACCTGAGACACTTAAATGATTTAGCAAGTGTTGTTATACACACACAGATCCCTGTGTACACACGCGCGCGCGCGCACACACACACACACACACACTCTGGGTAATTTTAGGTTTCTGTTCCAAGAGAAAACACAAAATAATACTCTCCCCAAGAGAAAACACAAAATAATACTCTCCCCAAGTAAAAATCAATGGCAGAACAGTCAATTGCTGATAATGATCAGAAGGCAAATCTTTCACACCAGGCCTGCACAGAGTCCAGCACAAATGCTGTGGCGAGTCGAGTGCCGGACCTGGACCCACTCCAGGACCTTGCGTCTGACCGACTAAATGACTACAACCAAATGTCTTGTGTCGCTTACATTTTCAAATATCATTAATGTGCCATTTTTATTTTTTATTTAACAATTTCTGTTTTATATTTATGAAATATAATTGTGTTCGAGAGAGTATTTGAGCATATGCACGAACCATCCGTGTAATGTTAGACGTGTTGAGAGCCTGAAAGTACAGAAGAAAGGGAAAACACACAGGCCCGGTCTCAGTCAGCCAGAGGGCCGGGGTCAGTGCTGACGGTACATTAAGAGTCTCGAACGCACTTCGTGAGGACAAAGTGAATAAAGCATAACATTAAACGCAGCTTAGCGCTCTTTCCCACTGCTCGACATGTGCTTTTATTCATGAGCTTTAAGCGCGAGCGCTAGCTGCGCGCTAAAGCTAAGCATGCTGGGCCGGGCCCGTCTTTGAACTGAGTTTATTGACAAATTGTTGGATCGAGTTATAACAAAGAGCATAGCTGGAAGTCACGCTCATGCAAATGGGCTGGTGTCTGAAATAATCCTTTTTTCAATACGGGAAGATCTGAGCACTTTCTCACGATGGAGCTGCCGCACTCACACACACGCACACATGCGTACGTACTGTACATACACACACACACACACACAGGCACGCTCGCTCTCTTTCTCTCTTAAATGTGTGCTTTTGCAAATCTCTTTTTTTTATTTTTGTACAGAAATAAGTTCAGTTATTTGTATACACATATACAGTATATATTCTGTTTTCTTGAACATTTCATAAATATTTATTGAATCTAAAGGAATACTCATATAAATTAACAATGATACTCTCTATCCTGTGTAATTTATTTTTGCAACATATTAACTGGATTAGTAAATCATAGTGAAACGTCTGATTTTCTCAGTTTAATGCAGTCTGACTCATTTTGCAAAATCCCGAAAGGGTTGATAAAGGATTCAGCATTACCGGGTACTCATGAGAATCTCTTTGACAGAGATACTGGAAATGTTGCATTCTGTAGGAAGATTCTAACCAAGCACCACAGCTTGCTGAAGACATTGATTGCTGATATGTGTCAACATGGCTATTTGCATTTGCGTGTGTGCACCAACATGTGTTGTGTAGAGTGCTGCTGTGCTTTTTTGCACCAATTAGTAAAGGTTATTGCTTAATTTACAATTATCCTGTTTGTCATATCATATAGAACTTCTCTGTCTTTTTTTTTAAGAAAATACATTATCTATGATAAAAGACAATGTTTTTGCATTACTGCCTAATAATACTTAATGTGTTCACTTCTTTATCAGATGAAATAATGAAATTAATAGTTAATCAAATATTGTAGAAGGTAAATCCCATGAATATATTTTAATCTGATCATGTAAAATTGAAATGTGTGAATTGAATTATGCTAGATTATTTCATATGTGCACTTTGTTTTAAATCAATTTTATTTTGTCGGCTTTTGTTACAGTTAGATAACCGAAACTCATTTTATTTCACTATAACCTTAGCACTAACTTTTCACATTTTTAGATGTAGTTTTGTTTGCATTTTCTTACAAACCAAACCTTTAAAATTAAGCATGCATTACATGAATTTACTATAGCTGAACAGAAGATATTTATTTACCACTGATATTATTGTTCCAAGCACTAATTTCTCCTAAAATAATTTAGTGTAAATATGGAATTATTTAGGACGTATTTTGCACAAATGTGTTCCCATAACACAGGCAATTTCCCTCTAGCAAATTCTCCAATACTCTGCGAAACACACACACACACATATTCTCACAGACTGGAGATTCAAGCATACACATCGCTCATGCACACACTCCCATTAACTAAAGCATGCAAAGTACTCAATTCCTCAACCGAAACAAATATAAGAAACAAAGCAAGATTCTTACAGCGTGCTGTAGTTGCAGCAGGAGCGGCGTATGCATGAGTGTGTTTGTGTGTGTGTGCGTGCATGTGTGTGTGAAGCCTGCTGGCTGGGTTTGAGCACAAAGCACATGATGAAATGGAGGATTGATCAGAGCCGATGCTCCAGGCCCATTGATCAGGACTGCAGAGCTTATGGATGGCTGTGCTGAAATGCAACAAGGGCTAGAGCCAGACAGACAGGGCTGTGCAAACAAGGAATTAATATAAATAGTCTTTAGTGCATGCCAAAGTTCTGACTTGAACGGTCGGTGTGTGTGCATTTCCGTGTCTTACACACACACAGGCAGTGTGTTTACTATGGTTGTTGTTGTGTTTGCTATAGCTGTTATTTTAAGTAGAGGCAATTTTATGCAAAAACCAATAGGTATTTATATAGACACATGCTTTTCAGTGTGCGTGTGTGCGTGTGCGCACGTGTTTGTTTGTGTGTTTGTGCTTGTCTCTGTGTGTATGCGTGCATCCTTGCATGTACGTTGTTCACTTCATGGTCAACCCTTTTCCCTCAATAGTCTTGGTTGTGTGCAATACACTATTCATCTATCTTACTGCACTATTCATCTCACTCCACTATTTATGGCATAGGCTTTTTATTTCACTTGTTTTTCTCTGGTCCACTTCTACTGTGTGCTGCTTTTCTTCCTTAAGCATTCTTCAAGGCAGTCTTTTCTCATTGGGAACAGAGGGCAGCTTTATTGCTGTGTGCCAGAAAACCTAGCTGAAGCGCTCCCAGGTGGTGAGACCCCCCCCCCTCACCCCCACCCCCATCACCCCCCTCACCCCCATCACCCCCATCACCCCCATCCCAACCACAGAAGCACAGCTCCAGCACTCCCCCTCACCCCCATCACCCCCATCACCCCCATCCCAACCACAGAAGCACAGCTCCAGCACTCCCCCTCACCCCCATCACCCCCATCCCAACCACAGAAGCACAGCTCCAGCACCCCCCCCCCCCCCCCAGGTCCTGGTGCAGGCCCAGCTGAGGAGCGCTGAGCTGGGGCAGGGCTGGGCTGTTTTGTGCAGGGTCAGCCATAGCCTTGATGTGTGTGTGTGTGTGTGTGTGTATGAGGGCTTCCCCCCTCAGGAGCCCGGAGAGGCAGGTGCCAGGCTGGGGAGGGAAGGCCGCCTCCATCGGCCCGTTTGTACTGGAGCCACACGGAGCCCTGGAGGACCGGCTAAGCTCTCCACATCCTCCCACCTGCCCCGAGCACAGCCAGGTCCCCACTATCAGGCCTGCAGCCAGACCAGCCCCCCTCCCCCTCTGCCTTTCTTTCTCTCCCTCTCTTCCTCTCTGCTTCTCTCTCTCATTTACTCACTCACTCTATCTCACTCATTCCTTCTCTCTTTCTTTCTCTTGCTCTCTCTCTTTCTCTCACTCACTCACTCTCTCTCTCTCTCTCTCTCTTTCTTTCTCTCACTTACTCACTCACTCTCTCTCTCTCTCTCTCTCTCTTTCTTTCTCTCACTTACTCACTCTCTCTCTCTCTCATTCAATCCTTCTCACTTTCTCTCTATCTCTCTTTTCTTTTATTCCCTGCCAGCAGCATCACCTCCTCCCCTGGTCCATAGCTTATGTCTCATTCACTGCCAGCAACATCCTCCCATCTTCTCTCCATCCTTCCTCCTCCACCAGCACCTCCATCCCCGTCCTGCTCCACGGGGTCCCCCAGGCTGGCAGTGGAGCGCTGGCGTTGGCTACTCCCCCGTGGGCATGGACAGGGCATCGCATCTGAGCTGCCTCCCATACACCCATCCATCCACCTCCAACCTCCCTCCCCCCCTCCCTCCTGCCTGCTGCCTGTCGATACGGCTTGAGCCAATCACGCACTGCTGATCATTCAAAAGATTATCACTGCTCTTTCTCTGTCCCTCTCTCTCTCTCTCTCTCTCTCTCTCTCTCTCTCTCTCTCTCTCTCTCTCTCTCTCTCTCTCTCTCTCTCTCTCT
>NW_027468609.1:4708909-4726409 GCF_046254945.1 Alosa pseudoharengus | reverse complement strand
GAGGTAGAGAGAGAAGGAGGAGAGGTGGAGGTAGAGAGGGAAGGAGGAGCACGTGAGAGAGAGAGAAGGAGGGGGGGCGCTGTGGCGCAACAGGCTACAGCGCTCATACCATGTACGGGTCCAAGTGCCCACGGGGACCCAGGTTCGAATCCGACCTGCGGTCATGTCCCGATCCCACTCCATCTCTCTCTCCCACTCATTCCTGTCTATCTTCACTGTCCTATCCAAATAAAGGCAAAAAGCCCAAAAGATTACTTTTGGAAAAAAAAAAGAGGAGGAGGAGAGGTGGAGAAGAGGAGAAGGAGGAGAGGTGGAGAAGAGGAGAAGGAGGAGAGGTGGAGAAGAGGACAAGGAGGAGAGGTGGAGAAGGAGGAGAGGTGGAGAAGGAGGAGAGGTGGAGAAGAGGAGAAGGAGGAGAGGTGGAGAAGGAGGAGAGGTGGAGAAGAGGAGAAGGAGGAGAGGTGGAGAGGGAAGGTTGAAAGAGGGCCTTTAGACGCACTTCCTCCCGGTGACGGAGGTCTTTTGGCGGGAGCGCTATGCGATATGCCGCACGGCCCGTTTGGCGGGGTCCACGGCGTCGGGGCCCAGCGTAGCATTTTGTTTTGATTCGTGGTTGTGCCGTCAGCGGCGCATTGTGGTGATTGTGGCGAGCGTTGCGGGGTCAGTGTCCTTTCCTCGGCCGTATCGATCGGACCCTGAGCGCTGGGCAGTGAGGCGCGGGGCCCGAGGTGCGGCTAACGCTGCCGTCACCGCCGTCGCTGGACCGCCGCTATCGACTCCTCTGCAGCGGCCGCCCCAAGCGCCCCATCGCTCACCCTGTTGCTATGACGATCACAATAAAACACCCAGCAGCAGCAGCACGGCGCACCACAGCAAGCTCCTCCCACCCCTCCCCTCTATCTATACCCCCCCCTCTCTCTCTCTCTCTCTCTCTCTCTCTCTCTCTCTCTCTCTTTCTTCTTCCTTCCTTCTGTCCTCTCTCTGTGGTTCTCTCCATTCCCTATTGTGCTGGCCACTCTGAGATTTCACACATTCAGAGACAGACGAGAGCTTTCAGTGATGAATTACTGTAAAGACAAATAACAAATCTCACACTCACTACATCCTATAGTAATGCAGCTCTCTAAGCTTTAGACATCGCATACACTAAATAATACACACACCACAAAACGTGAGTTTGTTTCATGCCTCAGTTCTAGAGTGTTGTGTGTGTGTGTGTGTTGAAATCACACTTAAGGTGTCTCTAGAACTTCTCCTGTAACTTGAGAACTGTTATCATCTGAGTTTGGGAGTTCAGGGGAATGTACCTCTTGGCTACTGATTGCTAATTTAATGACCAGCCCTGAAGTTAGTCTCAGACTCATTGCTGCCAGCTCTTGACTGGTCGGTAGAGCTAGATGGCACAATCTAGTGTGTGTGTGTGTGTGAGAGAGTGTGTTTTGTGTGTGTGTGCACTCACACATGTCGGTGCGGATTCCCTGCGGCAGGCTCACAGGAAAGTGTCCATCTGTCCGCTGGGCTGGACAGGGCTGGGCTACAAAGCTGAGCGGGTAGCAGCCAGACAGACAGGCAAGCAGGCAGGCAGATAAGCCATTGATTGGCTGATTGATTTTGGGTTGTTTACAGTACTCAAGATCAAATCATCTCTCCGATGGCTGTCAGGGGACGGGGGCAGTCATGCAGTCATATTCACACGTCTCCTCCTCTCCTCCCCAGACCCCACGTAGCCACGGCAACGCCGCACAGCCACAAGCCCGGCCGGCTACAAACGCCCCGTCCTAAACGCCGCCGTTTATGTCCTCCTCTCTTTTTTTTTGTTCTTTTCTCTTTTTTCCGCCTTCTGTCTTTATTTCTCTCTGGCTCTCGGCGGCGCGCTGTGCTCTCGAGCGCAACTAACGCATCGCCACGGTGATTGAACAAACAACACTTTTCCTACTCCCTTCCACTGTCGGACAATCAATCCCACCCGCAATTGATTAGTGTGAAATCTTTAACTCATCGTTTCCAGACGCCGCCTTGTGTTTAAAGAGTAGAGGGCTGGCAGTGTGAGAGACACACACATACACACACACATATACAGTAGATACACACATACACACACACACAGACACACAGACACACACACACACACACACATACACACACACACACACACACACACACATATAGATACACACAGACACACACACAAACAAACACACACATACACACACACACACACACACAAACAGACACACACTCTTACACACACACACACTCTTTCACACACAAACACATGCACCTGTGTATGCAGGCTTCTGTTATCTTATGCATATACACACTTTCAGACGCATCCTCCACAGACACAGATCTTATTAATACATACTTACTATTATGATATAAGTGCTACTATTGTCATCCACCTAACTTGTTTGATATAAAGCAAAATTTTTTTAGGCAGTGTGTGTGTGTATGTGTGTGTGTGCATGTGCATGTGGGTGTCTGTCTATTTATATGTTTATTGTGTACTTATGTGATGTACAAATGTTGCCTTTTCTTTTATTCTGAAATCTGAAATCCTCTCCCAAATGGCATCTTCTAGACATTATTAAACAAGGAATTCTTCAGCCACGTAGTGGGGCTGCCCTGAGGGTAAATGCGTCATACTGTACGTGTGTGTGTGTGTGTGTGTGTGTGTGTGTGTGTGTGTGTGTGTGTGTGTGTTGGGGTCAATTAATATGAAGATGTGTTGATGTGTTAGTATGCATCGGATAGGCTGTGTGTATGTGTGCCGATAAAACTTTGTGTGAATGAGTGCCTGTTTGAAAAGGGTGTGTGTGTGTGTGTGTGTGTGTGTGTGTGTGTGTGTGTGTGTGTGTGTGTGTGTGTGTGTGAGCGCTGGTGCGGTGTCGTGAGGAGCGCGACCAATCGCTGGTGGTGGGGAGGCTGAGGTGGTCAGTGCAGCCATCTGCTGCTGCTTTGATCTGTAGCCGTGAAGCACACCGGTCAGCTGCCACACAGCCACACACTTTAACACTCAACTGCATTTACTAATTAAACCGCCCCAACACAGCCCTGTGTGTGTGTGTGTGTGTGTGTGTGTGTGTGTGTGTGTGTGTGTGTGTGTGTGTGTGTGTGTGTGTGTGTGTGTGTGTGTGTGTGTGTGTGTGTGTGTGTGTGTGTGTGTGTGTGTGTGTGTGTGGGGAGAGCGTGAGGTATGGACAGGAAGCACTCATGTGCGTCCAGTGAAGAGTGGTGTGTGTCGTCGGGAGCTGATGGTATTTGCTGCTTTGTCAGGCCTCTGCTGTAGCCACCATGATGGCCAGGGCTGGATCAGGAAGTGAGTGAGATGGGTAAAGATGGAGGCAGAGCAAAGGGAATGGACAATGGCGGGAGAGAGGGAGGGAGGGAGAGAGAGAGAGAGAGAGATGGAGGGAGAGGTAGGTAGAGAGAGAGAGAGAGAGATGGAGGGAGAGGTGGAGAGAGAGAGAGAGAGAGAGAGAGATGGAGGGAGAGGTAGGTAGAGAGAGAGAGAGAGAGAGAGGGAGAGAGAGAGAGAGAAAGATGGATGGAAAAAGGGAGGGAGGAGAGGGAGGGGGAGAGAGGGAGAGAGAGAGAGATGGAGGGAGAGAGGGAGGGAGGGAGGGAGAGAGAGAGAGATGGAGGGAGAGAGGGAGGGAGGGAGAGAGAGAGAGATGGAGGGAGAGAGGGAGGGAGAGAGGGAGGTAGAGAGGGAGAGGTGGAGAGAGAGGGGGGGGAGGGAGAGAGGGAGGTAGAGAGAGAGAGAGAGAGAGAGAGGGAGGGAGAGAGGGAGGGGGCTCTGGCCTGCTTAATTAGGCCTCCTGAGTGCTGGGCGCTGCTTGACTGTCATGGTTCCCTCTTTCTTTTGATCCTCTAAATCTTTAGCCAGGATCTCACCCTCACTCATCCCACTCCACACACACACACACACACACACACACACACGCTCGTATAAACACAAACAAGACACGCAGACTGTCAGACTACACACACACACACACACACACACACACACACACACACACACACACACACCCATGCATATAAACACAAACAAATCACAAACCATGACACTCAGACATACAGACTAGACAAGCACACAAATACACACACACACAATACACAATCAATTCCAAATGCACAGCCAAACCAAGACCTGCACACATCCAGCAGCACCAGCCCACAAACCCACATAAATAGCAAACACACTCTGACATATAGGCCAACCCCACAAAATCAATCCCAGACACACACTAGGGCGCACTCTCATTTAGAACACAAACACACACTGCTACACAGAAATGTGCTGGAACCATGATCTGATTGGCCGCTGAAGGACATTTAGCATCCCAAAGTGAAAGGCTTTCTCCTGTGGACATCAGCATGTATCTCTCTGTCCTCTCCTCTCCTCTCCTGTCCTGTCCTCTCCTCTCCTGTCCTCTCCTCTCCTCTCCTCTCCTCTCTCTCCTTTTCTCTCCTCTCCTCTCCTCTCCTCTCCTCTCCTCTCCTCTCCTCTCCTCTCCTCTCCTCTGTGTCACTTGTGTGAGTTTGTCTTTGGTGCTGTGTGGGGGTGCCACTGCGATATCCACCTTCAATGGCAGCGGTGGCAACCGTGTGTGCATAAGGGTGTGTGTGTGTGTGTGTGTGTGTGTGTGTGTGCGTCGTGTCTGTGCATACGTGTGCGTTGGGTGATGAGTATTGATCTGGGGCCAGCGCCCTGGTCAGTGTGCCACAATGAGGCTAAGATGGCGGTGGTAGGCCAAGGCCAAGACACACAGCGCTGCCCTCAGAGCCCATGCTGCTCACGCTGGTGGTGTGAGGATGGATCAGGCTGGGTTACATAATGGATGGACGGCCCGGGATGCTGACGCACTACCCACAATCCATTTCTGGGATCTCATTTCAGCATGGGGCCTACACCTCCCTTTCTCTGTCTCTCTTTCCCTTGCTTTTCCTCTCGGTTGCTATTTTCCATACTCTCACTTGTGGCTTTCTCCTCCTTCTTCCACTTCCTCTTTTCACACACATTTCTACCTCCTCCTCCTTCTCTCCCTCTCTCTCTCTCCCTCTCTCTGGTGTTAGGGGAGATTGATAAACTGCTCTGCCCTGAGAGGCTCAAACACCTGTATCCCCTGCGTCTCCCCTGGCGACGGGCAACCCAATTACAGCGCAGCGCCTAGACCCTTCCTGTCCATGCGTCCTCAGCAGGGTCAGCTCGCTGTCCATCATCGCGCAGACACCTCAATCCACCAGACTGGCAGCCCTCGCGCGCACACACACACACACACACTCTAAATCACACACATGCACACAGAGAGTGCCTCATGAATTCGCTCAGGCACACACATACACACACAGCCCCAGACATGCACACAGATTTAAGTGTATACACACACAAAGACACATTCACTTAACACAGGAATGCACACACATGATACATAAAAGTACAAACACATCCATTTCTTCCCATCTCATAGGCACACAGCCATGCGCTCACACGGCCACGGCTCTCCCCTGATACCTGTGCTAATAAGGTAGGCAGCTCTTAAATGCTTTTCCTGTGCCTGGCTGATTTCTGATGGACAGATTGATCAGATTTGCAATCAAGGGTGACCTGTGAGATGGACGACTGCCTGACCGCCTGCCTGCGTCTCCCTTGTGCTCAGGCCAGCCCTGTATTTGTCAGAAACACAGCAGCCTTGGATGGGGAACAAACAGCACAAACAGCAGATGGGATGTCATAAATCATTGATTACTTACGGCTTGGGTGAAATCTCAGGAACCTGCGTCGCTCTGTAATATCGCTCCACTCTGGTTATGTGTTCTTAACACTTCCAACGCACCCCACCCCTCCCCACCCCACCCCACCCCACCGCACCCCACCCCACCCCACCCCACCCCACCGCACCGCACCCCACCGCACCCCTCCGCACCCCTCCGCTCCACAAGCTCTCTATGTATTTATTTCTGCTGTTTAAATTTGGTGGCTTTTTTTCTGCCTCAACGGAGATGAAATTGAATTCTTTTTTTTTTGGCAAGTGGCTGAATGAAGCGCTAGATTTTTCATTTCATTTTTGACTTTAATCACAGAAGATTATTTTCTCTGCGTCATCACACACACAGACACACACACAGATTCTCTCTCACACTCTCTCTTTCTCAAGTGGTGTGTGCGGCAGCTAATCTCATCCCCCTATTATGTGGCACACTTAACCAGTTTTTAGGATGACGGGTAGGAAGGCTTATTGTGTTACACGTGCTGCTCTCATTGTCCCCCGAGCCGCAGAAGGGGATTTGGGCGCCGCTGGAGGAGGGAACACTGCCAACGTCGCACCGCTTGATCCGATCAAATCCAGAAATGTAGCCACAATTATGAGCGCATCTCCCTGGAATGTGCCATGTTAATGTGACAGCTTTATTGGGTGCTGTCACAGGAGCCGGGGGACGGCAGTCTCGGAGCTCGTTCTGCGTTCCGCGTTCCGTGGGTGCGTTCCAGCTTGGCTTTTTAATACCCCCGGCACAATACGCTCATCAGAGGGCCGTGAGAGTGTGTCAAGGTCTCTGCTTGATTTGTTGGAGATTGTGTTTTGGTGCATTCACACATGCTGCTTTTTGTATTGGCACACCACAATGTACTCGGTAATGTTTTATGTCAAGGTCTATCTTTTGTTCATGCCTGCGTGTGTGTGTGTGTGTACACGGATATGTGAACGTGTGTGTGTGCATGTGTGTTGTGTGTACACTGTTGTCGTTGGGTATGTGTGTATATAAATGTGTATGTGTGTGCTGAGTGTAGTGTACACACTTGCCTTTGTGTGTGTGTGTGTGTGTGTGTGTGTGTGTGTGTGCGCGTGTGTGTGTGTGTGTGTGTGTGTGTGTGTGTGTGTGTGTGTGTGTGTGTGTGTGTGTGTGTGTGTGTGTGTGTGTGTGTGTGTGTGTGTGTGTGTGTGTGTGTGTACGTACGTGTGTAAATGTGTGCATACTTGCCTGTGTGTGTGTGTGCGTGTGTGTGTGTGTGTGTGTGTACGTACGTGTGTACATGTGTGCATACTTGCCTGTGTGTGTGTGTGTGTGTGCGTGTGCGTGTGTGTGCGTGTGCGTGTGAGCGTGCGCGTGTGCATGTGTGTGTGTGTGTGTATGTGTGTACGTGTGTACATGTGTGCATACTTGCCTGTGTGTGTGTGTGTGTGTGTGCGTGTGCGTGTGTGTGTATGTGTGTACGTGTGTACATGTGTGCATACTTGCCTGTGTGTGTGCGTGTGCGCGTGTGTGTGTATGTGTGTACGTGTACATGTGTGCATACTTGCCTGTGTGTGTGTGTGTGTGTGATTTATGGCATGTGTACATGAACACGCGGTGCAGTGGATCAATGTATTTCTGATGATTGTTCTGTGTGAGTGTGCCGCGCTGCTTGTGACAGCAGCAGACAGATGCAGAGGGAGAGGGAGAGAGAGAGAGAAAGAGCGCTGCACCGCTCACAGATGCAGAGAGAGAGAAAGAGAGAAAGAGCTCTGCACCGCTCACAGATGCAGAGGGGGAGAGAGAGAGAGAGAGAGAGAGCTCTGCACTGCTCACAGTCTCTCCAGCCTTCACAAGCGCCCTCCTCAAACAAACACAAAAACAAGCCCAGTAGACACACAAAGCACCAAGAGACAATAATGCACTGGACAGAGCTAACATACAGCTAGCAGCCTGCTGTGACATGGTTATCTACTAGAGACAATAACGCACTGGACAGAGCAATAACGCACTGCACAGAGCTAACATACAGCTAGCAGCCTGCTGTGAGAGAGCTAACATACAGCTAGCAGCCTGCTGTGACATGGTTATCTACTAGAGGTGAGAGACACTGCTCTTTCTGCTTGGATGCAGAAGGTGAAGAGGCTTTTTTGTCTTTGCGTGTGTGTGTGCGTGTGTGTGTGTGCGTGTGTGTGTGTGTGCGTGTGCATTTGTGTGTGCGTGCGTGTGTGTGTGCATGTGTGTGTGTGCGTGTGCATTTGTGTGTGCGTGTGTGTGTGTGTGCGTGTGCATTTGTGTGCGCGTCTAATGCTGCTCTCCAGCCGTCAGGGAAGAAGGCAGGCCTACAGTAAGGTGCTCTCTGCTGAAGCATCTTGGTGAGGCCCGTTGCCATGCTGATGCAAGCCCATCCTGTGGAAACAGTGACAGGGATCAGATTGAGGCTGTCTGAGGTGTTGTATGACTACAAAGGGCGAAGTGCAGCAAAGTTTTGTATGTGTTTGAGCCGCGCGGAAAAGCTGAGGTTTTAATACTCCCCTTGCAGAGCCCCGGCCGCCTCCTCTCAGGCCAGAACAGGTCGCTGTCTGTAAAGCTCGTGATGAAGGCAGAGTGATTCCTTCTGTTAGTATTCAGACCCCTCCCCAAGCACACCCAGTACCCTTTGCTTCCCATTCTAGCCCCTGGCTCAGCAGCGTCTCCGTTCCCATGGTAACGGCTCCTCTGCGTGTCAAAAGGCATTGGGGCATGGAGAGATGACCCGCCCTAAGGCACCTCCAAGCCCCACCGTGCCCCCCCCCACACCCCCCCATTACAGTCCAGCCACAGTAGCCTCGCTGGGCTCCACTGACTAAATTAAATAAATATTTACAACACATAAAATAATAGGAGGAGAGCTCACCGGGCTGGAGGAAGGAGCTGCGTCTGCTCGCCTCACAAAGATGGGAATCAACACATTGGTTTGGAAAACAGCTGCCCCCCCCCCCCCCCCCCTGTATTTTTGAGCACGAGATGGCGCTTTACAGAAAGTCAATATGCTCGCAGGCAGGAGTAAAGAGGAGTTAAATAATTGAGCAGGAAAAGCATGGGCCTGGATGTGAGCGGAGGCAGGGCCCACAGACAGGTGGAGATGGCAGATCTCCCCGAAAGCTCTTTCTGAGGGCAGCGCGATCGATGCCAGGGACATGAGTTTGTCTGCTAAGTTTCCACCGATGAGGGGTTTTTTTCCCCCCCCGTTCCCCTGCAACAGTTCATCACAAAACATGCACACATAGACAGACAAAACACACACATACACACACACACACAGTGCATATAGATACTTACCCTGAAGACACACACACACACACACAGTGCATAGATACTTACCCTGAAGACACACACACACACCCCCACACACACACACATTACAGATGTTGGTCCAGCTGTACAGAGTATGAAGGCTCGCAGAGCACTGATGTCTGTCACTGAGTGTGCGGATGTGGAGTTTGTGATCTCTCTGTGAAATCAAACAGATTTGTACCAATTTGTGTGTGTGTGTGTGTGTGCGTGGGTGTGTGAGGGAGAGATGGGGAGAGAGCTGTTTTCAATAAGGAGACATGCCATGTTTCTCCTAGACCAACTCTTCCTCAATGTCAAGATTATGTCCTATTGATTATGAAGTCCAGAAGAATTGCATGTGTGCGTGACCACCACACGCACAGAAACTGTGGACAAGGAATAATGATTAGATCCGTTTTCTAATGAGCGGAACAGTGTCTCATATCATCAGAATAACAGTTGTGTAGAAACTCCTCCATAGTGGGGCTGAGTCCTAATATCTTGTTACTTTACTTCAATATTAATGTAACCATTAAGCTTGGATTCAGTGAGTTGATTAAATGTATTATGCATAACAACACTAATGATTATAATAAATATTTGATTCACTGAAAAATATTAGCAAACCTTTCTTTTATGAAATATGCATATATTAAAAGTGCATGTTATGCACTTCTCATTTCCCTGTCCTCCAGATATTTATTGATTTTTAAGACAAAATGCCCAATTTTGTGAGAAATGCACCTAGAACAGTCAAGAGATATCGAGGAAATACTGACGTGCAAGTGATTGAAAACTAAGCACTTTATTTACAGTGATGCTTCACTTAGCATTTTCCCTGCATTTGATCACTTTTATCACTTTGGCTAATGCTGTTTCACACCTTCTCCCTCCACCCTGTATGTGTTCCATACTGCTAATCATTTCAATTAACGACTCCCTTCCATCCACTCTGCTATTGAGGAAGCGGATGTATGTCAGGGAGAGTGTTATTTAACAGTTTCATGTACGATGTCTCAGTTGAGTAAGGCCGCCAATTAGCTAGCATGGCTACAAATTAGCTGCTAATGAGTGGGCTGGGTGTAAATGTGTCAGGGTGTTAGCGTAGGGGCTAATTACCTGCTCTGGGTCTGGGCGAGCGGCAGGCTGCAGGTTTGGCAGGGACCACTGTGTCACTCCACAGGGGTGTAAATCTGCCCCCCTCCACAGATTAGCAACCACTCTCTTTTCTCTCGCTTTCTCTCCATCTCCTTGTTTTCTCTCTGGGTGCCTGTCTTGACCCTATGTCTCTCTCTCCCTCTCTCTCCCTCCCTCCCTCCCTCTCTCCCTCCCTCCCTCTCTCTCCCTCCCTCTCTCTCTCCCTCCCTCCCTCTCTCTCTCTCTCTCTCCCTCCCTCCTTCCCTCCCTCTCTCCCTCCCTCCCTCCCTCTCTCTCTCTCCCTCCCTCCCTCCCTCCCTCTCTCAGCCCCTCTTTCTTTCTCTCCTTTACCTTTCTTTCCCCCTGTCCTACTGAGAGTGAGCCCATCTCCTTTAGCAGAGTTGACATCCGTGTTGAGTCTCAAACCCAGAGAAAAGTCTCTGGTCCTCCCTGTACACACACACACACACACACACACACACACCATTTTGTCCCATTTCACAGTCCCATCTACACCCAGTGGGTAGCCCAGCCAAAAGGGTACCAGAAGAATGGCCATAAAAGGTGTGGTGTGTGTGAGATAGTGTGTGTGTGTGTGTGTGTGGGTGGTAGTGGGCAAAGGGGCTGTGAGCTGGAGGTCCAGTGTGTGTATGTGCGTGCCTGTGTGTGTATTTGTGTAGTGTGTATTTGAGTAGTCGGGTGTCAGCACCCTAGCTGTGCAGATGGACACTGTGTCCCCAGCCTCCACCCTCTGTAATGACCCAGGGCCTCTCAGGCCTGCCCCACTAAATGACCACCCTGCCACAGATGGAGCTGGCCGGTGGAGCAGCACTGCAGCACAGTGCCGAGCAAATGAGCCACTGATTGACATGCAGTTTCACTGATAAATATATTTCTCTACGCTGGCTGCTTCAAGGTCACACCATGCCTGTGGTGCTCCCTCTCTCTCTCTCTCTCTCTCTCTCCCTCTCTCTCCCTCTCTCTCTCCCTCCCTCTCTCTCTCTCCCACTCTCATCTCTATTTCTCTCTCCCACTCTCTCTCCCAATCTCTTTCTCTCTCCCAATCTCTCTCTCATCTTTCTTCTTAGTCTACTTAAGTGTTAATGTGTTCCGGTGTGCCGTGAGTTCTCTGCAGCTCTCCGGTCAGTCGTTTGGAGCGCTCCGTGTTGTGTTCCCCTCCCCCCTCGTCGTCCCGTTAGCTTTGACGCTGTCCAAACCGCGCGGAGCAGCCTTCACGCCGTCTGCATCTGCCTCTCTACCACACAGACTGCCGTCGATTCTGATTTGCCATCCAAAATGGGCTTCCAGCCCGCAGGGCTACAATGGATGTGTAATGGGCGCGCGAGGCAGACCTGGAGTTGCGCTCGCGCTGGACAAACAAGCTGGCGAGAGCCGGCCGCTAACAGCCTGCTGCCACGCAGGGTCCAGCTCTGCACCGCCGGTGCGAGGCGGGCATTCGGAACAGCGGAGGCACTCTGTTGATGGGGGTAGAGGGGTGTGTGTGTGTGTGTGTGTGTGTGGAGGAGGTTGTGCTCCATGCTAGAGCTCCTCCATCTCTGTGGAATTACATTCCGCCTTCTGCCACGAAAACCAGCAGCCCGAGCTCCCTCCCGTGTGTTATTGATTTCAGCCTCGCCGGCTGTCTGTCTGTCCGTCTCTTTGTCCGTCTTTCCCTCCGTCCGCCCGTCAGTCTCGGCCTGTCCGCCCGTCTGTCGGCACCGGTTCTCGTAGACTCACTTTCAGGTGTCTCGCATGCAAAATGGTCATGTTCCATATTCGGCCGGTTCCCCCCCCCCCCCCTTCCTCTAAATTGGTTTGCCCACTCTAATGAATCTTGTTCTCAGCAGGAGGGACATTATCAAGTCCCAGTTGCAACACATCACCCCCCCCCCCTCCCCATGGTTTGCTTTCCTTCAGTGCTGTTCCTGCATAATACTGCACGATAAGGACATGGTGGACAGTGTGTGTTCAGGATCACAGGCTGAAAAGCAAGAGAAGTGTTGTGAAAGCATGTCTGAATGTGTTGTGTGTGAGCTGGCTCTCTGAATAGGGCTGTGCTGGGTTGGGGTGGGCTGGGCTGGGTTGGGTTGGGTTGGGTTGTTGCTGTATTGTGTTGTGTTGTATTTAGGGAGTCTTCATGATGATTCGATACGATATCGATTTCTTAAGCCAATGATTCGATTATTTTCGATACTTCAGAATTCCCCACGATACGATTCGATACGATTCAATACTCGATATTTTTACATGATATCTATGAAGTTTCAAATAAATCAACAAAAGTTCGGAATGTAGGAGCAGGTATCTAAAGCCTTCGTTCTCTGCGACACAATACAGCCTCATGTCTTTGCATATTAAAAAAAAAAATGCAATGGCCTTGTAAAGTGCTCGACAACTTTTGAGTGAAAAACGTTGTCAGTGATGTGGCAGGCTTGGAAGCCTGTGCTCTCGGTACCATCGCTCTTAAAAGTCAGACTCAACAAAACAATAATGTGTGAAACGTAAGTAACGAATGCATCTGAAATGGTGTGAAGTATAAGTGAAGTAGAAGACAATAATGAGGTTAGCGCCACCCGCAGCTTAGGAGTAGGTAGTGTGCTTACATCGGAGCCATAGACAGAAAAAGAAAGGTCGGAGCTGATGCTGAAAATAGATAGGCGAACAAACAGGCGGCAAAATAAACACATTAATCGATACTCTTGCGGACGCATCGATGCATTGAATCGTCGGCTGCATAATCGATGCATCGATACGAATCGATTAATATTTACACCCCTAGTTGTATTGTGCTGGGCTGGGCTGGGCTGGGCTGGGTTGGGTTGGGTTGGGTTGGGTTGGGCAGCTGGGGGTCAGAGAGGCACTCAGGGGGCGCTGCACAAGCCCTGTGATTGAGAACAGTGTAAGCCTCCTTCACCCTGCAGCAGCTCAATCTCACTCACTCACTCCCTCCTTTTCTTCCTCTCTCCCTCCCTCTCTCCCTCCCTCTCCCTCTCTCTCTCTCTCCCTCCCTCTCCCTCCCTCTCTCTCTCTCTCTCTTTTTCTCATCCCCAGCACATTCACGGCCATAAAGGGCCCATCACAGCCGTGTCCTTCGCCCCAGATGGGCGCTACCTGGCCACCTATTCCAATGCCGACAGCCATATCTCCTTCTGGCAGGTAAGGAGCCTCTCTCCGCGTTTTCATCTTTTCACTCGGCGGACTCTCTCCATCCCGGCCGTCAGGCTCAGGGCCACGGGAACGGAGGGGCCAAGTGCAGGCGCCTGAGTGAAAGGCTCAGGGCCACGGGAACGGAGGGGCCAAGTGCAGGCGCCTGAGTGAAAGGCACCCAGGGCCACAGATGGATGGCAACAGCTTTATCTTTGGGAATGGATGTGGGGATGGAGGGGGGGGGGGCAGGGGGGTATAGTATAGACATAGGCAGGAAAACTGAAGCCATCCAGCTGACAAAACCATATAGAGACTTTAAGTGAGCTCTCTTTTTTTGCATGTCATTCTTATATATCAAGGAGACGTATTAGTGATATAAAAAAAGATGTGTGTCTGTGTAGGTTTTGTCATATATGACATGCTATATGATAACAGTGTTCCAGAGGGGATCAAGGCTTACACATTTGAACAGGAACAGTTGGCTGGTTAGCTGTGGCTAGCCATTAGACAGTGGTACTCAATTGAGTAGGTGGAAAGCAGGAAGATGGAAAGAATCTCCAGGGCCATTAGCAGAAATCCAATTAGAGCAGGCTGCTTTTCAACTGCTCTCACCTGGACCTCACATGAGGAGACTTATGTTATTATGACTGCCACTGCAGTGCGTATATATGTTCATATTTATGTGCATATCTATGTTTGTAAATATGCATGGTCCCTATCAAATAAACCAATAAAGTAAAATAATATAAATATAGTTTTAGCCTTTTTTAGGGAGCCTAATGAGTGGCATCAGTGCTTCAGTGAAATCTAGTGCTTCAGTGGCCTCTAGCACTTCTTAGTGTTTCTATGATGGAGGGTTGAAGTGTAATACCAGGGTATGCCACCAGCCAAGTCTTTGTTAACATTGTTTGGACTTTGAACTTTGTGCAAGTTAATGTGCAAAATAAAAAAGAAGAATGAAATGAATGATAAAATACAAGTACTGATTAATAATTAATTAATATTTAATATAATTATTTTAATGCATTATTTCAAATGTATAAGTGTATCTGTTTTAAAAAAAAGGATGCTAAGTGCTAAGAGGGGGGCTAGTGACCAGTAAACGGCCAATCCTGACTAGTTCTTGAAATCAGCGCCTGGCCTTCTTCCTCTGCGGCTGCCTGGGCAGGGGCTCCCCACTGATGTCCACGTCAATCTGTGGAGCATAGGACTTAAGGGTGGGGGTGCTGAAGGACTCGGTGATGTCCACGTCAATCTGTGGAGCGTAGGACTTAAGGGTGGGAGTGCTGAAGGACTCGGTGATGTGCACTCGTCTATCTGTGGAGCATAGGACTTAAGGGTGGGAGTGCTGAAGGACTCGGTGATGTGCACTCGTCTATCTGCGTCCACTGTCTCCACAAAGGTGGGGCAGGACATCCTCTCCCACAGACGCTGCTTGATGGTGCGGCCCATCCCGAGGTTGTACCGGCGTGCGTTCCCAGACTTGGTCTTCAGCATGGGGTCCACCACCGAGTGGTAGATGGCCTGGTAGTCCTCCGCAGAGTGGTAGATGGCCTGGTAGTCCTCCACCGAGTGGTAGATGGCCTGGTAGTCCTCCGCAGAGTGGTAGATGGCCTGGTAGTCCTCCACCGAGTGGTAGATGGCCTGGTAGTCCTCCACCGAGTGGTAGATGGCCTGGTAGTCCTCCGCAGAGTGGCCGTGGGTCAGCAGAGGCTCACCTCAGGGCTGTGGAGAGAAGGGAGCTGGTCTGGGCCGAGGAGGGGGCCACAGGTGGCAGCGGCCGGAGGTCTGGGAGGACAGCAGTGTTTGTGATGTATCGCTCCTCCACTGGCTCGGCCATCTGCCGCAGGCTGCTTTCCTGAGCCATTTCCCTCCTTTTCCTCTCTTTGGCCTGCACAGGTGCAATGAAAACAGGACTTTAATTCATTCGGAAAATTAAAGCTTTGCCAAAAATATGAATGTTTTTATGAAGTACCGTATGTGGCAGGATATTGTTGTACCTCAGCCATGAGAGAAGAATCCTCAAGGTGGGGGAAGAACATGTCTTCCTTGTCCCGAGCTGCCGTCCACCCAGAGTCCAGAGAGCTGAGATGCTTTCTCTTCTGGCCATGTTTCACAGTGGAATGATGCTTCACGGCCTTGCTGCATCCCTTAGTGTCACAGCCTGTCTTTTGACGGGCACATCCCTTCACAGAAGTTCCTTTCTTTGGACTGGAGGTGCTCTTGCTCCCTTTAGAGCTGCACTCCTGTATCCGAAGAAGTTCCTGCTGAAGGTTGATGGTGCATCCGACCTCTGGAACCAAGGCAGGGACATCCTGTGCAAGTTGAAGTAGTATGGCTGCTATCTCCAGCCTCCACTTCAAGTCATTGCATTGATGGTTTCCCTTTGGTGCCGCCTTTGCCTTTTTCACCTTAGGAGCCTAAAGGTTGTTAAAGAAAGAAGGTTACATCATTACATGTTAATGAAACTTAGAATTAGTGGAAGATGACCTATCAATGACATTCAATCTAAAATTGAAAATGAGAAAAGATTCTCTAGCTGTGGTGTGGAGGCCATGGGAATTTGAGAACCTAGCTGAGGCTCTCCGTGACTTTGACTGCTGCTCATGCTCTTCTGCTCAGGAGAGCACAGCTTGATCACCAGGGGCAGTTTGCGCTTTACCAGGGCTTTTTCAGCCTGATCTTTGCAAGGCACCACTCGACAAGGCTTAGCCTGTTTCTTCCTGCGACCCACACTCTCAGAAGCCTCTGAGGCAGTGGACAAGGTGGCTGCAGAGACCTTGCAGGTACTCTCACATCCATTCTTAGCTTGCAGTCAGGATCCAGGGAAGTGTTGAGGTAGAGCTGAAGAGATGTCACCACAGCTGAGGGTATCCACAGGTAAGATGAGCCCAGGGAGAGGACTCTGAGAAGAGGTGGAGGCTGATCCTTCCCCACTGTTCCCGGTCAACTTCTCCCCAGTCTGAAGATCTTTTCTCTTGGAGATGAAGATTAAAATCTTCAAAACGCTTAGATGGCACAACTTGCCTTCTAAGGCTGTAGGAGGCGTTGAGGGCTCGTCCTTTGCTGCCCTGTAATAGAAAGGTAATGTTATTTATATGTATCAGAGCTGGAGTTGCCTTGGATTTGCTGGCTTCATTTGACATTTAAAAAAATTATGAACATACAAAAAAAGGCGATTGATGAAATTGATGAATAAAATGTCAAATATTGAAGAGCAATAGGTTTTCTGTGTAAAATCTCTGGAAAAGTGAAGATTCTAAGTAATGTTTGCCTTAATTTGCCAATGGTGAAAGTTCTAAGGCTACGTGATGTCATTTAGAATCTTCACTTGGCTATTTAGAATGTTGATGTTTCCTGTAGTTTTTATTTGAACAGATAGACTTTTATTTTTTAATATAATCAGATGGACAGATTACTAGAATTTATTTAGCAGACTTAGAAGAAAAAAAATTGAGTAGATATTATTATTATTATCATCGTCATCTTATAATTGAAAATATTTAGAAGTGAAAAGTGCATATCAATAAAGTTGTCAAAACAATAGACAATGTTTAGGTGGTGCACACTGACATATTCAGATTTGATTCAGAGAGATTTATTCGTCACATACACAGTTATAGCAGTGTATAACAGGTAGTAAAATGTGAACGTGATTAACTCCATATTGCGCTCTCTGTGTGGCGGTGCTGTTGAGGTGCTTATGGTGAGCTGGTCTGAGGAGTGTGGCTTACAGGACCACAAGCTGAGAGGAGGAGAGCCGAGACCAAACTAGTCATTACTGTGGGAGATTAGGAGTAGAAGGGGCCATCCACTCGACAGTGATGACAGCAGAGTGTTTGCGCGTTGGCCTTTCACCTACACATTAATGGCATTTTCGGGGCCTACAAAGTGCAGAACACAGACTCACAGTGAAATCTGTTAAAAAAAAAAGCACGGCCCTTATGTCACTGTTTGGTTGTGTAAATCACCTGTATTGATGCACTGTAGACTAGGATGGCCCTTACTGATGCACTGTAGACTAGGATGGCCCTTACTGATGCACTGTAGACTAGGATGCATAAAGACTGTAGAGGGTGAGAGGATATGACGTGTCCCTCTCACCCTCCAACACTTCTAGCTAGCTAGTCTGTGACTAAAAAATATTTTCAGTAATAAAATA
>NW_027468609.1:4686409-4703909 GCF_046254945.1 Alosa pseudoharengus | reverse complement strand
GCATGTGTCCGCATGCTACTCCCATAGTCAGCATCGTAGTCCAGCATTTGTTGTCCACTGCGTGAGCTTAGGGTCTAACCCTCGCTCGCCACGTCTGGACCCCTGGAAGTGGACACACAGATGCAGACTTGGTCCCATGGTTTCTTGGTGAGGCTTAGTATAATCCTGCGTGCTGCCCGTTAGACCCTTCCTCATAGCTGTGGACCGTGCTCTGTGCTGTGTCCTGGAAGCCCTCGTGTGTTTGCGCTGGGGTGTGTTAGTGTGTGGGTGACTGCGTTGCCTGTCTGTGCTACCATACACTGAATATATTGAAGATGTACTGTATTGTATAGATTGTGTTTAAAAGAGGAAAAATTCTAAAAATCTATCGTGGACTACTTAATGTTCAATAAAAGTGAGATGTGGAAGTGTGTGTCTGAGTGATTCACTGTGGAGACATGCCTTTAAGTCAAGTGCAGCTGTGCAAGTGCACCCACGTTTGCAGAAAGGTCTTTGATCCTGTGATGTTTAAAATGTAGCTGCTAGTATGAGATCGAAGATTTCACTTTTCCTGCATCATCTCCATTGATTCTTTTATGTTTGACAGATTGTGAACTAGTGAATGTTTCTAAACATCACAGGTCTTCCTCTGAGTAATCATGAGGTAAGGCAACGTTGATCTTCTGCAAACTTCACCACACATTTGCACACACACACATGCACATCCAAATACCTGATTTCTCTGTGTCCTTTTTGGAAGTGTTTAATTAAGCTTAATTGGGAAGTTCTGTGTTGAGCTTTTTGCAGTAGCTTGACAGAAGATGAAAGACAAGACTCAGACAGGCCTCTGAGATTGGACTGACTGCCTGGTTTAACTCCCTCATTCTTCTCAGTAGTGTCTTTACATCAAAACCTCCTGCATAGTAATTAGACTAGAGAGACCAGACATCAAAGCTTTGGTCAGCAGTCATAGCTAATGATGCCAACCTATGATGTTCCTACTTAAACAGCAATCACTTCACTAATTACAGTTCACAGGAGAAATCAAGTCAATATCATGGATATGATTCGGTGGACTTGTTAGCCAATTAACGTTATTGCTCATTAGCCACAGACTGATATGCATTTTGCTAAATATTTTATTCATGCACCACTCAATTATTAATGCATCAAAGGAATTGTCCTCTTTGTAGTGCAAGCCATGTATGATGATCGACATCATGTACCTTTAATGACTAATCTTAAATAATGAGAGAAAATGGATCAAATTCAAATGTTGAAATTTAAAAGACAATATTATATGGGTTGCATTTCCAGAAAAAATTGAGCTCAATACATCATTAGCAATTTTGTTCATATATTTATCTTTACAAATTATCCTTTATCGTAGGTGGCATATCAATTTAAATCTAAGCGTTCTGTAACATGTTCCTAAGCTCCTGTAAGATTTGCAGCTGTTTCCAAAATGGCCGCCTCCCAGCAGAAGGAGGGAGAGAAGAAGGTGCCGGGGCCCAGTCTGGCTAAACCTGCAAGCCTACTGGCCATGTCATTTAATACCTGACCCGGGGAGAAGAGGGATGACTGCCCCCCCTCCTCTCCCTCCCTCGCTCTGCAACGCCCCCTCTCAGATGAGCTGTGCGGGGGGGGGGGGGGCTACAGTGCTTGGGGGGAGAGACATGACACTAATGTGGACTGGAGCTGGACAGGGCAAGGATGAACTCTGACCTCTTACCCCCTGCCCTTCTCTTTCTCCATCTCTCTCTCCCTCTTCCCCCTCTCTCTCTCTCATCACCTCTCCTCCTCCTCCTCTCTCTCTCCTCTTCCCTCTCCCGCCATGGCTGCAGGGGAAAATCAATACGGCCCAGTCAGGAGGGACATATTTCCTGTGCCCTAACTAGAGGATGCGCTCCGACAAGGCCGAGCCCAGACACACAACAAAGGGGCGTGCGGGAGAGAGGGAGAGAGAGAGAGGGAGAGGGAGAGCCATTCGTAAAGACTGGCACTTCAAGGTGTCTGTCTGTATAATAGGCCTGGAGGAGAAGGGAAGAGACGCTCAATAAGCGCAAATACCAAAAGGTCACTGCAGGGGGAAGAGAGGAAGAGTGTGCTCCTCACGCCGTCCTGCACAGCCGTGTGAAGACCACGCACTATGGACATTCATCATGGACGCGCTGTTTGCTCATGAGTCCCCCTGCACTGGTCGGAGTAGAACCATAACTATAGACTGACTCTAAACAAGCACACTAGGTTTGGGATAGCATGGGAGTGGAACTCATTTGATGCTAGAAACTGAGATGTCACTGGTATATACGGAGGAGCTGTGATGGTCTCTATCAGTGTCTATTCAACTGCCTCAACTAAACAAAGACCTCTGACTGGAAGGATGGGAGTATGTTTGGGAAGTGATGAAGATGTGCTAAGAAGAACGTATACTGTGTGTGTGTGTGAGTGTGTGAGAGAGATCAGGGGGAAGAGGCTCTGATTAGGGGTGTTGTGATGGATCCTGACCCAGTGAGGGGTCTTCACCTCACTGCTCTGCTGGGTGACCAGGCGGCCCATCCAACATCTGTGGCCCTCCATACAGAGAGAGACCAGCTGGAGGCTAGCAGACAAGGGGTGGGCGGATTTGATGTGTGTGTGTAAGAGATCATACCTGTGGACTTGCCTGATTCCTCTCTGCTCAGCTATGTGTCTAGAGTAGCGGTGTGTGTGTGTGTGTGTGTGTATTTTTGCCTGACTGTGTCTCAAGGGAGAAGGGAGCCAACACCTGGGGAACCTCCAGTGATCCTCTATCTAATCACGGGGCTTTGGATTAAAGCCTGCCTTCTTCACACACATACACCCCAATGCACACACACACACACACACCTATACACTTTGCCATACTTCTGTAGTGCACCACTCCATCACTTCTTCCTCACTTTCAGGTTTGAAAACACAGTAGCACCAGGAGGGTGTGGGTAAGACAATTGAGAGTAAGATTTCAGTTCAGTCTTCAAAAGCCACCAACACTGAATAAATGCTGCAATTAACTAAAGATTTGCTGCTACATAGAGAGGCCTTTCAACAGAGTTTCAGAATTTAATGAGAATGTAATGTTCAAATGAATTTGGGTTTAATCTGTTTTGTTGTTTTCACTGAAGTGACATTCAATGTCAATGAAATGCTTGGCATAAAAACGGCAAAACCAGGAGTGTTTAATCTTTCTCCAGACAGTGTTTTTTGGGCTTTGCCAAGAAACATCCATCAGTGACATAATGGATAAAAAATGAAAAATATTCGGCCCCTGTTTCAGATTATGTCAACATTTTTATTGAGTCTGTGCATGTTGATGGATAGCCTGCCTTGGCCGTGACTGACAGCGGGGTCTTAATGTCCTCCACTAGCCTGGGTGTTCCCATGCTGCCTTGCGCGCGATTTGATTCACGCTGCTAAGGCAGCCTGGAGACCATGGAGCAAATTTTCGAGATAGGGGATGAGCTATGCACAGACGCATTTGATAGACATCCGTGGCACCCAATAAACGGATCTGGGCATTTTTTTCAAATACGAGAAAATTAACGTTTGGTTCCCAGACCACGTCTCATTGAGAAGTGGTGGCGCTAGCCAGGCTAGTCCTCCACTTCTCCTCCCTCACTCTCCTCCCAGCCTGAGCGCTGAGGGAACGCAGCAGTATGGACGCCCGTCAATTAGTGCAAAATGAATTCGCTCATTTAACTTTTGCCTTTACCTATTGCTAACTATTGATCCATCCCAAATTAATTATAACATCCTTGTTAATCTATAGGGCACTAGGTCCTTTCTCTCTCTCTCTCTCTCTCTCTCTCTCTCTCTCCCTCTCTGTCTCTCTCTGTCTCTCGCGCTCTCTGCTAGCTGTAGAGGAGGATTAGGGACCTGGGAACCAGCCTGGTGAATGGTATCCTGAGACCTCTCTTCTGTGTGATTGGGTCCCTCCCACAATCAATGACTTTACAGAACAGAGGAGAGTGGAGATGGATGGGTGTCCAGTGTCCGAGCCTCACCCTTCCCCCACCCGGAGGACCAGTGCGCAGCCAGTGGTCAGTTTGAGCCCCGTGTCCAGAAGGTCATCGTAAGCCATGTCAACCCCCCCCCCCCCCTTTCTGCTAAATCACCCCACCGCCCCCCCCATCACACCCCACACCCCCATCCCCTCATCACAGAGCGGGAAGCAGCCAAGCCGTAGATCATATCACAAGGTGAGTGTGACCTCTGACCCCGGCACAATCCAGCAGCCTCCCGCCCATTCATCATACACTCTCTCATACACACTCCCTGGCAGCCTAAAATGCGTAAACATTACCTATTGATTTTATTGACCAGATTCCACAATCTGTACCTTGGAAATACCCACGGCACAGTTATGAGTGTGTGTGCGTGTGTGTGTGTATGTTGTGTGCATGTGCGCATGTTTGTCTGACGGTTCCTCTCTTCCATTCTATTTCTCTCTGCTCCACCACTCTTTCCCCCCCCCCTTCTCCACCTTCTTCGTGAGGGTTGCCTTGCTCGTCCACTCCTGGTCATTATAGCAGGCTTCCACAACAGATGAGTGACAGTGTGTGTCAGTTTGACAAGGTGGACGTTGGCACTGTTACTGGAGAAGCCATTTCAATGGTGAGACACACACTCGTACTGTGTGTGTCTGTGTGAGTGTGTGTGTGTGGATGTGACGTGACTAAGACACAATAAAAGCAAGAGGTCAGCCATTTTGGGCAAGAGCGTCGTTGTTGTGCGGTGATGATGCTGGAAGATGCTCCTGCCTGTCTGTCCAGCACAATGGTGTAGGGGTCAGCAGATGGCAGACCCTCAGCCCAGATTGGGCAGCCCAGCCTACCTCCCCTCCCCTCAGGAGAGGAACAGACACACCACTGCTACCTCCATTGTGTTTCCACAAACAACAACAGCAAAGATGCCCCTTAGGACTGAGCGCGTCTTTCTGACTAAGATTGTCCTGAAAAGAACAGTGCTTATGTGCATTTTGGAATGTAGTGATTGTGTATAGAGGACTGCTACACACCACAGTGGCTCAAATGACAAAATGTTATGGCTCCTACACATGTTGTATTTGTTTATAAGGAGAGACAGAGGAAGCAAGTGCTGTGTGGGAGGGAGGGTTTTGCATGTGGCTTAAACAAAAATGAATTACTGCCACCTAACAGACATAGACCAGAATGCACCTTCTCATTTTACTATGCACTCTGACCACTGAGTCCAGCAGCTGCACATGCACTCTTCTCATTCATGCAGTCAACTGATTCACTCTAAAATAGTAAAACGAACCTGTACTGAACCATGTTAAATATTTTAGATAATTCAAAATTCAGTTTGAATTTTCCTGTGACATCCCATTAGAAAATGTTGTGATTTTTTTTCCCCACTTTCGTGATTTCACTTTCGTAAATCCTTCATAAGCCTAAATAAATCACACACCAGAATACCTGGATAAACTAGATATTTTATAGATATAATATGTAAACTGATGCTATGGAGTAGGCTACACTTTGAATGCATTTTAAGTTATAAACGTGTTTCTGTCCATACATTACATCAACCTACAGACAAGTTTTATGTAGTTCTGAACTGAATGGATTCCCCCCCCCCCTAGTTTGATAATTTAGTTTTCACACTTTTAAATTCAGTTTTTGTTAGTTCGTTTTGTGTGTGTGTAGGCCTATGTCCTCATGTCAAAAGGATGCTATCTTTGCAGGGACTTCAGTGAGAGGAGGCTGGAGCAGGCTGTGTTTAAGCCCGGCAGATGTTGACCCTGCGTTTTAAGACATCCTCTAATCCTGTTTGGGCTCTGAAAGGATCTTTAACGAGGTGAAGCCTTTAGAAAAGAGTAAAAGTGCCGAGGCTGACAGCTTGCCGTTTTAATGTGCACGAGGACACAATGAAAACTACCAAACCGAAATGCTCTTTTATTAAGGTCTGTCAGGGCACATCTCTGTAAGACGCGCAGGTACAGTAGGCTATCATGATATGCTAGTTATGTCGTGGAAGTTATTATAGGCTATTAACTCTTCTGTAGCTTTGATCCTCATGTGTACATTTTTTTTTTTGAACGGTATTCAAAGGCTAGTCTATGGCTATGGCTATGAAGTATCCAAACAAAAGGTGGCTATGTACAATTCAAGTATTACCATATAACACTGTAGGGTTTAGCAATAATAGACTTGGCAAAAATAAAAAGAACCCATGCTGCAATTTAATGCAACGTATTCACGTCATGTACGAAAAATAACTCACAATAATCTATTTATGTATGACTGAGGTTAACATTTAAGACAATTATATTTGGGAGCGATTTTATAGATTTGTTATTATTGCCTATTTTAACGTTTAGTATAAAGGTCACATGTTTGTGAACGTAAATAAAATACGACGTAAATAGTTTTTGTTCGATCAATTGATAATCTGGTCACAAGTCACAACTGTCTAGGCATTGATGTGATTAAGCGAATGAATCATTCTAAAAATGCACTGTAGGCCTACTCGATAAAAAAGCATTGTAATCTCGTTCTGTATTCTCATGGTTATTTAATTTATAAAGGCTTTCTTTTTGTATTTATACCTATTTTATGTTTAACGGAAAAAAAATTGCATTCCATAAATGAGATAATCATGTTATTTATTTGTTTCTTTCATTTTTATTTAATAAACACTGACAGAAAAAATAGGGTATAAATAATTATTCATGCTTATTTGTTTCAGAAAATTATACAGGGAAAATATATTTTCTGTTGAATAAAAAAAACTGTCCACACTTCTATTGAGAATAACTGCAAATAACTCTCTGTGACCCTGGGGACAGTCCTTTCCCCACTTGGATATGTAGATGAGCTGTCAATGGCCCGCTCCCCCCGGCTCCCCGTGACACAGCATCTTTAAGGAAACAGATTCATTAGGACGGCCCACTGTGGGTAAAATGGAGGCAGGGCAGGATCAATACCGCTGAATGTTATGGACTAGTCATTAACCAGGAATGGCACCCTCCCAAGATTTATGACAGAATCCAGTGGTGGGCAGCAGGGGTCAGAGGTGGTGCCCCTGGGGCGGGCGGCTGCCGTGGCCGGAGGTGCCGTGGCCAGCGCTTTAGCCTCCCTCCTCCGTAAAACAGAGCTTTCAGGATGATTAAACTGCAGGCCTGCCCTTCACCATACACCGGGCATCAGACACCCCCCCCCCCCCCCCCCCCCATGCGATCCCAAACCACAATGGCCATGCTCTTGTCCATGTTTCTGACTGCTCATACATGCACAGACACCCACACATATAAGCCACCTTGCCCTCAAAAAATGACCACTTACCTCAGGGCATAGGAACTGAACCCCCAGCCCAGCCCAGCCCAGCCCAGCCTTGGTCAGCACTACCCAGCCCAGCCCAGCCCAGTCCTGGTCAGCACTACCCAGGGATCCTCAGGAGCTCTCCTCACACCTGCCTCCCCAACTCTACTATTCTACAGCATAGAGAATCAATATTACATATAATAGATATTATATCAAATATATTACTTCCCACAGTACTGATGAGGTCTCAGCATAGCGCATAGCAATACACATTCAGCAAAAAGTGTGTCTGGGCACCTCAATTAAACTCACAATAAGCACAATGTGTGAATAAATACTGTGAGGCTGGAAGAACTGATGGCACTGTGTTTAAAATGGAAACAATAATACTTAAAATACATAAATAAAATGACCAATGCTGCTGACAAATAATTGTTAAAAAAATCCATGCTAGAGTATACATTTTAGAATACACTGGTCCAGTGTATTTTTATTCATACAACAAAACAACAAAATCCAAAATGTTTTTGAAATGTGAAATGCAGTGATTAATCCACAGTAGGAAATGGACATGTGCCATAGCAATAGATGATGGGAAAAGGGGTGGACGATGCCCTCTGCTCACACTGGCCGTGTGCTTGTATTCTTCTGGAGGAAGTGACCCACACGTGGAGGGTCACTCACAATTAGCATACCAGCCACTCCCCCTGTGACATCCAGAAGCAGGGGTCATTTCTGACCCTCTCCCTGGCCCCCTGCTCTGAAGGAGGCTGTCACTGGACACGCGTACCAGAGACCACTGTAAAATAACTTTATTACAGCAGTTTTCAGTCAGGCCTCAGTTTCACTGCTGACATTAAGGTCAGAAACCACTTAATAAGTGTATGACTTCAATCAGCCACATTCTAAAGTATTAAATTGTTCAACCCATTTTAAATGTCATTACAAACTTTTAAGAAATAAAATATTTTTTACAAAATCTATATTATTTTGCAAATATTTTTATTTTTTACCCTGTCCAGATGGGTTTTTTTTTCAGTTGCCGTATCTTGAATTTCATCCTAGGGATCAATAAAGTATATCTATCTATCTATCTATCTATCTATCTATCTATCTAAAGGCACAATGGAGCCAGCTCTGGCTGCCATTTACCCAGCTCATCCTACCGTGTAATACATCTTTGTGTGGAATGCTCACTTTCTGGACATGAAAAGCTTCCCAGGACATTCTGTTTCTGAGACCTCATATGAAGAGCCACTCAGAGGTCGGAGGTGAGAGTTGAAGGGTCATTGTTGTTGGCAAGGAAATCAGGATGGAAGCTTTCATTGCTCAGGTGACCAATAGTCACTCAATTTCTCACTTTAGCTCTCCCTTTCTCCCTCTCCCCCTCTCTCTCTCTTTCTTTCTCTCTCTCTTTTTCTCTCCCACACTCTGTCTCCCTCTCCTATAACCCTTAATGAATTTATCCCACAACCCTATAATTCCTAACAGGACAGGTCAGGGGGTCAGTGAGAACAATCGACGACAGTGTGAATTTCCAGCGAGAGCTGCTTTTATTAGTGGGAGTTTTCTGTCTGAGCGCTTCCGGGTCTAAAATGGCGTCGCTTATTCAAACAGCGCACTGCAAACACAGCCTATTGACTGGCCAGCAGCTCTGGGCTATTTTTGGACGTTATCGGAATCCACTAAATTACCTTGACATAAAACACATAAGTCATCAATCAAATTTATGCACAAAATATTATTCATCATCTGCTGATTGCTGAGCATGCAAATAGGTGTTACTACGGTGTAATTATTTACAGGATGTTTAATAATCATCCAGAGACAACGCTGCATATTGTAAATTTATTATTCATGCTGAGCAAAAAATTGAATTGCAAAACATCCCAAAAAGAGCACACTCAAGAGATCGGCGTCATTTAGTGAAAAGGTCACTGGCCGGCGCGGGCTTAAATGTTTAATGCTGTTTGATGGCAGGCCGATGGGCTGAGGCGTGCTTGACGGGGTGGTCAGCAGGCACCACAGGATCCGGCCTGCAGCAGCCTGGTGCCGTCTGGTCTGGACCCGGCCTCCTCCGCGCTGGAAGGCTCTGCCTCTTCCAGCAAAGGCCAGCCCTGCTGGAGCATGCGCGCGGCATCGGCAGCTCACGGGAGAGGAGACGAGGAGACGAGGAGCCTGGACAGGGGACGGCCAGGAGCGCAGTGCAGGCTCTCAACTGGACCATGTCGGCTTTGGAGAGAGAGAGGCAGACAGGTTATCGCTAAAGCCTGTAAACTCTGTGAAAATCTGTGCGTGCGTGCGTGCGTGCGTGTGTGTGTGTGTATGTGGTAATGCTGCCAGTGTTGTTTCTTAACAGAAAGCTCATTTTTTAAAGCTACTTTTGGCATTTGTCATTTTTGAAGTCTTTCCACATCCATAAAACATCTGGCCCTGGCCATCTTTCATGTCTCTCCCCTCTAATGATTTATAGCTGATGTATTAAGGGCACATCTACAATCAAAGAGACTTTAGACCTTTTAAGGATTGATTAGTGAACTTCAAAGTGCCAATTGAGGAGGATCTGTGAATCTTTCGACCAGACCGAGAGGATTCATCTAGTTTTAAGAGCACGTACATCAGATTAGGTCTGTGTTTCCTCATTGTTAGTTAGCAACTAACTCCGCTCCGGGGACAGGCAATCGTATACGGTGTGTGTTGTGGAACTCCTCCGAGCAGAGCCGAAAACAAATCCTGCCCGCCCGAAGTAGCCGTCTTACTCATGGCATCTCCCGGGGCCCATAATGCTGTTCTGGTGCAATTCTTTCCTCTCCTCCTAACCATGGGCGGATTATGAACTTTCGGGCCCCTGGGCCCAGATGTATAAAGGACCCCCCACTTATTGTCATATATGTGGTAGGGGGGGTTGGGGGTCCTCCCCCAGACATTTTTTAATTTGTTTGATGAGATTTCCTGTATTCTGGTGCATTTTGGGGATGGCCAATACTAAATTCAATCAGATTCATAGCCTACATCCTGATTTGTTGATATTGAGGCAATGATTCCATGCAAAGGCTTGGGCTTCAGGGCCCCCTGACCCCTTGGGCCCCTGGGCCTGGGCCCGGTAGGCCCGTGCAGTAATCCATCCCTGCTCCTAACAGTTCTCTCAGAGCCCTGAGGCCCATAATGCTGTTCTGGTGCAACTCTTCCCTCTCCTCCTAACAGTTCTCTCAGAGCCCTGAGACCCATAATGCTGTTCTGGTGCAACTCTACCCTCTCCTCCTAACAGTTCTCTCAGAGCCCTGAGGCCCATAATGCTGTTCTGGTGCAACTCTACCCTCTCCTCCTAACAGTTCTCTCAGAGCCCTGAGGCCCATAATGCTGTTCTGGTGCAACTCTACCCTCTCCTCCTAACAGTTCTCTCAGAGCTCTGAGTAGAGATGTCTCTCTCACGGCCTCAGTTCTCCAGGCTCGGCCGCCTCTGCTGTTTTGCAGCAGTAAATTATTTATCAGGGAATCAAAAGAGTGGCGACCACTGTTGACCATCCAAGCAGGATGTGATGTAAATTGCGCTGCTTAATTGTCCGTGTGTGTGTGTGTGTGTGTGTGTGTGTGTGTGTGTGTGTGTGTGTTTGGCCATGTGTGTGTGTTTTCCTCTTCCCTTTCTAATGGCAGCCGTGGAGTCGGCGTGTGTGTGCTTTGCGGGGTCCAGGGGGTTGGGAGCGTGGGCGGGCACCCTGAGGGCCGGTGTGGAGTGCGAGGAGCGGCCGCCTCCATCCCAATTAGAGCCCCCCTCGGCCGCCGCCCGCGCCCTCATTAAGTGCTGCGGATGTGTCCGCTCACAGCGCATCTGCATTTTAGAGTGCCGCTCGCCGGCTCAACCGCCGCGCCAAGTGTTGTTATTTCCCCCCTGTGGTTGCCGCGGTAATGGATGGAGTGAAAAGGGAATGGGTAGGGGTCCTCAGCACAATTAAGCCCCCCAACACCACCATCACCACCCCACACCCCACCCCACCACACACCACCCCACCCCACACCACACCACCCCACCCCACCCCACACCACCCCACACCCCACCCCACACCACACCACACCACCACACATGTTGGTGTGTGGTTGGCTCACCATATCTATGTGTGTGAGAAAGTTTGGATGATCGGGTTTCAAGTTTGTAGGTTTATATTTAGCGTTTTGTTTCGTAGGTTGGATTGTTTATAGGTGTGCATGAAGCCATTTATCAGGAAGAATGGAATATGAAGGTGTGTGTTAGTGATTGTGTGTGTGTGTGTGTGTATGTGTCAAGCTGTCTTTATAGTAGGAGTGTATAGTACGAGACATGTAAGAGAGAGAGAGTGTGTGTGTGTGTGTGTGTGTGTGTCTGTGTGTGTGTGTGTGTGTGTGTGTGTGTGGAGTGTACATGACGCCTGTTACCAGCTGGACAAGACACGTGGCGTCGCAGTGGTGATCGATCCTGTGTCTGCGGACCAGCCCGAGGTATCCTGTTCCTCTTCCTGGGGCCAAACCAAGCCAGTCAGGGATTGGCTAAGTGGGGGCAGCTGTATGAAGGTGTGTGTGTGTGTGTGTGTGTGTGTGTGTGTGTGTGTGTGTGTATGTGCGCGCGCACACACACATTTGTAGAGATGTGTATTAGAGAGAGAGAGAGACAGAGAAATGTTGTTGGGAATTCAGCTCTGTACACCTGCAGAGCAACACGTGTCAGATAGTTGTAGGAATAAAACGACCATGACCAATTATCCGCAGCTAGCTTTAACAGATAACATGTTTGGGGACCAGTAAAAAAATCTTAGTCAGAAAAATATGCTCTACAATTCATATAACCTGTACATGTTAATGCTATTACATTTTTGGGAAGTTCTGGTAGTGGTGTGTTCAGATGTGCTGCTTATTAAATAACAGGCAGGTGCACTTGGTTTATTAGACTGAAATGTCCAATAGAACTGGTGGTGTTACCATGACAGTGCTCCAGGGATTCTGTATATGAACCTTTTAAGATCCTGTGGTTAGAATTATTCCTCTTTCTCCTGTGCTTGTTGTTGTTGTTGTTGTTGTTGTTGTTGTTGTTGTTGTTGCTGTTGTTGTTGTTGTTGTTGTTGTTGCTGTTGTTGTTGTTGCTGTTGTTATTGTGTGTGCTGTTTGCTCCAGCCCTGAGTGAGTGTGCTTGGAGGCAGAGGGGGTGGGCAGCAGAGTGCTGACGAGGCAGAGCTGGGGTAAATTTGGGCCTGGGTCATTTGTCTCCGTCAGGGCCAGAAACAGGCTGATGCGACTCACAGACTGGGCCAGTTTTCAAGCCTCTGGCATCCCTAGCTCTCTCCCTCTCTCTTTTTCTCTCTCTTTCTCCCCCCTCTCTCTCTCTCTCTCTCCCCCCTTCTCTCTCCCTCTCTCTCTCTCTCTCTTTCTTTCTCTCTCTCTTTCTGTCTCTCACTCTTTTTCTCTCCCGTTGTTTCTTTTACCCCAGGCCCTGTCTCGTATAGTCTCTTTGTCATGAACATATGTGTTCACCCTCTCTTTCTCTCACACACACATACACACACACATGCTCACACACACAGCCTAGCAGTGCTGAATCCTCACATATTAGGTCTGACATCAACACAAAGTGATTGATAATGACTGACTATTATTGGGTTACATGCTTCAAATGTAAAGCACTTTGAGCTGCATTCTGTGTATGAAAGTTGCTATACAAATAAAGCTTATTATTATTATTATTATTATTATTATTATTATTATGACATCGATGACTTGTAGTGAATGCTTTCATATGCTGTGTGTGTGTGTGTGTGTGTGTGTCTGCTTTGTTTTGACACTATGCACATCAATTCTCAATCTAAGCTTTCCTTCTTGAGATCAAAGGGTGAATATGTGTACTGTATTTAATCCTACCTCAGGAAAACTGTTTCATGTTTCATTATCTTTAATAAGCACTGTACAGTCATTCTGAGAGTTCAAAATGCTATCTATTAGTCTATTTGATCTCATTTTCTCCTGTAGGGATGAGTTTGAGTTTGTCAGAAAGTCCCATCAAAGGGCTCTTGCACGTTCATTTGCTCTCGGATCAATGCAGAACAAAGAGGCGAAGAGAAGCCCGTTGTGATCATTGGATGCAGAAATGAATTTGAATGTATGTTTGGGAGATGAAGGTGCTGCCTGATCAGAGGCACTCATTAATAAGGGATGCGGCCGGACCCATTGACTCAGGCCCCTGGTCCCAGTGAGGGTTGGGGTGCAGGCCGTCCAACCCCACCTCCATCCCTGGCACACACTGGCAGCTTAGACACACACACACACACACACGCACGCACGCACGCACACACGCACACACACACGCACGCACGCACGCACGCACACACACACACACGCACGCACGCACGCACACGCACACACGCACACGCACACGCACACACACACACGCACACACACACACAGGGAGCAGTGAGGAGGGAGAGAGTGATGGACAGATGGAGTTTTGTGTTGTGTTGTGCTGGGCTTTGACGTGCTAAAAGTTTGTAATTGGGCACTGCTAGGCTAGGTGGTGTAATTGGGCACTGCTAGGCTAGGTGGTGTAATTGGGCACTGCTAGGCTAGGTGGTGTAATTGGGCACTGCTAGGCTAGGTGGTGTAATTACAGGAGAGGAGCTGGGGGAGGGAGGCTGAGCGTGCACCTCGAGCGTGCACGTGCGTGCGGCGTGTCCGCTGAGAACCTCTGCTCTCTCACTGGAGTTGGAGCTGGAGAGAAGAAAAGTTTTGAAAACCTTGCAGAGGGAGGGATTTTCATCAAATCAATCATTTAAACATTTGAAAGTTTTTTTTTTTTTCACGTGTTTCAGGGAATTTTCCTACCTTTCATCAGTGGAGCAGTGGAGTTCAGCAGCTGTCCTGTTTTAAATAGTATTGTTTCACTTCTGTGAGGGATTTTCAGTTGGCTTACCTCGTTAAAATACAATACGCATCGCTTTCCCTTCCTAATTCAATTCCTGAAAAGCCTGTCTTAACATCTTTTAGTAAGCTTAAGCCTACTCTAAGCTTTTATTCTGGCGAAACAGAATTTATAATTAAAAAGTAAGTGCGAGCGATTAATTTTCGACAGCATTGTGCTTTAAGCCCCGCGTGCCCCCACCCCCTCCTCACTCCCGCTGGCTGCGTGAGAACACAGAACATAGAATCGAACCAACCAACCCACACACACACACACACACACACACACACACACATACACACTCCTAACCATCCATAGCCCCTGCCGTTTCCATGGCTTCAGCTCCCTCCGGCCAATGTTCTAATGCCTAGCAGAGAGAGAGAGAGAGGTGAGAGAGAGAGGGAGAGAGAGAGAGGTGAGAGAGAGAGAGAGAGAGAGAGAGAGAGAGAGAGGTGAGCGGTGTTGCTGGATCCGCTTGGTCCTGTAAAGCGTATAGAGATGTGCAGCTCCAGTTTGCCCCCCCCGCACGGCTCTGCTCGCCTGTCACGTATCACTCTTCCACTGAGACTATCACTCTTCCACTGAGACTATCACTCCCAACGTATCACTCCCAACGTATCACTCTTCCACTGAGACTATCACTCCCAACGTATCACTCCTCAACTGAGACTATCACTCCCAACATATCACTCTTCCACTGAGACTATCACTCCCAACGTATCACTCCCAACGTATCACTCCCAACATATCACTCCCAACATATCACTCCCAACGTATCACTCTTCCACTGAGACTATCACTCCCAACGTATCACTCCCAATGTATCACTCCCAACATATCACTCCCAACATATCACTCCCAACGTATCACTCCCAACGTATCACTCTTCCACTGAGACTATCACTCCCAATGTATCACTCCCAACGTATCACTCTTCCACTGAGACTATCACTCTCAACGTATCACTCCCAACGTATCACTCTTCCACTGAGACTATCACTCCCAACATATCACTCCCAACGTATCACTCCCAACTTCTACTCTTCGTCTGTGGAGTTCAAAAGAAGATAAGAGCTCGTGATTATACTCGGTGAGACTTGGAATAAGACACTCACTGATGGAAGTGGACAGTACTGCCTTGCTGTGCTGGTCATCTTTGTGTGGCTTTAGCTCTTTGTCTTGTGCTGAACTCATCCCAATTGCCAGACCAGTCATACATAATACATTTCTTTCTTTCATACACAGACACACAGACTCAGAAACACACACACACACACACACACACACACACACACACACACACAGAGAGAGAAAGAGAAAGAGGAGGGTGAGAGAGACAGCCAGAGAAAGGGGGCAAGAAAAATACATAATGTAGAACAGCATGATAAGAGACCATAAAAGAGCAGTTTGTCAAAAGCTCAGTAAAGAATGGTTTCTCAATAAACTGCTGGGAACATTGTGCCAAAAGTGCTATTGAGTGATTGTGTGAGTAGGAGGGTTTGGGATGCAGAGGAGAGGAGAGGAGGAGAGAAAAGAGGAGAGGAGAAGAGAGGAGAGGAGCAGCACCAGTGCAGAAAGACAGACAGGATACAAATGAACACCAGCAGGGTTGCCAGACACCAGGAGAAAAAGAGAGAAAGAGAGAGAGAGACAGAGAGACAGAGGGGGGAGAGGAGGAGAGAAAAAAAGAGAGGGATAGAGCGTGAGTGAAGCAGAGGGAGGGAGAGAGAGACAGCAGTGAGAGGGAGGGATTGGAGGGATGGGTGGGGGTGCGGGGTGGGGGTGCGGGGGCTTGCTTGGCTGCTCCTGTTGGATCGATGGGAGAATCTCGTCATGCTGCGTCTCCAGAAGGATCCCAGAGCTCTCACTCAGTCACACACACACACACACACACACACACACACACACACACACATACACACACACACACATACACATACACACACACACATACACATAGACACACACACACACACACACACACGCACACACACACACATAGTCACACACACACACACACACACACATAGACACACATACACACACACACACACACACACACACACACACACACACATACATACATACAATCATGCACAGACACACACATACGCACAAATAAATATACACACGCACCAATGCAATCTCACACTAACATATACACACACACACACTTAAATCGCATGAGATTGCCAAATGTATTCCATTTTATTCTATTGAATTCATTTCTGTTTTATTATAGCAGCTCTACTCTGTTCTCTGGATGGTCACTGACTCTGCTTTGTGAAAGGGATGTGTCCAAAAATATACTTTATATCAGTGAAATACAAAGGGTTTTCAAAAAATACTCTTATGACTAAAAACTATTAAAAATATGTGCTTCTTTTCTGGACTGGAAAAAAGAAGGAAGTGAAGTAAGAAAGTGTATGGACTAGAGGTGAATAAATGTTTAGCATTAAACAAATAACGGAGGGCAGTAGATAAAGCAGTGAGAATAGAATAGAATAGAATAGAATAGAATAGAATAGAATAGAATATACTTCCTGCTCCTCTGTGAGATTAGCTGAGATATGCAGCTCCCTTAAACATTATTATAGTGTTTATGGAATTATCATGTCTGCTTATTTATTTATTTATTTATTTATTACTGTTATTATTTTAAAATACTGTGTTAATGGAATAAGGATTAGTGTGTTAAATATGCTGCTGCTGGTCACAGTTTAACGTTGGTCGTAGTATTATTCCTTATAATGTTATGTTACATTTTTCTGATGGTTCATTTCTAGGTAGGGGTTTATTCTTTATGAATTGTTTATTCAGTTGGATCAGACTGTTCCTGCACACGCACATATATATATATCTTTTGGAAGAGACATGTCAGTACTGAAAATAAAATCATACAAATACGACCTAACCCCCCCCCCCCCCCCTCCTCCCTCTCTCTCTAATACACACACACACACACACACACACACACACACACACAGACACAAAGAGAGAGGAAGGGAGAGAGTCAACATTTACATCCTTACATTTAACATTTTGAATAATTCTAGACTACAAATATTAAAAGATGCAATATATAAATTCACCATATTTATACACATATTTAATTGTAAAGGATTTGATTTCCTGCTAGTCTAGCTAGCCTGTATTTCCTACAGTTGAGATCATTTCAAATATGTGTGGCAGTATTTCCCATCCTAGACCTGGGAAGATGTAATGCACATTTGTCCTCGTCTAAAGCCCAGAGTTATTTCTCTTTTTGTCATGTAGGCCAGAATTCCTGTTAGCATTCACC
>NW_027468609.1:4670936-4673436 GCF_046254945.1 Alosa pseudoharengus | reverse complement strand
TATTATAAGGGTCCCCCATACTGATAGTTATATATTACTAATATATTAATTAAGCTTAACCAACTTTATTATAAGGGGCCCCACGCTTATAGCTATATACTACTAATATATTAATTAAGCTTAACCAACTTTATTGCAAGCGGTTCCGGCACCGACAACAGTGGCAGCATGTCAAGGTAGCTCCGTGTTTTTTTCTTGAATTTCCCCTTGGGGATCAATAAAGTATCTATCTATCTATCTATTGTAAGGGTCCTATGGAGAGCGGTTCATATTGGGATAGGCAGAAGCACAGTTTAATAACAATTAGTTAAATAATAATAAGTCATTAAATTAACATATAGTTTGCAAATAAACATTTAACATTTAAATGATGCAAGAAATAACCGTTAATTAGTGCCAAAAAGACATTTAGTTAACTATTAACACATATTAATACAATATTAGTTAATAGATTTGCTAAAACATTAACATACAGATTTTATGCAAACAACTAATATTTAATTAATGATTAAAAAACTATTAACTTGTGCCAAATAGATATGTTAGTAACAATTAACAAAGGGTTAGGTAATTACTAGTTTGCTATTTATTATGGCACCTTATTATGGAGTGTTACCCATATGGGTAATGGACTGCGTTATAACACATATATACTGTGTTATGAAGGCTTTCACCAAGACACCAAGACGTGGGTGAAATCCATACGCATGTAACCTGGTAGGGGTGGGGTTGGGGTGGGGTTGGGGTATTGTTCATGTGACGATGAGGAGCCTGTGTCCTGGGGGGAATCGTGGTAGGAAGCAGAGGGTTGCAATACATTATGAGACTAGAGAAGAGAAAGAGCTAGTTGGTTCAGGGACATGTGTGAGAGGTGTGCGCGCACACACACACACACACACACACGCACTCACACACAGTCACACACACTCACTCACACACACACTCACAAACAAACAAACGCGCGCACGCTCTGTTGTGTTGGGTCCCAGACAGCTAATTGGGTTGGGTTCCCTCTCCCCCCTTGTCAGGGTCACCTGAGGTTTGAGCGGCTAATAGCAGCACTACACAAAGAGATGAACTTAACTGGAGGAGGGGAGGAGGGGAGGAGGCCAGTGCTAAATGTACACTCAATTTAGAGGCCTCACCTTGGATATCAGCTCTGTGTGTGTGTGTGTGTGTGTGTGTGTGTGTGTGTGTGTGTGTGTGTGTGTGTGTGTGTGTGTGTGTGTCTGTCTGTCTGTCTGTCTGTCTGTCTGTCTGTCTATGTCTTCTCTGGTCATGTGCCTCCTCCCTGCTCCTCTCATAGCTCCATCTGTCTTTTCACACACACAGCAGGACATGTTCACACCATTCTTTATTTAGATTGGACATGCTGAGACTCTCTGTCTCTCACTGTGACTGTAATTCCCTGTGTGTGTGTGTGTGTGTGTGTGTGTGTGTGTGTGTGTGTGTGTGTGTGTGTGTGTGTGTGTGTATGTGTGTGTGTGTGTGTGTGTGTGTGTGTACAGCATGTTAGTCCATAGGCATCTTCATGCATGTTAATGTTCAGGTTAACACACGCTTCTGTGTGTGTGTGTGTGTGTGTGTGTCTGTGAGTGTGGGTGTTTGTTATCATGTCCTGGATCTGAATCATTCAAATGAATATATAACTGAATGAGGTTAGTGTTTATATTGTGAATTGGTGTGTGTGTGTGTGTGTGTGTGTGTGTGTGTTTGTGTGTGTGTGTGTTTGTGTGTGTTTGTGTGTGTGTGTGTGTGTGTGTGTGTGTGTGTGTGTGTGTGTGTGTGTGTGTGCACATTTGTATGTGTGTGTGTGTCTATGTGTGTATACATGCCTGCATGAGTTTGACCTCAGCTGTTGTAGGGCTGACCAGAGCAGTCCTCTCCATAAACAGGTCCTGACCATCCAGTGGAGGCAGGAGAGAAGAGGAAAAGAGAGGAGAGGAGTGGAGAGGAGCGCATGTGAGAAGAGAGGAAGAGAGGACAAGAGGAAAGGAGAGGAAAGGAGAGGGGAGGAGAAGAGAGGAGCAGATATGAGGAGAGAGGAGGACAGGGGGGCGTATGTGAGAGGAGAGGAGAGAGGAGAGAGGAGGAGAGGAGAGAGGAGGAGGGGAGGAGAGGAGAGAGGAGGAGAAGAGAGAGGAGAGAGGAGGAGAGGAGGAGGGGAGAAGAGGAGAGAGGAGGAGAGAGAGGAGGAGGGGAGGAGAGGAGAGAGGAGGAGAGGAGAGAGGAGCAAGGAGGAGAGGAGAGAGGAGGAGAGAGGAGGAGGGGAGGAGAGGAGAGGAGAGAGGAGAGAGGAGGAGAGGAGAGAGGAGAGAGGAGGAGAGGAGAGAGGAGGGGAGGAGAGGAGAGGAGAGAGGAGGAGAGGAGAGAGGAGAGAGGAGGAGAGGAGAGAGGAGGAGGGGAGGAGAGGAGAGAGGAGGAGAGGAGAGAGGAGGAGAGGAGAGAGGAGGAGGGGAGGAGAGGAGAGAGGAGGAGAGAGGAGCAAGGAGGAGAGGAG
>NW_027468609.1:4663436-4665936 GCF_046254945.1 Alosa pseudoharengus | reverse complement strand
AATAGACTGCACTTCAGTGTGATTGATGGATTCAGAGAAGCCTTTTGTTTCCCTTTTGCACTCAGCAAGGAATTTGGGAGAAAATCCCTTCGCCGTCACTGATTCTGGATCAGCTTTGGCCCTGGTCCAGTCTAGAATCTGCTGCTCAGTAAGAAACGTCCAGCATTATTTATTAATGCTGAGGAGCAGGCATAAAGTATCAGTAATTCTTTTTTATTATCTTTCTGTCTTTTTTTTTTTGGTGGAGACAGAAGCGGTTCTTTAATTTCCGTTAACATAAAACCCTGTTAGGGCGGAAGCACTTCCTCCTAGCTTTATTAGCACTCTGGCCTTATTAATCTCCTGCAGGAGAGGCCACAAACATGATCATTTATTAATGGCCCTCCCCTGTCCTCCCTAGATCCTCCCAGAGGCAGCTCAGCCTAGCCCAGCCCAGCCCAGCTCAGGCCCACTGCAGCAGCAGACTCTTCTCTCTCTCTCTCTCTCTCTCTCTCTCTCTCCCCACCTGGTCTCCATGAGCCAGCGCACAGGGGAAGAAGCGTGTCAAGAGAACAGTCACATTATCGGGGTGTGTCTGGGGTGGGTCAGACGTACTTGTGTAGAAAACATTACCCCTTTATATGTGTATGTATGTATGTATGTATATATGTATGTATGTATGTATATGTGTGTGCACGTGTGTGTGTGTGTATGTGGCTGTTTGAGTGTGGGGGTGGTATGTTTTTGTGTGAGTGGGTGGTTGTGTGGGTGGATGGATGTGTGTCTTTGCTGAACATCAGCAAACACACACGCGGCCATGTTTGCGTAATCCATCTGGAGGGGACTGGCTTGCTTTTCTATGACACATCACAGATCCAGTTGGCTCAGTGCAGGAGACTCACCCTGAGCTGCACCCTCTCCAACATGACGTGGGGGGAGTGAGCTCATGGTCTGACCTGTGACCTGTGAGCTGAGGTGGACTGAGATCCTACTGGGCCGCAGGCCTAAAGGTGAGATGATACATGGGGCAACTTCTTGAGCAATGTTGCTGGACAACCACATAATCAGTTCCATTTATTCTGATTGGATAATCATAACAACTTGCCTACTGATGATTAAAGTTCTCCAGAAAAAAAAAAACTGTTGCCCAATATCAATGAGAACATGCCAGAACCACAATAATGAGAAACATTGCCCAGCAACATTTCTCAAAAAGTTGCCCCATGTATCATCAGCTTAAAAGAACCAGAGGAGAGAGGTGAGGGGGACAGCCTGACCTCACTGACCCACAGACATCCGCCCTGACCCTGCGCCTCAAGTTCTGCCTTGGTGCCGGGGCCACCCCAGGGTCCCTGAGCCAGTGGGATTACAGCCCACAACTCGGCTAAACGCAACAATATTTACACAGCGAGATAAGCACCCAGGAGCTACGCAGAACATGAACTCTTTAATGCCTTTACTTTCAGATGCTAAGCCATGTTGCAAAGCTCATAGACAGCTGTCTTTCTCTCTCCCTCTCTCTCTCTCTCTCTCTCTCTCTCTCTCTCTCTCTATTTCTCTCTATTTCTGTAACCCCATCCTTTCTTTAACAGTTAACAAACAAACCAGTGATAGAACAACTGGACATTATGTCTTTGTCCATCAGGAGCTGAATCTAATAATGATGAATAAAGACAAGTGGTAGTTAATCACAAGAAATGGACCCAGCAGCTTCCCCCCCTCCCCCCCCCCCGATCTCTTTCAGCAGCTGACTGTTGGGCTATTGATGGAACAATCGGCTGTGTTCAGACATTGATTAATTCAGTGACTTCTAAATGTTTGGCCAATGGAGAGACCTATTGAAAACTGTACCTCTGGTCAGATTGAGGGCTTTTGACTTTGTGTGTTGCCTGTGTTTACATTAGAGTGATCTTTATAAAAAGGTGAAACACAAAGATTTCCTTTGGACTGATGGATTGATCGCACTGCACTGTTGATGTGTTACTGTGTACATGGAGAGGAAATGGAAGCAGGAGTGGCAATAGACCTCTTGTTTAGCCTCGAGTCTCTTTCAAGCGATTTGATTCTTTTTTGAAAACATTCCTCTTAGTTGTGGCCCATTTGGTGTTTGCCGCCCCATGTCTGTTAATGATTCACAAGAACTACGGAGGAGCGAGGAGAAAAGATTTTTGTTGAAATGTCATCCGCAGCACAAGCTTATCTACGGACATGTTTACTGCTCATCTTACAAGTGTCACATGAATGCATTGCCACATGTGAAAACCCTTGCACTCTTGCACAGCTTTGGACAAACAGGTTGCATATGTGAGGAGGTCTTTCTGACCTGGGGAGCATGATAAGATGTCTGAGAGACGTGATGAAAGATCTGACTCTGAAGATCTCAGGTCGTCAACATTGGAAGTTTCCTTCAGTTTGACATGTGGAAATGCAGTGGAATTATATTTTAGATTAGAACATTTCTTTGAGATCAAAACAAACTTTAGTATACATTTTAAAGTACCTGCACTGACACACACTCCCC
>NW_027468609.1:4648436-4655936 GCF_046254945.1 Alosa pseudoharengus | reverse complement strand
GGCCAGGTCATTAACCCAAATGGGCTAATGGACAATTCATGGCTATTTGATTGCCCCATGTTCTTCCAGCCCATTGAGCTCTGAGTCCATCTGACAGATGCGTCAGAGCGTGGACAAGGCCTAATGCTGCCTGCTGCCTCACTGTGTAGGAGTCAACTGCCCAGTCCTCACAGGACAAGGGGGGGGGGGGGAGGAATTATACATACAGTACAGGGAGGGATAAAAAATACAAAAGAATAGAGTGGTTATGCAAACGTCATGTAGAAAAGGCAGAAGAAAGACAGAGCAGAAATGGTACAGTGTAACGATATAGGGGATAGTTTGTCATAAACCAAGCTTTTTAGCTGCTTAAAGTTACACTTTGCATGTCAAGATAATATGCTTAATTACACATCGCCATAGTGACGCTGGTCTGTCAGAACTACTGTTGTCTTTATCTGGGGCATTACCTAGTTTGGTTGAAGTTTGCTCTGGTTCATCTCTTGTGCTCTCTCCCAAGCCTATTAACACAGATCCCATTTAAAAGTTTAGCATGCTGCTGAAACCAATACTCAGTGTTCCCTTAAGCTTTTTAGCTGATAGCTGCACACTGAGTCTCTTATGCACTAATTGCTGATTGAAGTCTCACAAAAGAAACTTATTTTCCATAAATCTAGGCTGATATTAAAGAAACCTCCCAACTCCATTTGAGAGAAAGCAACATCTTGGAGTTGGTACACAGCTCACTCTTTCAGGGCTGTTGACTTCAACTCAAGTCATAAACTCACGAATGGGACATTATTGTTTGGGTCAAAACAAATGACATTTTCATGTTTGAGGTGGCTAGAAGGAGGCTGTGGTAGCCCAAAGTGTGCCTTAAAACCAAGATTCTTATTTTATTATGCGGACAGCGAAAAGAGACATTTCATTGCTAAAATGTCACTGCCCATTATTGCAGATAGGAAAGAGGTTCAAAATGAGTCCACCCAGAGTTGCTTTTACAAATGAACCCCAGAGCGTCTTCTTCTGGGCTTCAACAAAATGTCCGTGTTTTTTGCAAGAGGCATGGCAGCTCAAAGCATCACTGAATGTACTGCACTCAGTCAGGGCTCTTATCTACTCCACTGATGTTATCTAATCATAGGAATATGTGGATAGGGCTCATAATACATTTTGGATTAGATGGACAATTAGACAAAGGAGGAAAGTTTTACACATAATATAAATAAGACTTGAACAAAAAACAATCACAATATATTTTCTGCCATCCAAAATGCATTTATAAATCTCTTTAGTTTGAGAGGTGGGGGAGGAAAACCATATTTTAGGTTAACATATGGTTGGGCCATCTCACACATCATTTAGCCTACTGCAGATGCAAGAGACTGAAATTGACAAAAAGGCTATACCTCTTGTTCAAATCTTGACAGTTCTTAGTGATAAATGAAGTATGCATGTAAGCATGCACTTGAGATTAAAAAAAAAAATACACACAAAAAAAAAGATATAGAGACCCTTAGTGACCGTGGACTGAAAACTGATAAACAGGTTTAAACACGACTAACATTACCTAGCACTACCACTGTACTGCATGCTATCTATTGCCACCAGCCTTGTCTGTCAGGAATGACATGCCAGATGAATCTAGTGAGGCTATCTATTTCGATGCAAATATGATAATAAAAACGAGCGGTCTCAGTATACCGGAGATGCATCAGCATCAGCATCTACAATCCACAAATGCGCATGTTTAGTGAGCAGGGCGACTTTAATGTTGCAGATGTATACAGAGCACGCCATAATCCACGCATGCTTGCTAAATGTAACCCTTTCCTGCCCGGAATGACTCAGCCTTGAGTGCATGCTGTTTGTTTCTTTGATTTTCTCGATAGGTTAGGTCTCCTTTAAAAATTCGACGAAGTCAATTAATTGGATACGAAAAGGCTTGCATCTCGAGGAGGCATTATTCCCAATAGCATTTATCCTCCGCAACGGGAAAACGGAATGGCAGCTCCGCTACGATACGAGTGCGAGGATGCGGAGGCTGAGCGAAGACGAATGAACCAAGCAAGCAGCTGCCATTTCGTCGACTCCTCCACTTCCGATCTCTGAGATGATGTGCTGGAGGATGTCGAACGCCTCGTGCTAAAGTATGCTCGATTCTCCTCTTTGGCTACGCGACTCTCTCATCCTTGGCGGCGCATAAGCAGGGAATGACAACACGCCAAGATGGTCCGCATAATCAGTGTGCTGGGTCTGATCATGTTCAGTGTGGCGCTGCTCATACTGTCATTGATCAGCTACGTGTCAATAAAAAAAGATTTCATCTTCACGGCCCCAAAATACGCAAATTCGGGTGGGCCGCGGATGTACATGTTCCATGCCGGATTTCGGTAAGTGTGAAAACAGCGATGTGATGTATGTGGGCGCAAACCGCCAGGAATCGTCGTTATATTATCATGTACTCTCAATAAATTCATGTAATTGTACACTGTGGCGAACATGAGAGCTACCGTCAAGTGTGCTGTCTCCTTGATAATCAAAATTGCGGCGATTTGGCTGTAGAAATCGTGTCCCTGGTGCTAATGTTACCAAGCGCCTGTATAATAGGCTACATGGGTGAATTTAAGGGCCTTCTCACTGAGGCAGCCTGTGTCCTGTAAGATGGCACAGACATTATAGATGATGCAGAGGATGTCTCTGTAATCAACTGATTGCATGTTACACTTTTGCTCAGTAATGTGGTGAAATTTGCCGCTTTTCTGACATTTGTTATCGTTTTTCAGAAACCCAAATAAATCTCCTCAAGCTCATCTTGAAAACATAAACAAGGACAGAGCATATGGCTAAAGACAAGGCGCTACCTTATGCCTAAGCTTTAAGCACTCGGCCTGTGCAGTCAGTGAATCAAGGTTTTTGAGGCTTGTGACTGAGCATCCAGCGAGCGGGAGCTGTCCTTGGTCCTGATTTACACACCTGACAGGTTCATCTTCTACCAGTAATCATTTATTCTTTGAAACAAGCCAAGGTTATAGTATATGACGATAGCCATTTCAAGGAGTGGATTCACACCGGGTGGTGTCTCTGTGTTTAGGGGGAGGGGAAGGTTACTCAGTAGTCCAAATGCCCATATGCCACCCTACTCTGTTGTTTTGCTGACGTTGCAAACATTGCAAATGCGTGGTGTAAGATGGAGGGAGGGCTGGTGTGTTGACTTGCAAGAGCAATTCAATTGTATTCTTGTCAGTTCTCCTCTGATAGTTCAATTCTTCTTTGAATCTAACAGCAATAGCCAAATTAACTGGGCCATCATCAGTGCATGCACCATTATGTTATGTGATAACAAGCACATTTGTAGCTGTCATGTTGAGTATTAAGGGCCTGTTTGCTAATGTCATTTCATTAATATCGTATGCAGATAATATCCAAAATTTGCAGTTTTACCCATCTGAGAGAATGTGTATACATAAAGGAGAGATCAGTTGTTGTGACCAAAATAGAACAAGGTTTAACAAATTGAAATGGGAAACACTATCAAATGCCGAGGCTAAAAACAGCTAGTTTATTAGTAAGGCCATCGACTAGCCTAGGTAGGAGGTGCACTGGGTAGAGGAAGCATTGACTTGCACTGAGCAGGGGGCTGAGACTGTGTGGATTGGTTGGCATTGATGAGCCTGACTTTTAAAAAACCTTTAGCTTCCCTCTGAAATGAAACGGCAGCAAAGTCCAAATGCAGAGGAAAAGTAAGAGCATTGTTTCCTATTTATCTCAACAGGTCCCAGTTGGCTATGAAGTTCCTGGATCCAGCTTTTACATCACTCAACACTGCCCTGAATGAAGATCTGCAGGGCAAGTCATCCAACTGGAAGTTCAATAGGACTGCATATTTACAGCAAAGGTGGATTGACCTTTCCATACAGTTTACTCATGAGCAACATTATTAAGGCTGCCAGTCTTGAATGTCTGTGTATAAAGTCAAATAAATGCGACATATGCTAAGAACAAGCTAAGGCTGGCTGTTGGAGTCCGTATCAACGGGGCCTAAGCATTTGTTAGCCTAGGCATTTGTCAGCAAAGCCTTTATATGTCCATAGTAGTATAATAGTATTTCTGATATGTTGCTGATTGGATCATAAACGGCCACAGCAACAAAGGGGAATGACTGACTCTTCTCTAATAACTGTTACACGTTATTTTCTATATTTCTGATATGTTGCTGATTGGATCATAAACGGCCACAGCAATGAAGAAAAGTGAAAGTGATTGATAATGACTGACTCTATTATTGTGTTACATGCTCCAAATGTAAAGCACTTTGAGCTGCATTCTGTGTATGAAAGGTGCTATACAAATAAAGCTTATTATTATTATTATATTATTATTATCTTAACCAAGCCTTAATCTTGTCCTTAGGGTGAACCCTAGCACAGGTTCAGCCCTGCAGTGGATACTAACTGAACAAAATATTCTTGTGTTGTATGGTGCCATGCGCACTCAACTAATCGTACACGCGATAATCCGATGGATTAAATCGCATGTCTTCAGTAAGACTATAAAGTATTTTCATAAATATTACAGATTATTATAAGAATATTACAGATTTTAACCCCTTGACCCAAAAGGAAGAACATTCTATGTAATCTTACTCTCTGTTATAGAACAGTGCAGATTAGTGGAGACACTTTAATCCCAGATTTCAAGAAAAAGTGTAAACAAGCATTGTACCACATCTAATAATAATAATAATAAAATAATAAAATGTATTATTATTACCACATCTACTACCATTGATATTAAACACTCACCACCACCTATCCTAATGCTAATAAGCATCTTTTTACCTTTCATCCAGCAAAGATATTGCTCAGTACATTGATGTTCCGCACAACTTCACCCTCACCAAAGGCAGTGTGCGCGTGGGGCAGCTGATGCACTATGACTACTCCAGCCACAAGTACGTGTTCTCCGTCGGGGAGAACTTCCGCTCGCTGCTGCCCGACATTTCTCCAATCCTCAACAAGCGCTACAACACCTGTGCCGTGGTGGGAAACAGTGGCATCCTGACAGGCAGCCGCTGTGGACCCGAAATCGACAAGTATGACTTTGTCTTCCGCTGCAACTTTGCTCCGACGGAGGTGTTCCGCAAGGACGTGGGCCGACACACCAACCTGACCACCTTCAACCCCAGCATCCTGGAGAAGTACTACAATAACCTGCTGACCATCCAGGACCGCAACAACTTCTTCCTCAGCCTGAAGAAACTGGACGGGGCCATTCTCTGGATTCCGGCTTTCTTCTTCCACACATCAGCTACGGTCACTCGCACCCTGGTGGACTTCTTTGTGGAACACAAGGGCCAGCTGAAGGTGCAGCTTGCCTGGCCAGGCAACATTATGCAGTACGTCAATCGGTAAGTGTGTCTCATTCATTTATTCAATCATTCATTCTTTTAAACTTTTATTTTCATTCTCGGGAGTCATTCTCTTGGGCAAAATTCCGGAATTTAATTGAAACTGGCTCTTAAAGGAAAATTCCGGTATTTAGCACTTTGAGTCCCTTTTCTGGTTTGTTTTGGATGAACTAGAGTGGTGGACACCGAAATTTTGACGATTGGTCCTGTCTCGACTTTTCTGACTCGTTTTGAATCGCCTTTGACTACTCAGAGTGGCTGCCAACAGGCATACTCAAACATGTCCTAAAACAACCCTTAACGTTCGTTTTCAAAACTGTGCAACTCACCGAGTGGTAAGTGGTGTTCGTTGATGTTCCAAAACAAGTAGCGTAGCGAAATACAGTTTCTGTCGTGTTTTATTTGGCATTTTTTCCCATTGATTTCTGTTGAAAGACTCATTGCACGTTGATATTACTGCGCCACCATCTATGCTTCAGGTTCAAATATTGAGCGGAAGTTTATACACGGTTGTGGGGTGTCTGAAAAAATAGTTCCACAATAGCAAATAAGACGGCTGGAAATCATACATTGCGCCGATATATTTGATTTGAATAATCAACGAACACCACTAACCACTCGGTGAGTTGCACAGTTTTGAAAACGAACGTTAAGGGTTGTTTTAGGACATGTTTGAGTATGCCTGTTGGCAGCCACTCTGAGTAGTCAAAGGCGATTCAAAACGAAAAAATCACTTGCAAAATGTGTGTGTTTAAAACTTGCTGAAAGGCATTACCATGCTGTGTGTAACAGAGAGATAGAATGTTACTGCAATAATGAAAATGAAAAGGGAAAGATAAAGAAATCCAGAGAAGAGAAACGATGCTTGTGAGGAAAGACACAGTATACCAGCATATGAAGAGGGGCTTAACTTTCTGTCTGTGCAGACTACCACGAGTGACTTCTTGTGCTGCACAGTAATCTCTCACAATCCCATTAAAGCAACCTGCTAGGACAGAATTACTCCATTTAAGAGGCTCAGTGTGCCTTAAGACACCTTAAGTGTTCATTGTTGAAGGCAATTTTATGGTTTCTGGAAAGTGGTAAAGTGTTGAAAAGCTGGTATTGGATTTCTGACTCCGGTGTCATCAGCCAACCAGACAGACAGGGCAGAGCTCGTGTAAAGACTGACATAAAGGACTCAGGACACACACATACGCTTCACATTCACAGGTGCACACATTAACCTGCAGAGTACGTGCATGCCTATCCAAATGCACTGAATGAGTTCACCTTGCCATCAGCGGAGTGAAGCTTGAAGGGATGTCACATGGTTATGCTGCCACTGACCTTGGCTACCCTGAGAGTGCTTACTACAATAACAACTGCCCGATGGCGAATATTATTTTTACAAAAAAGCATCTATTTTTATGTGTGTGAGTGTAATGGCAGATGGACAAAAGGCATTATTTCGTTTTTTTTTTTCTTTCTCTGGCTGGCAGATACTGGAAAAACAAGCAGCTGTCTCCCAAGCGTCTGAGCACGGGCATCCTGATGTACACGCTGGCCTCTTCGCTCTGCGACCAGATCCACCTGTACGGCTTCTGGCCCTTCGGCTGGGACCCCAACACGGGCAAGGAGCTGCCCTACCACTACTATGACAAGAAGGGCACCAAGTTCACCACCAAGTGGCAGGAGTCCCACCAGCTGCCCACCGAGTTCAAGCTGCTCTTTAAAATGCACACGGAAGGGCTCCTGAAACTAACACTGTCCCACTGTGCCTAGGGAATGACTGGCGACGAAAGAGACAGTGAAAGAGAGAGAGTGGGGGAGAGAGAGAGAGAGAGAGAGGGAGGGAGCAAGGGTGCTAGAAAGAGACAGTGAAAGAGAGAGAGAGAGAGAGGGGGGGGGGGGAGGGAGCAAGGGTGCTAGAAAGAGACAGTGAAAGAGAGAGAGAGAGAGAGAGAGAGGGGGAGAGAGGGAGCAAGGGTGCTAGAAAGAGACAGTGAAAGAGAGAGAGAGAGAGAGAGGGGGAGAGAGGGAGCAAGGGTGCTAGAAAGAGCCAGAAGGAAAGAGAGAAAGAGACGGGCCTCTCATCCTCCTCATCTTCCTCCTCCTCCACCCTCTCAGTC
>NW_027468609.1:4583436-4643436 GCF_046254945.1 Alosa pseudoharengus | reverse complement strand
CCTTTCCATGCTCGGGGGACAAAGGTCAGGGATGGAGTCAGAGATGGAACAGAATGACATAACAGGACAGCATAGGTCAGGTCCCATTTCACTTCTCCATTTGCAAAGGACATGCATCCCTACCAAAGTTCCCAGAAAACACTTCATATTTATCATGATTTCATCTAAGGGAGCCTTCTTTTTTACAAAGATTCTGCCTTGAATGAAAAATGCTTTGTCATCATCAAATAAATCAACTATCAAGCAGTTATAAGACATAACATACCTGCATGATGAGCATTCTGCATGTTGAAATGCATTTCATCACCATTTAGACAGATATATACACACACAGAGTCACATTTCTTGTGTAAAACAGTAATAGTACAAAACCAGCAGACTTTTTCAAATGTTACTAGCATAGGCCTTCACTAACATCGGTGTGTTACTTGTTTACAGAGCTACAGTGTATTTCCCCCATAAGGCCTATATACGGACTGCGTGTTTCCTTTTTATGGCGAGGCACCGAAAACAAAGGTTTTGTAAGTGCATCATTGATTCTCCCATTGACTGTGTGAGCCTATCTGCGCATGCTCTTCAACACAGCAGTCCTCTCCTCTCCTCTCCTCTCCTCTCCACAGCAACTGCAATGATTCCTAAGGATCGCCAAGCCAAATGGGCCCTTTTGCACAGAGACGGAGGCTCCATGAAAATAAGAGCCTCGTTCCTCTGCGGCTGACTGACTGCTTTTCCGTGTTTTGTGAGGAGTGTGAAAAGTACTTGAGTGTGGACAGGCGAGTAGTACTCTCTTGTGCATCTCTCGTCTTACACAATGTGTGTTCATACAGAAAACCGACATTTTAATCACAGTTAAACAGAGAGAATTGTTGCATTTGTGTTTCATGTGAAAAATGTCCAAATAAAACATTGGTCACAATAGCACCCATACATTTGAGGGAAAAGAAAAGGTGCCGTTTTCCTTACTGGAAATGTTTTTTTACACACTAGTTTATCCACTGATAATTGTGTATGTTTCTTGTCCTCAAACTTTTCAAATAACAATAGATTCATTTTTTTCAGATATTTTATTTTTACTTAAAAAGAGCAGTGACATCAGACTAAATGTCAGCAGTTGACAGCATTATTTAAGATTGTGTGAGGAGTTTGTGAGTAGCTGCAGCTCGCCGCTCTGGTGTGCCAATTAAATGTTGGGGATGTGAGGCTGTGATTTCAGCTTCCCTGTGCATAATGCAAACAGAAATTATGCAGAGCACCTCCTGAGATCAATGCAGCGGCAGCACCCACTGAGGCTCCCAGGCGGGAGGGGAGCTGGAAACAGGAGGAAGTGCACAGCATCCATGTTGGGAGTCAAAATAGAGGCAAGCGTCATATGTGTGTATATGTTACATTTTATATACAGTACAGGGACCGTATATTTTTGCCTGTGTGTGTGCAAATTGTATGTTTTTTTAATCTACTGCAGTGTGTGTGTGCGCGCGCGCACGCACAAGTGTGTGTATGTGCGCACGAGAGAGAGAGACTGAGATAGAGAGTTTTGAACAGAGAAAATTAATACATATATTGCTGTGTGGACATATATTTTTTTTATTATTTTAATATGGCCCATAGAACAGTAGGATTTTGTCCCTATAGACTCCACTCCCTGTGCCATGTTCTTCACACAATTACCAGAATTATAATAATCATGGCACTGAAGAAATCTTTGTGTGCTTGAAATGTAATTCTCCTTCAGTCCGTAAAATGCTTTGGTGCATGTTAGTGGTGATATATGTATGTAAGTTCATATGCAAAACAGCTACTGGACAAAGATGCTTTTCTACCTTGTAACCATTTAATTTACACAGCCAGTCAGTGATCACCAATGTTCTCTGATAGTAAAAATATGACTCAATTATTCTAAAAACCACAGAATAATACAAGACATTTACAAAATAATAAAATCTCACAAGGAAAATATGATAGTAAAATATATCCAAATATCCAAATTCTAGTTCATTGACTGGTAGCTACAGCTAAAATGACCGCTTCAGGCACAACCCATTTTTATAAGCTCCAGTATGAAGGTCCATCCTGTGGTTGCTGTTTGGTCAGTCAGAAGCATGTGTACTGGTCTTGCTCTGTGATTCTAGAGGTCAGAGGCAAAAGAGCAAAGGTCACCAGTCAAGAACAGTGCAGCAAACAAGCCCTTTAGGACTGTTTTGACGACAAAAAGACCACACCACTCACCACATTATATTCCTTCAATAACACCAGAATCAATCAAAAACATTTGTGATGGCACTCTGAAGCTCGCTGGTATTTAGTGACTAAAAGTGTCAAATCACTATAATTTCCGGCGTACATAATCACAGGGTGGGAGGGAGTGAGGTACGAAGCAGTCCTCTTGTGTTTTGAGTAACACAGGGACAGTGCCATGTCAGAGAGAATGATAACTCGCTGCACAGACTCAGTGAAACTATTCATTAACTCAGCCATTCTAACTGGTGGTCCTCCTACTCAGCCAAAATAGTCCCTTTAAAACAATCAATATACAACCCACATCCCTGCAGAAGTTCACATAGTCATAATAATAATAATAATAATAATAATAATAATAATAATAATAATAATAACAGCCTAATAATAATAATAATAATAATAATAATAATAATAATACTAATAAAGTGTGCTTGTATCATTGTTGTATGTTCTACATTATAATTTCATAATGTTGTTAAAAAGGGAAAGGGGAATCTTTGCAAGTCTGCTTCATCTTCATCTTCATCTTACTCCTGTCATTCATTGTATTATGCCAAATGGACCTTTGCCCTGATAAGGAAATGCTACCTGGAACTGAAGTCTTGAGATACTGAAGCCTCTCAAAAGAGCTATGCTAATGTGGTGTTGCCCATGTGGGGGTGTGAAGGGTCAGATGGCCAGGGTTTGAAGGGGATGACCTCTGATCTTTACTGACCTTTCATTCTTGTCCTCTAATGTTCCTCACTTGTAAGACAGAATGGCCTCTCAAAACACGCCTAAACATAAACCTGTCATCCAGGGCTTTTATGAAAGTTAAGAGATATTTTTTACTTTGTGCCAATAGTTTAAATCTAGATGTTTAAAAATCCTGGAGAAGGAATTGCTCCTGAATTATCATGGCTAACATAGTCAATTTGAAGACCTGGCTTGGAGTCTCGGGGTAAACTATATATTTTTTGAATATGACATAGACATTTAATTTAATTTGTTTTAGGATAAACTGATATTTTACAATTTTGTAATAGGCTACACCTATGTGTAAACATGGAGAGACCACCAGCCTTGGATTTGTTGCAACATTTTGGAAACATACAAAATGCCATATTAGGCTATTTATTGCAAAAATCTTCACTGCTCAGTTGATTTCAAAAGTTATAGCCTACGTATAGAATTTATCGTACAACTTTAGTGAGTCATACAAAAGATGAATTATAATAATATTGAAGAATAATATTGCATGATGGATTGAACATGAAACATAAGAAAAATAAGTAATTACAACGCGAAATTAATGCGTAAATTGCGTCTGGGAAAACACACGTTTGTTAAGATTTTTAATTGTTGCCGTCGAACACATCAATCAATAATTAAATCAGATGTAATGATTAAAAGAGTGCATGCCCGGGGGCATTAAATAATCACGGAGTATTGAGAGAATCTCCACCTTTCCATCTCTCTCACCACACTGTTAAATAAATCAGCCGCTCGGTCCTATCTGTTGCATTTCAAAGGCCTTTCTCGCTCTCTCTTGGAGATAAAAAGCCCGATGCGCTTACTTGCAATTAGGCTTCTCGTTAAACGTACCAGGACAAAGTATATCAAACATGGACTTAACAGGTTGACTAGTTGCATCAGATATAACAGGAGTTTTAATCGGATCAAAGTTGTTGAAAAGTAAACAGCGGACCTGGGGCACTGACACCAAAGCCACTACCCTGAGATGTGGACGCAACCCTCTTTGCTCAGAAAGACTGTGGCTTGTGGTGCTTTGCAATACTATACTAATGCACTGCTTACTTTATTCCTCCCACGAAGAATAATTTAGCCAGCTTCTTTAGTCTTTTTAACGTGCTAAACATATGCGCTAAGACACTGTGGCATTGATCCTAAATAGGCTACTGTACAAAGCATAAAATTAAAGTAAAACGTGGAGTGATGTATGTAAGTAAACAACATCACTAACATCACCAACGCTTAATTAGGGATAAAACTAACCTAACATATTGTGTTAAAGGAACAGGAAACGTGCAACATTTGCTTAATATAGCACAATACTTCCTCTATTCACTAACAGAAGATTCAACTTGAGTCGCGCTCCACTTCCACTTAAAAGAGAAGTAAATAATTATCTTTTGTGTGCTTATTAAAACGGATTTCACGCACAACACCACCCAAAGAATGGGACCTCGTGCCCAGACCTAAGGGAGGAGGGGGAGAGGGCATTGCCTTTTTGCAGTTGAATGTCAGGCGGCACACTTCGGCTTTTTGCCTCTCACTAACTTTTAAGAGTTCGTCCTCGACGTATGCACAAACGGCCTGATACAAAAAGCTTCCAATGATGGATTCTAACAGCATGCTGAGCATTTTAAAAAATGTTACAGAATGCAATGTATGACTTAGTATTTTTTTTTAAATATAGCCTATGCATTGGCAAACTTTTCTCAGCAGTGTAGCAGCATATGCCCATATTGTTTTATTAAATCTGACCAGTGTGTAGACTGATACATGAATATCTATTGAAATGGAAGTATTTTAGTATAAAGGTTATCATGCAATAATAATAATTATAATAATAATGATAATAAGCACGTCTATTTTTGTGTGAAAAAACAGAAGATGATTAGTTGAGTGTAAGAACTTTATGACACAGACAAACTCTCTCTCTCTCTCTCTCTCTCACACACACACACACACACACACACACACACACACTTTGGTTAATATCTTATAGGCTACACTTAATACACAAATGTTAGTTAAATAATCTTAGTATTGTATACCTATTTGACATACAGAATTTGCTAACACTTACGTTTCAGTATTATAAATACATTTGATAACGATATTAAAGCCAGAGCACCGTCTTGTGGTTACCAACCCAAATATTGTAAAGTTAGTTAGGCTACATAGGCTATTCTGATATGTGACAACTCTAAAACGGCTGTTGGTCGGCCACACGTTGTCCTGACGGTATGCAAAGCAGACGATCGGTCGCTACAGCTATTGGCTTCACCACACCACATAGTCTCATTAAACCGCGCAGAGAAAAAGACGCTCAATCCGGCCGTTCCCGCATTCGGAGACGACCGCTACGTGTAAGATGACAATGGAATGCCAGATACTCACCGAACATCTCCGTTGTACGGTACACAGACTCAAAACTGCTAGGTCATGGAGATGGCGGCGCAGGGACAGATGCAATGCAAAGCGCAAACTGATGGCCACTAACGGTATAGATTAGCATGGGGTCCGCAGCACAATGATTCTAATCAATAGCCCTGGACTTCCATAGCAGATGGCTCGGGAGAGGACACAAATGAAGGAGGGCAAGGGGGGAAACAGTGCCAATCGACCCAGAGTTATTCAGGCCTGTCTTTGGGTTTTACCTTTTGAGTTTACACAGAAAAGAAACCCAGGCCGGATTACTTGATCACGCATCATAATTCAACCTGTAAACATGTGGTTAGACTGCAAACGTGAAAGCGGGAATCCTTACTGCTCTGCCACTTTATCCTACATGTTTAACGCAATCGCGTTGTCTCATAAAATCAATATAAATAGCAGAGGTATTAAACGAATATATAATATATAATAGCAAGGCCTGTATAGCCTAGGTTACAAACTAAAATGGACAACCTAACCTAATATGATATTCAAATTTATATTTATAATATCTGATCTTTTTTTAAAAAGGCCATAGTCTTGAATGTGGTAGGTGACAGTAGATAAATAGCCTTCTGCATGTTCTGTGATTCAGAAATACTTTACCAAGTAAAGAAAAGAAGTATTGAATGCGTTTTATTTTTAAACTTGATAGACATCTTTATATGTCAAAAGTCGGGGAAATATGTTACTAGGAATAACCAGCCTATAAGTGCGTTGTATTTCCAGAACTCATCATAGCTTGTAGATGCAGAGAAAGGAAATGTGTGTTCACTGGACCTGCCCTGCACACACATCGATCTGTTGACATGAATAACTCCCATTTTCAGCCAAGAATATCTCTACAATTTAAGTGGCGACCTGGCGGGGTAGTGAGAACAAAAAAATCCGCCAATGATGGTGTCAGAGGTTTTTGTTTATCTGTCACATTATCTGCAACTACTATGCCATTCGTCTCTCTATACAAAGCCTCAGGTACAGTTCTATCTTCCCAATTTGTGAGCTGGTGGGTCGCCAGCTGAAAGTTTTGGAAGCGGTCCTCTGTGTGAGGGACCCCCTGCTCCGGCTCTGACAGCTGATCAAAAGAAAAATAGGTCAGTCTTTTCAGACTTGTGTCCCTCTGTCCTTAATTACCGTCTTTTTAAACAAAGGCAACATCTGCGCAACTTCCAAACTAAATAGCCACCCAAAGCAAGGCAGGACCACGCTATTGGGGAAATCTGTTACTTTTGAAACAGTTAATTCCCAAAGTGACTAACACTATTTATTTGTGTCCTGTGACGTGCGTTTAGGAAAATGGGCTAATGGAGGCTCACTGAAATATTTGATCGACCAAAAGGGAATGGACATAACAATATTACATAATGTATGTCAAATTAATTCACGTGTGACACATGAAACGTTGCTAAGTTTAAAAAAAATATATACACTGAAAATTATCAACAATCAACGAGGTCTAAAAAAAAGGAGTGCCATGTATTATGGTGAGACACTGGCGTCTATTTCGAAATGTCTGTCTAGTAGTAGTATTTCAAATAGTTTTCCATCTCTCTCTCTCTCTCTCTCTCTCTCTCTCCCTCTCTCTCTGTGTAACAAGAAAAACAATGCAGAAAAAGGAGACGATCTTACGCATCACTGGGCCCACTCTACACTATGTGAAATTACAAAGTTCACACTGTGATGTGCTCTAAAACTAGTATGTTTACAGATTGACATACAAATCAGATAATATGAACTATTGCCTCAGCAATGTGTCATCGAGAAATAACGTTTGACTTTATACATGAGCAAAAGTAGAAATAAAAAAAATCTATAACTAATTATGAATTAACCTTATCACAACATTCTGTCTATGGAATTCACATAATTAGCATATCATTCATTACCGATTTCACATTGACACATTGGTTATGACATATTAATTGCATTGATAACAGCACATATTTTCTATTATGCTAAATTATCCCATTAATGATATCCTCTGAGCCCAGTGCCCTTCTGATTATTTAGGCCTATGGCCCTTGTGATGAACAGAGAATTAACTATTAAACAAGTTATTGTGGAAAACATTGAAATATTAGGCACTGTTCTGATGACAGGAGAGGAAAGGGTTAGTGGGAGTTGCGAAGACGTTCAGACTTTCCAGCGTCAGTATCCAGATGCAAAGGCTGCGTACAAATCTCAACCGCACTTGTAAACCTGGGGCTTCAGAATTGGCCCAAACCGATTGGTGGCTTCTGCAAAATGAGGCGGTCTTGTGAAGAAAATAGGAAATACAGTTGGACAAAGACTGCGCTCGTCAAACCATAGTCCACGCCCTTTTCAGTGGGGTAGGGTGAGCGTAGAGCTAGCCCATCCTGGACAGCTCCAGCTGCCTAAACAGTAGACATAGGAGGAGGAGAGGGCTCGGACATGGGGAGAATCAGCACTGGCCCGTCTGATAGAGATCGGTAATTTTTTAAATAAAAACCCGAGAGGCCTTAGAAAACAAACAAACGGAAAACCCATCCCTGGTACATAACATGAAATAAATCAATGGACTGAATGAAGACTGCCTACAACGCCTATCGATGCCTGGCCAAGGATCTGGATGCTTACGCCATGAACCCAGAGATGACAATGGACAGCATTGGCAATCTGCATGGTGGAATAAGCCATGAGCAGGATTTGATGAACAGTCATAGCCCCCACCACCATCACAATCGGAACACGGGGGCTTCCTTGCGGATACATCAGGATCTGGCTGCGGCATCGTCGCGGACCGCGATGGTGTCCAGCATGGCAACGATTCTGGACGGAGCCGGAGAGTACCGACCAGAATTGTCTCTCCCGCTCCATCACGCCATGAGTATGCCGTGCGACACATCCCCTCCCGGGATGGGGATGAGCGGCACCTACACCACGTTAACTCCACTGCAACCCTTACCGCCCATTTCTACAGTTTCGGACAAATTCCACCATCCGCACCACCACCATCATCATCACCACCAGCGGAGCGTAAGTGGGAGTTTTACGCTGATGCGGGACGATCGGGGTTTACCAGCAATGAACAACCTCTATAGCCCCTATCATAAGGACATGACCGGGATGGGTCAGAGTTTATCCCCCCTGGCCAGCAGTCCCCTCGGTAACGGTTTGGGCTCCATACACAACACCCAACAAAGCCTCCATAACTATGGCACACATGGGCATGACAAGATGCTTAGCTCCAACTTTGATGCCCACACTGCCATGCTGGCCAGAGGGGATCAACATCTCTCTCGAGGCCTCGGTGGCCCAACGGCAGGTATGATGCCACATTTGAACGGGATGCACCACACAGGGCATCCAGGCCACCCTCAATCCCACGGGCCTGTGTTGGCTTCTAACCGAGACAGACCGCCCTCCTCCTCTGGAACACAAGGTAGCAACTCGGGGCAGCTGGAAGAAATAAACACCAAAGAAGTTGCACAAAGGATCACAGCCGAACTGAAGCGATACAGCATCCCGCAGGCAATCTTCGCGCAGAGGGTGCTGTGTCGCTCGCAGGGCACTCTTTCCGACCTATTAAGAAACCCCAAACCTTGGAGTAAACTTAAATCGGGAAGGGAAACCTTTCGGAGAATGTGGAAATGGCTGCAGGAACCCGAGTTTCAGAGGATGTCGGCCCTACGGCTTGCAGGTAAGACAAGGTATCTTCTTTAAAAACATTCCTCTTCCGCCGCTGACTACGCCGTGCTTATTCCCCTCATCACTAAAACAGAGTTCACGAAGCGAGTTAGCCTACATTTCAGTGGAGAGAAATTTATTTTCACTTACAGTGTTTTTAGCTAATGGTCAATAATTGCGATCAATATTAATGACAGTTGAATTAATAATTTTCTCCCCTGAAAGAAGTGTTTGCTTAATAGATTGTAAATGTATCTCGCACATTTGGATAATAGTCTACCTTTTAAATGAATGCGTCAGAGAGCACTTTTTTAGTGACGAGGTTTAAATTGTTAACGAGGTTAAATTGTTAACACTATCCTGATGTGATGCTTATTCGTGTAGGCTATTTAACAAAGAGCTGCTGGAACAGTACTTATCCGTCCACATCATAGACTGTATAAAATAGGTCCACACATTTTCTGTCTACTTTCCCTCTGTTTTGCTGTGTCTGGCAGATTTCAGTAGCCTAACTCAGGATGTTTTGCTAGTAGGCTATGTGTAGTCGAATGCATTCCAAACAAAACGCCCTTAGTTATATAAAAAAAGATATCACCTCTTTTTTAAAAAAGCATACTGAAATTATAGTAGCCACTGTCTGTTTTTATCCTAACAGCGCTTGAGATATTCTGTCTGTAAGATGAAATGCTACGTCTGTGCACCAGAAAGGTTAAGAAAATGAGAGTTAGAAAAGTGGGGAATAATGAAAGAGAGGGACGGTGATTGTAGAGAGGGATTATGTTGATGGGAAGGGTTATTATCCCGACAGAAGACCTACGATGTTGGAACCCTCGTATCTATAGGCTACTGTAAGGTTGTTGCCCCCTCTAGCGATCAAATTTATAACCATCAATACGCGCTTCTTTTGTTCTAGGAGAAAGGCCCCGATGCTAAATCTAGATTACTCTTTAATATTGATTGAACACAAATGTGTTGTTCAAAATTATTGGCAATCTAATCGTGTATGGTTGACATCAAATATACCAGAAACTATAAACAAGCCCATAAAACCCATACCAAGTACATAGTTGTTTCTCAAATGACTTAATGGCGAAATGTTATTGTAGAATGAACATTGTGTATTTTTTCTTCTTCAAAAATATGTGCCAAAAACTCTCAATATATGCCTTTGTAATTGCACTATACTATTCTGCAGTTTGCACGATGTATAGAGTTATACTTCTACCATGTAGCTTACTCTATTGAGTGGCTTAACACTGTTGATTACCATAATAGGAGTTAGTTGCGTTATCATTCAAAATGGGTTTTTACGCATGTACGATCAGAATCACATGGCCGGTGAATGAGAGAGGAGCACGTTTGTTTATATACTATTTCATATGCTCACAAACACTCTGAGTATAAACTTATCAACATTACACACAGAAATTCAAGGCCACCACATTTCCCCAAAATTAGGACCTGTACAATGTGTGTAGGCTACTATTATGCAGTCAATATCTACCTTTCACCGTCCCTGCTACAATAAGATTTGTTCAAAGGGAGGGGAAGGAGAGTGTTAAAAGATTTGAGCTGATTAAGTGCAAGTGAATTAAAAAGGTGAAATGGAACCAGCTAGAGAGTTTTTCTACCAGAAGAGCAATATTAGTTAAAGGTTTGGGAAAGCAGTCGCCTTGCGTTTCCCCGTAGGATCGGTAGCTTACAGATGGCGGTAAAGTCTGCGGCCGGAGCACTGGGGGAAGGTATTATGTGATCGGCGAGGCAAGGGAATTGAAAAGAAGAGCAGAAGCTGCAGAACCTCGATGAATTATTGATAGAAATCACGGCGTGACCCACAGCTCCTGCACAAAACGTCACCTTGTCTTGGGTTAACTAGGCAAAATGGAGAGTGAGTCGTCGGGCTTTTTTTTGTTTTTATAGCCGGTAAGATTTCTTGTAAGAGGAAACATTTCACCCCAGGCATTTAAAATAACCGCATTTGATGTTTAGTCATCTTTGCTCGCATATGTTTTTTTTTCAAATTAGTAAACAATTCGACAGTTGTTTACATCGCTGACTACATGTTGAACTGAATATATTAATGTATGCGTTGCTGAGTAATGTAAACATCACCAATGTGTAGCCTATGCAATAGGCCAGTGACTGGAGTTATTGGGCGATTGGTTTGCTCTGCGTATTTCTTCAGATAAGGGTGCAGGTGTCTTGTCACCGCATGGTTTCACCAGAGAAAATGGCCCTGTCCTTTTGCTAATAATTTAGTCAAATCAAACGTGACATTCGACTCCGGCCCATTCCTCTCACACGACATGCAATCAGCCCGGACTGCCACCTCAGGGTGCCTCAAATCAAGGAGCGCTCTCATTTTCACCAAATCATTGTTATTCCTCTCACAGTGTGTAGGAACAACTTGACTAAATAAATGATGAAAATGGACAAGCGGCATTAAGAATCAGGGCTATTGAGAGAGAAAAAAACTCTGGGGTAAGACCATGGATCTCACTGCCCACAAACAAATGAAGTTAAATAAATACACACACGCGTCGAGTCTAATAAAAGTTTGGATTCATTGGCAACCCGTGTCTCTTGATAGCCGAATTCCTTCACCAATTTGTATAGAATACAAAGAAGATCCTCTGTCAGATATCCTCATGCAGTCAATCTGAGATTCAGCAGAAATCAAACGACGTTCTAAATCAATAAAACTTATTAAATAAATTATAGAATTTCTAACTCGTTGTTAAAGTTTTAATCTTAAATCTATATGTTTTTGCCATTGATAGCCTACTGTTTTTCATTTGCGACAAGAATGAATTAACATAGGCTAGTATTAGGGCCTATTTCGGTATTTCATGCGCTGTTGTCTACAATACAAACACCTCTGGTCAACACTTAAAAACATTAGTTTAGTTCAAAATGTGACACCCAAGGTAGAAACTGTGGTTAACCACCACTTGATCACAAATGGTGTAGGCTATAATTTATTTCAGAGGATAAAATGTGCCGTTCCGTCTCTCATTCGTCTAGTTATGTCACTTTCTAAAACAAATATGTGAAGCTGTATGGCGATGGATCGATGGCGATAATCTCTTGAAGATTAAAAGAGCATTAATGCTGGCAACAATAACACAAACGTGTGGACCCAGCGCGCATTGATCTGGAACCCGATCTCGCCTGTTTCCAGTAAAGCTGACGGTGGAGATCTCTTCCCAGCACTGAGGCGACTCCAGCAAACCCGAGTCGGCCTGCCTGTCCCCACCTTCATACGCTTTACAGTGACGGATCGCTTGTAATCATTTGTGTGTGCAGATGCGAGCATACAGCACGTTCGCAATCTCCAGGAACTAAGCAGTAGCCTAATAGCTGAGGGAAAGTACCCAAGGAATAGATGTCGCGAATGACCTTCGTCTGGATTTAGACAGAGTTTATTCCCAAAGACACAGCATGGCTGTGCGTGAACAGCTACGCTTGTGGTGAATGACCGTGCTATCTCAGAAGGTCGTAGTTAGCCTTCCCTGCTGTCCTCTTCATTCCCAGAAAAGGAAAACGCAGAAGGGCAATGTGCATACCTTTCGTTACTCCTGAAAAGCCACATGGTTTCTGAATGGCATATGTGAAGCATAGCAACTAGAAAACCGTTATTGGGGACGAAATTCAGTCATTTTTGTAGAGCTCATATTCAGTTGAGCTCTCAAATGCTTTGTTGTCAAATCTATTTCCTGTACAGACTGCATTAGGCTAATGTAATATGTGACACCATGGCAGTGGCCTAGGAGTGGGAGAGTGATCATACTGAAAGTACACAGTCAGGAGCCTCTCAATTCTATTAAAACCACATTATAATCTCATAAACCAACAGCTCATTTGCACAAGGAGAAAGAATGCACTGCAGTTGGAAATGCTATAACATGACTGAATGCTGCAAGAGGCTCAAAAGAAGAAAGCATTGGGATTACAGGGTGTAACTTGTGACTGATGGTATTTGCTATGTACAGGCATTATGATTTTGGCTATATTTTGACAGCATAGGCTACTCAAACACCAAACAATCGTATTGTGGTTGTTGCATTTTGGGTGACGATTGTCTCATATTATGACATTTATGCACTAAACATCTTATTTTATGTCAACATTAAAATAAAGGGTATTAGTTAAAACCCGAAAGCACCATTGTCAATTCCCACTAAATACAGTTAGACAAGCGTTTTGTGTGGTGTGCAGCCAGCGTGGCCTTGGGTGGAGGCCAGCGTTGTAGGCTGAGGGTCTGAAGAGCATAGTGTTGGCTCATGGCAGTGTGGTTATCAATAAACAGAGGCGCATTCTGCCAAACACATGTTTATCAGCGGAGCTCAGCATGGGTGCTTTCATTTCCCACCGTGTGGAGATGAGAGAGACGGGCAGCAGACATGGATTCTCGGCCATATTTCCTTTATAGTGTTCCTGGATAATTAGTCTTAGCCTTTGTTTTCATTTGAGGTTAACTAAAGCTAGATGTTCAAAAAAGTAATTGTGTGCCACCGTCTGGCAGGTGCAGGACAAATAAACTTAGTAAAGATAGAGGCATACATTGATATTCATGTTAACATTACATTCAGAAAAACACAGATAATCCTCTCCTGATTAAATAGGTTTGTGAAACTCCACCACTTCTACATGGTAACGTAGCTTCAGCTCTTGTCCAGACTCAGGCAGGAAAACAGATCCATGATTTAATCTTTTACTCCATATTTTTGACTAACTGTTACTGAGGCAATTTCCTCATCAGCAGAAAAAAACATCACTGAGTCAATGGATTCTCTGATTGGCCATATCGCGTGGCTGTTGATAAGTGTGTTTGGCAACAAAATCTTTGGACTCCCGATGTCATCATCGTTAGTGGTGTGGATATGCTCAACTGTGAATGTCCACAGCCATTCAGGCCTTCCTCCCCACCTCCCATCTGATTAAAGAGCCTTCCCTCTCTCTACGTGTGAGGCCAACACACAGACTGCCTTTGTGCAGTCCTTGATAGAGATCAAGTGATGTTCGTTCTGCTGTCAAAGCAAACAGTGCACTTCGGATGGGTGGCTAAAAAAGCAAGCTGATACAGAGAAAGAGAGAGAGAGAGGGAGAGAGAGAGAGAGAGAGAGAGGGAGAGAGAGGGAGAAAGAGAGAGAGAGGGAGAGAGAGAGAGAGAGGGAGAGAGAGAGAGGGAGAGAGAGAGGGAGAGAGAGGGAGAGAGAGAGAGGGAGAGAGAGGGAGAGGGAGAGGGAGAGAGAGGGAGAAAGAGAGAGAGAGAGAGAGAGAGACCCAGCTCATGAGAGAGCGAGGTGTGATGAGCTCAGAATCTCATTTCTGTGTGAGAGCCTCACTTGCATACAGGAAGCACGCATTAAGGATGACTGCACACACGCGCACACACACACACAGGGAATGACACAGCTAAGTGGCCACCACACAAACATAATGCATTTACCCAGATGCATTTATTCACACACTGCGCCATAATGAAGCACCACAGCTTTAGATGTCTTCAGCTCCCGGAAGCGACAGAGCCCTTATGAGAGAGCGCTGTCCTAGATCAGATCGCTGCATTTTAAAGTCAGTAAGCAGGGGAGAGAGAAAGAGAGAGAGAGATAGACTCAGACACATAGAGAGAGAGAGAGAGAGAGAGAGAGAGAGGGGAGAAAGGCTGAGGTACCAAAGAGAAGGTGATTTGCAGCAGACTGATGGACTGACCTGTGCTTTAGAGAAATGTCTGGACTGTTTCCACAAGGAATTTCTGTCGAACAAGAGGAATCATCATTGCAGCTCATGTTTTGCGGTGAAATATTGATCTCAAACCTCAATCACCCTACATCACAACTGTATCAGTTCCAACTTTCAAAGCAGACTCCAAAACACACATTTGATGCCATAAATTAATTTACTAGCTGTGCTTTCATTCCTTCTTGGGTGAATTAGACCATCGCATACAACTCACAAAGCATTTGACGTCTTTGTAGTATGGTTTTAAAGCATTTTGTATCAAAAGGGGAACGTGTATTCAGAAGGGTGGATTTTAGGGCAAAAGATGTCTGTTGAAAACTGTAATAGTGAAAGCCACAGACAATGCACTCATGTGTGGAATTGATTTTTGCAGAGTGAGCTCTTTTTGAAAGGAGAATTCGTATTCAGCTTTAAAAAAACTATTTTCCGACCATGGCCAAGCGAAACCCTTTCCGACTTCAAGGCAGAGGAATGTCGGAAATGTTCTCACCTGTTCCCTTCTATAGTCTGAGAGGCAGTCACGGATGACACATCATTATTTCTGAGGGGCCGGGTGGGCTTGGGGCACGTGTGAGTAGCTTGTTTATGTGAATACATTAAAAAGCCCTATAGCAGCAGGCTAATCCTCCCCCAGCACTCCAGCACCTCTCAGGGTCTCCTTCAGCAGGGCTTTTGTGTAATGGAGAGGGTCTGGCTCAGAGAGAGGAAGGGAGTGCGGTTCTCAGCACCTGTGACAGGGAAGATGCAGAGGAGAGGAAGGAGGGAAGCTTATGCTCCATGTTATTTTTAGCATTCCCAAGCAGCCAGTAATTATATGAATGAATTTCAAATATGAAGGAGCTGTATGTTCAATCAACATTTACTTTTTAATGTTGATGGTAATATGTCTATTTCTAAAATTATAATAAGAGACATTATCATGCATATTTCATACTTATTTCAAAGTGTTCATAAATATGTGAAGCATTAGCAGACTGCTTAATATAATTTGTATTTGCCAATTATTGGCCACAGCAAGTGTTGTTGGTGAAATGTTGTTTGTTGTGTGTATCAGTGCAAAAGTAATAATCTCGTCAATGAAAACCGTTCTTTGGGTTGGTACATAACAATGGCCAAATAAATAAATACACAAAAACAATATCATTCGAAATAGGCATTTAAGGCCAAACTTAATGAAGTCAGATATGAGCGAACTGACAGCTTTGCGGTCAGATGTGTTGCTCCACTGGATCCTACCAGGGGTGCACTTTCTGGGCTCCGTGTGGTTAGAGACGCACTGTGCATTGATTTACATTCGCCGGAGAAGAAAGATCAACCATGAGAGAGAGAGAGAGAGAGATACAGAGAGAGAGAGATCCATTTGATGAAAGGCCAGGGAAACCTCGCATATCAATCTTATTGATTTAACCTTACCCCTTTGGAAAACCCCAAAGTTGGCACCCCTTTCCCACAACCGAAATACTAAATCCCTTTGAATATTACAATGGTGATTTTTATCATACGGCAAACATTGCCATGAAGACTAAAGGTGATTCAGTCGCTGCTGTTGTGTGTCAAAAGAGATGGCGCCTTCTGTTTCTTGTGCACTCTTTCTTTGTCTTTGGTCAATGGAAGACTGTTTTCCTTTTTTAGCGTCGGTAGAATATCTGGTAATGACAATTCCTTTCTTTATTACACAACGCCACGACAAGCTCTCTTTTCCGTAAACCAGCAAGGCATGGCATTCGTTTTCATTACTGTCTTTTAAAAGAATGCTAAGGAAATAAAACTTTTTTTATTTAAAGGTAAAATTGTAAGAAACCTAGACACACATAACACTAGATACACTTGGATGCATTTGGAAAGCCATTCCATGGAATTATGACTTCATAGGGTTTAAAGTAGTTTTATGATACATCTTGCAATTATTTATTTTGTATAGGCTATGTCTGGCTCATAGAGTGATAGTTGTGTTTTTCCCTCGGCCAACACCATTAACGGTTCACGGTACAAACAGCCAAATTCTCAGTTACGTTTTTGTAATTTTCCATAACAAGTAATGATGATTGTAAATTATGATGTAAATTATGATGATGTACAGTAAATGACCTTACAACCATTTAGTGTGGGCCTATTTCGACCATAGACTAGTGTAGACTAGGCTACTCCGTTTAGAATAGCCTAGGCCTACTCTTACTAACCCCAATTATTTTAAATCTAAACCATGTAGGCTAATTGCTTACAGGGACAGGACTATGTATAGTTGTTTGTGTCCGTCCCCTAATAATTTCAGTTTTGCTCTTAGAATGAGTTCGTTAGCCACCAAATTAAATAGGCTACACCTTATACATGGGCTGTTATTTAACGAAGTTTTGTAATGATTAAACATTGCATAAATGGAATTAGACGAGCGCAGGCATGTTTTCAGAGATGACCAGGTCTGATTGGGAAAAAATCCCGCACGAAGTAGGCCTATGACAAATCTAACATCTATGTAAGGCATCAGTAGGCCTACTTTGTCTCCAAGGGATTTAGAGGCTGTCGGAATGGCGCTTAGTTCTTCTGTTACAACACAGGTCTATTAAACAGCAATACTGCCACCTATTGGAAAACAACTGCAGTTATCTTGATTTACATAGTCCTTCAAAACATTCTGAAAAACAGCGGAGGTATACGCCCACATAAACTAGCAAAACAATGTACTGTATTATTAAACGGTGTCTAATAACGATACGTGTGTTTCATACAAAAGCAGACTATTATGCTGTAGGCCTATACATATTGCAGTATAGACTACACAGGCGGATACATTGTCGCGTTTAATTCTTTAAGCAATATAGTGTAGCTTAAAGACAATGACCCGTTTTTTTAATTCATGTAGGTCTATCTTAACCTGATGAAATGAAATGGTAGAAAACGAATGGTGATTGATCCCCTTTGAAATGTCGTGGTTCAGTACCATGGATAGCAGAAATAAATCTGAGCTTGTTTTGTGTTTCGCTGGACATGAATTATGAATGTTGAGTGTTGAAGCACTGGTATTCATTGCATTCCATCAAAGATTTAGTTTGACTGCACTAGAAAAGCGCAAGAACACCCCAGGAGGGCGATCTAACTTGGCCTCTTCAAATTGCGCCATTTGATAGACAGTCTAGTATCAAACCACTCCAATAGTCCTTGTGCTTGGCTTGATATCGCTGATAACTGAAACGAACATCAAGACGGAGGCGACTCTTTCCGTGCACATAGAATTAATATGAAAATTGAAATTAAGTACTGAAAATAATGGTGATTATAAAGCCATCCTCGACCCAGTCGCAAGGGCGCACAGACAGCAACACAAAGCTGCTGCAGAGAGTGTGCTTATTTACACCCGGCGGCGGACAGTTTCCTCTTACATAATAGTTTTGTACTCAATTGAGTACTTAACCTGATTTCAATCGATCTCGCGCGGTCTCAGTTGTGCATACTTAATTCAAAGAGGTAATCAAATCAAATTCTTAAGCCCGCTCCTATGCTGCGCATTCCGCTCCCTCTCTCTCTTCGCTCTCCCTCTCTAACACACACACACACACACACACACACACAGGGCACAAACTACGAATACATAAACAGGACGCAACTGTTTCTCTGTGTGGAACATAGAAGATGAAGAGGATCTTCGTCTCTGGTACATTTCAACACGCCTGGGTGCACAGTGCTATGCAAATTATATTAAATGATAATAAAATATAATATAAAGTATAGAAAGAATATAAAGTTTAGGCTTTTTAACAGTCAGTAATACATACATTTGCCTGTGCATGATGACTAGCATGGCTTGCATGCTTGTTTGTTTTAGTGTGCTTGGACAAAGAGATTTCTTCTAAAGATTTACAGAGATTGTTGTTAACTGGTTGTGAGGTATCTAGATAGATAGATAAATAGATACTTTATTGATCCCCAAGGGGAAATTCAAGAAAGATCTGCTTTTGGTATTTGTGGATATGCCGGATGTTTGATAAATGACATGTATGAGATACATTAAATGGCCTTAAAAGAACAGCAAAAGCCCAGATTTTCCAAACATCCTGTGAGTACAAAGCAGAATCTGGAAAAATGAAAGTTAGTAATGCTTGACCAACTCAGCAAACTGACCCTGCCTTTAGGAAAAACATTATATCCTCAGAAACATCAATATTGAGACAGTGACCGTTAGAGAGCCAGAGCATGTCTCAGAGTGATACAGGTGATCATCAGACCCAGCGGGAATACCCAGTGGGCTGCTTAGCTTTGCCATGATGTGTCACAGAGACATGGAGTGTAATATATTATTTACCTACTGCTTATATTGCTGGGAATGTGGGTATTGGACATCCATCATCTCAACGAGTGGACACCATAGGATCCTAGCCTTATGTTACATTTGATAGCAAGTGATACTTTAGTCAATATCTTGTGATCAGTCATTTCTGTGTTTGATTGTGTGGTTTCACATCATAGATGCCTCTGAACATGTTATTGTTCTACTTTGTAAGTAGAGAAGGACTTACAAATCTGTGTCTTGACTGGCTAGTCGTTCCTTTGCTAAGTTCTTTACACTGTTGTGGTTTTCAACAATAATAACTCTTTTTTTCCTTGTTTCCCTTCCTGGTTGTCTTGTGAATCCTCCCAACCCCCCAGCATGCAAAAGAAAAGAGCAAGAGCCAAGCAAGGACAGGAGCAATACACCAAAGAAATCCCGCCTGGTTTTTACTGACCTCCAGCGCCGCACACTGCTGGCCATCTTCAAGGAGAACAAGCGTCCCTCCAAGGAGATGCAGCTGACCATCTCCCAGCAGTTGGGGCTGGAGCTCAGCACCGTCAGCAACTTCTTCATGAACGCCCGGAGGCGCAGCCTGGACAAATGGATGGACGAGGGAAGTCCAGGCGGCAACTCCTCAGCCTCCAGCACTTGTACCAAAGCGTGATGGGAGTGAGGGGGGGGTGGGTGGTGGTGGGGGGGGGGGGTCAGGGATGGGATGGGGGTGGTGCTGAGGATAGGGGGTAACGGGAGGAAGGGACGGGTGTGCGGAGGGGTGGGGGTGGGGGGGGGGGGGGGGGGTAACGGTCAGTATGCCAGGGATGGGTGGACCACTCAAAACCAACCTTTTTTTAAAGAAAAAAATCCTTTTGAGAAGGAGAGGGGAAGGGACTGTCCACTGGCACGCTGTAGCAAAAAGCAAGCTGACTTGTAACCATGACAAAAGCACATCATCATCCACACATACATCCAGCCCAAACCATCCCATAATGCTCCACACTAGTGTTTTGGGAGAGGTATTCCCATTTCACTCTTAATCTATGTCATGCAAAGGATTGCATTAGAATATAAGTGCATTAGATTATAGATATCACCAAAATATTTCAAACATTTCTCAATATCTCAGCCTGATCCTGTTTACCAAAGGGCTGGTTGCCATCCATATTCATGTTGGGTTTTTTGGCCACAAAGCAGATTTACACAAAATGCATTTCAGTTGGCCACTTCATCTATCTGATGACTCTCCATTCATGTTTAGGTCTTATGATTATTTTACATCACCTCAGTTGATTATCTAAGGTACATTAATGTGACCTTCATAGACATCAACAAAGAGAATGTGGATTAGGGACAAACATAGAGAAGGAACTACCTATACCTCTATACCATCAGATATTCATATAGTACAATGTATTACACATTGGATGCATAGCTATCATTCCGAGGATTTGATTACTTGCAGTACATCTGTAATTTGATCAGGCCACAAAGAACATGGCTCACAAAGGGTTAAATGGTAGCCCTTGATATATCAAGGTAATTCCAATTTCCCCAATGCCAGATTCTGGCAAGTTTGCAAGCACAAATTTGCCCCATTTTAAACTGTAATGCTGGTATGCATATACCTACTGACACAACTCGCAGACACAGACAGACTTGCGCACACAAAATTGGAACAGAATCTAGCGACTGCTATCACTGTTTTGTCCCACCAGACTTTAGTGGATGGCTTAGTTACATGAGCACAATCTTGAAGCACATTTCATTTGCAATAGACCTGGGGCTGCTCCATGCAGATCGTTCTTCACTCCTTAGATTACTCAGGACGCCAATTTTAAGAAGCAGTTGAAGAACACCCATCATAGCATCCTCCCCGCACATGCAGGAACATAGACACACACACACAGACACTTGCAGACAGGAAAAACAACAACAAACAATTGAACTTATACTCCCACACACAAATGCAGCCACACAAACGAAACAACTCGAAACAATCACAAACCAAATCATGTCATGTTTTACACTTGAACATCACACATTAGTTTTCGTTTGACACCCCATGACCACCGCAAAACCAAATGAGAGCCTGCTGAGATCGAACTGGTATGGCGAATCAGGGCCTTTATCATTGAAAAAGAGGACAATCTCAAAGACGATGCCTGCCAGCTTCATCTCCAGCAGGCTCACAGGATGATGGGGGCGCTGGGCGCCCAGTGGGCCTCGTTAGCGCAGACCTTCCTGGAGCCTATGAAACTAAAACAGGGCTGCGCCGGACCAGGGCTCTAGGCGTCCAGTCACTCCCACAAGCAAACCCCCGGTCTCATCGCTTTCAGTGTTGTTCAACGCTGAATGAGTTCACTACCGACCAAACTAAACTAGACCCCTCTCACTAATCAAATGTAAATATAGGAACTCCTGCCTGTCTATGCCGTTTGGGTTTTAACGAAATGCCATTGTTTCAAAGCCACGTTGCCATCTTTCCATCACCACCACCACCACACATTCACACACAGACCACAGAGTGAAATCTGCGAGCCAGTGGGTCGTCCCTTCCCCAGAAACACAGGTTTTCATGATGTAGAAGCAAGCCAAAGGCTGGACGGATGATTGAAATGGACACTTGAGACTTTTTCTATTTATTGACAAATCGAAACCAAAGAAACTTTTTCTGCACCTAACTGTTCTACAACTTAAAAGAAACTGTTATAAAGAGGAAGAAACCTTATAACAGCGAGGATACCAAGGAAGAGGAGGGAGGTGAGGTCGCTGGGGGAGCCGAGGGGTAGCTTCGTCTCTGCCCGACGCGACAGGGACTTTGAAAGGCGGAAGCAGATTTGGGACTAAAAGGGTTAAACACGTGTGGAAGCGCTGTCCTCAGCGGCAGCTGCTTCCTAAGGCAGAAATAATGTGTCTCTCAAAAGTTGAAGATTGTCTTTAACGTGTGCCTATGCAGTTTTTTCACGAAAAAATGGAAAAGAACAACGAAAACCTCATCAGCTACAATACCAAAGATCCACAACTTATTCCTACAGCAGTTTTTCCCCTCTCCTGTTACCTTTACCCTGTACTAAAGCCTGGAATACATTCAGAGAAGCATGCCACACACACACACACACACATGCGTATGCTGACCCTGGAAACGCACGTGTGTGGGTGGATGTGATGTGTGTGATTAATTGCGGAGTGTGCCTGCTCACAGACATGGGGTCCAGGGATTCGGTTCATCTCGTACACGCCACACAGACTACCTCGGTTCTCCACGCGCTCAGCACCGCAAATCTGGGCCTGACAAACTTGTCAGTTCAGCTTTTCATGCCGCGGGACACAGAGAGTGTGCTTCAGCAAAACTGCGTACCAAAGATAACTAAAGCACACTCCTGTGGAACCGGCAAACCCTCCCTGACTAGGAAACTGTACGTTAGCCCCCCACACGGTCATTCCTATAACAATGGTATGTGCTAAGAGATAGACTTTTATCACATGTGTTCAGTATTTGTATACAGCATAGCTAGTTCAACATCACATTTACACACAGATAAGCAGACTCCCTGCTAATTCTGCACAGCAGTAGCAAACTACACTATTCAGGTTTCACATCAGAGGTAGAGGGCTTCTGAATGTATTGAATGTTGAGACGCGGGTGATGAACGATACATTTTTGCCATTTATACTCTTAAAGTCTCTTAAACCAAAAAAAAACTAATGTACCCTTCCACAAATGCAAAGTTACTATGAAACCAAAGACGCAAACAGGTGAAAACCAAACCAAAGAAACCCCTCCCCTGTTTTATGGAAGAGCAATACATTGTTTAGAAGTTCAGAAAGATGGGCTGGACTGAAGTCTGTCCGAAAGAGGAATGCCATCCAGCCCTCTCTCCCTCTGTTTGTCCCCCATTAAGTTCACCCTGTGCAGAGGACTGAATCCCCTCCCTCATGTCTGTGTGTGGTCACTCCAGTGGGTCGCAAGGGTCAGGTGTTCAAAGGCACATCCATGACGTGTTCAATTTCTCTCAAGAACAAAAAAAAAAGACAAAGTAGTCCCCCACTCCCCCCAGTCACAGTACTGAAACAAAGCCAGAAACGGACAAAACCCCACAAGTTCTTCAGTTGAAGAGAAAGAAAACTGCTCAACTATCGGTCGAATAGCTTTATCCTATAGTTTTCACTCTTGATAGCTTTTAGTCCAAAGATCCTCCTTCACTTCAGACCCCTGAGGCTCCTGGAGCCCTGAGGCTGGAGTAGGAGTCCCTCCCCCATTTGCTCACTGCAGTCTGGTCTTGAGGAACATGTGCCCACCATGGATATGAAATCAAACCAAAAAAGAGGTTTTCATTGCTTGTCTTAGTACTTACTTTTTATTTTGCCAATGCCTATGTACAATTGTCTTTCCTAGGTTTTGAATGCTATAATTTTATTTATGTAATTTATATTTGCTATGATTGAACATTAATTTAAATGACCAAAACTCCCCTGAAACCCTTTATCCCAATTAGCTTGCCAAAGTTTACATTTTTTGTCTTTCTTTAAGTGTTTGACACTGTCAGACTTATTTATTTATGACAAAATGTGCTAGTACACAAGCATAGCTTTTTTTAAACGTAATTATTTAATATTATTTAATTAGATGTAATTGTGAATGAATATTTATGGGTATTTAAGAATGTTAGTGCATCAAAGATGCAGTGCTTATGTCCCCTGCTGTTAATTTATTATTAGTTAGCTTTACTTTAAAAAGCAACAGAATGAGTATTTAATTTCCTTTAGACTTAATAAACAGAGTGAATGTTCAAAATTTAGACGTGTCAGTAGAAAGCTGTAATTTACATGTCACCAAATTACTGAGAATTTAGTTATGATCTTCCTTTGATTTTGTTTCTGTTAATTTGCTTCCGAATGAAAACAATCTCTTGTTGAAACTCTCTAAGAACGCACTGCATCTGTGCTCTAGAGGTAATTTAGCTGATATATTGAGAGACCTTTTTTTTGCATACTGTTTGTTGGCAATTGACGGACAAGCAATGAATTTCAGACTGATGTTTGTGACACGGATCAGACAGGGCCACGCGTTGACTGAGATGGGTGCAAACACACCAAAGATAACTGCGATTGCTGAGAGGATGTTCATCGCTTCACTCGTAGAAGGATAACAGAGGAATCCCTTAAACACTAGCTGCTTCCAAGACTGACTTGTGTGTGTGTAAAAAAAAAACCTTTCTACTTCTATAGTGAGAACCAAAGAGGCTACCTCACTGACTTTTCCATTTGTAATTTTAATCGTGTTGATGAAACCAAAGATACCAAAGATTTTTTTTTTCTCTAGTACGGTCTGCGCTTGACCCATGCTTTCATTTATGATAAATGTCACCCTCTCCTTTTCTCTTCTGCTCCATCTTTTTCTGTCTCTGTCCAGTTCTGTAACACATCATCCCTCTCTCTTCCCACAAAGATACATGTGGCCAGGGAAGTGACCGGGGATGTTGTGATGTAAGCTCAAAGCCATGTCGTCCAGAACGTCCCTCACCACCCAAATGGAGCTGAGCAAGCAAGAATCAAACTGACCCATAAAACAAACACTTTTGCACTGATGTACAGTAGAAGACTGCATGTCCCTCTCCCCCTGCTTTGACACATTCATGGAGTTGTTTTAGTTGGATCAGAGTGAGTGGCACGCTTACAATCAGTTGTCACTCGCTACTGTGCTTAGAATTCAATTGATTGTCAAGAATTGTTTTTTTATGTTGAAGTAAACAAATTGTAAACAACAAGACAAGTGTTGATTTCAGGGTCCACACTAAGGAAGCCTTTGGAGGCATGATTTCCCTCTAGCTTAACTCAACAGATGAAAACTCATTTGTCTCTGCTTCAGTGCAAACCTGTGCAAACCAAACCAAAGAACCCCCCTCCCCTGTTTCACACCAAAGGCTGTGGTGAGGACCTCTCAGTTCTGGAGGACATGAGCTCCTGTTTGTGATGATGTAGAACAACACAGCTCCTGTAATTTCACTAGCGTTCCTCTAACGGCTACTTCTGCTCCAGAATAGTAATCATTCCCTCCTGTTGAAACAAGTAGTATGTACTTTGACTAGGGGCTCTCACTAGCTGCTGAAGTAGTATGTCATCTGTAACAACATACACCATCATGTGCTGCCACAAGTGTTTCATGTACAATTTGGCATATATTAATGTAAAGCATCAGTATGCACTCTGAGGCTTCTTATGGAACATACATAACTGGGAACTTGACACGTGGTGCATGAGCTGAGATGACCTATTAAAACCAAATTCTGTGCATTTCCCTCCTCTGACCGCATTACTTTCTTTGACAAAAAAGGAGCCCGCCTCACAAAAGACGTAGAGAGCGTTTTTCATAGCAAAGGATGAGATAACCACAGGACGAGTGCCTTGCTTGAACCAAAGTGAAGTCTAGACCTCTCTGTCATTTCTATTCCTGTGAATACCTCAGTGTTTGACAGGCCGGTGCACGCCTTTGCTAACGTGCTCTCGGTTTTGTGGTGCTTTGCAATGCAATCATGCAAAGCACAAGGAAACAAAAACAAAAGACTATACCAAAGGTTGTAACGTTAGTCTTATTCCCCCTCTCTGTCTTTCTCTCTCTATCTCTCTCCTCTTAACGGTTGCAAAGCTTTAAATAAGTGGGAAAAAAAGATACATTTGTGGCATGACATTAGCGCAGACCGTGCTTTACCTTACCAGATGTTCTCAGATATACCTCATAGATAATAGTGTTTAGGGTAATGTTAATATAGCGTATGTAATAAATTATTCACTTGCTCTTCTTTTGGTAACTGTGACTTTATGAGACAAACAATGGAAACTGCTTTATACATTTTAAGTTGTGATTTTTTGTAATAGTTGAAGAGGTGCGCTTACAAAAAAAAAAAAAGAACAAAAAAATGCTTGTCTCCCCTTGCTAATGTGTCAAGTTTCTCATCTTTTGTGGTTTGAGGATTATGCTGTTTCCTCTTTTTCTTTTGTTTTCTGTCCTTACTTCATTTTATGGTTCTTTTTGTTTCAGTGGGATGGCTGACTATATGAAAACGCTTTGCTTGGTTGTTTTTTCTTCTGGTTTTGGTTTTTGGAATGGTTGCAGAGTAGGCCTCAAGTTCACTGCTCTCATATTGTGATGGAGAAAATCACAGTACTTATGTTACCACTTAGACGTCATTCATTTCCCACACTTCCCCTCTTTCCTGTCTGTTTGGGGGGGTGGGTGGGGGGGGGGGGCTCTCCTGTTCTGTATTTAAGGTGTAACATTACACTTAGCAGATGCCCATCAGTGCTGTAGCCCCAGCTTTATGCATGACTATATTTACGGTTAGCAAACAGTTGAAATGCATTGTGACTATTATGTTTCATCACCTCAGAGGACTTCATTCCTGCATGTTAGCCTGGACTTTCTGTTTTTATACAAGTGCAGCTCAGTTGTGTATATATTGACCCAAGCTACCTTCTAAAATCAGACACAGCGAGAAAAAACACAATGAAGGATGAGGTGGTTCCGTGGACAGGCTTTGAACCATCGTACAGCCACAATAAAGGGTCTTCGTTAGATTGTGTCAAATTATGCATCTGATGGATATGGAGAAGTCTGTAAAATGTATGTTTTATGTTGCGCAAAACACATTCATCCCAAGCCACAACATTCATTGAGTTATTTTTTTATTAATTGGTTTGTTTCTTTTTTTATGAGAGTAGCTCATGTGTCCCCCCCCCCCCCAAATTATTCCATTAAGCCTCAAACCCCCTGATGTCACAGACTGTGCTGTGTCTGACAATCTCTTCGCGCACCATCACCACCGCCTCACTTTGTGTCAGTGCTAAGCTCACATCTTGTAGCTCATCATCAAGTGCCGAGAAATACCAAAGTTGAAGTCTCTCTGAAGTACACCATGAGAGATCCGCAAATAAGAGGGGCCACAAAATCCACTGCGTCTGCCCAAGGGGGACACACCTCACAGCAACTGTGCTGTAGTCCAAACCTTGGAGCACCTTACAGTAAAAGCATAGATCCAGTGTCAGTGTCACTGGCTGAATAGATATGGATCACTCATTCACATCTAAAGAGCAAGCTAGCCATTGAGAACCATATGTTATGAAGCAGCTCAACAAGCTAACCAACTGACACAGAGGGAGTCATACCCATTCTAAAGATGTAATTATTGGTGGGGCAACTTCAAATGTTATGAAGTGAAAAGTGATTTCAGTTGATTTTTTGGTTGTTTGTGCAAAAGCAAAAAAAATGTACCAATGTCTTTAGATTTTTTTTAAATTAATTTTCTCATAAGAACCCATGATTTTATTTCTTATAGTGCTAAAGTTTCTTTTTTTTTAAAAACAGATGGTATTTTTGTTGCATTGACTGAAGTGTTGATGGGAATATTGGTGTTAAATTATAACATTATTCACTACCAATCCACCTATGCTCAAAGAGAGACAACTATTCAGAGTAAATGTTCTTCCACTTAATGTGTACCAAAATAAAGAAATCACCATGGTTGTATCCTTAACATTTTGTCCTCATGAATATAAAACTACTGTTTGGCTGAATTCCATACAAATTACAGAAAGTAATCAATACTGAATCAACAGGGCTACTCTGGTTTATCAATCTGAGGTTGATATTTACTAAAACACCCAGTGCAGACAAGATGGTAGTACCAGATTTATGATCTTTCATAAATCTGCTATAATCACGTCATATAAACGATATGTATTTTATCCAAGGTTAGTTTCCAGCTGTGAATTTACTTTGTACTTACTTAACCCCGATAACAAGTACGATTATCCACTCTGTCCTGGGAACATTTAATTAATTAGATGAACTCAAAAGGCTGGTGCCTTGAAAAACAAATTGAAATGTTAAAATTTACAAAACTGCAACTTCTAAAATTTGGACAGATGGGGTTTGAAGGCACATTCAGTAAACGCAGTGCTTCATATTAATGGACCATGCTGGTGTACACCATTGGTATTCCGAGTTTTCCAAGAGAAAGAACATGACATGTCTAGTCATCTACTTACATGGTGGGATTTAAATCAAATAAAGGGTACACACATTGTTTATGCCCATACTATCTTTTAATGTACTCTGTGAACCATACTGGCATGTCCTAATGTACACGATTTACTCCTCTGGAGCCGTATGAAGTTGGGTGATACAACTACTGGATTGTGTAACTGACATACCCACAACCGGCTGTGTGACTGACCCCATTCGAATGCAAACATTTCCTGCCTGAGTATGTACACAACCAAGACAAATCTGACAGACAACATTTGATCTGTTTGCATGTCCTTAAGAGTGTTTCTACTTTCAGTTTGCAGTGCATATTGGGTTAGAATTCTACAAAAAAAAGCTCTGTGTATTAACCCCTACATTCAAGGTAGGACACCTCTCATCTGTGCAATATTATTAGCTGTGTTTCAGAATAAAAAGGAAAAAAACAAAAAAATAATCTTTGAAACGTTAACGGTAATGAAAAATACAACTATCAGTGTCAGTGTTACATGTTGAAATGACTGCATACATTGGAGCTTTCAATATTGTTCGCGTTGTTGATGTATTGGGCACTTTAAAACTGTGGCAGGACATCCCCCGGTCCTCTCCCCCGAGGATTCTGTTGTGTGTGTGTGTGTGTGTGTGTGTGTACTGTTTATATTTGCTGTTCCTTCATCAAGTTCTCCCATTGCACACATTAGTGTTTTCTGTCTTGGCCACGTTATGATTTTGATTCGACCCTATCTGTACCTTTATTCTTTTCATTCCCACTATCATCAAATGGTAGTGCTGTATATTCTGCTATTAATATCAAATAAACAGCTTTGATTCATCACTTTGCATCAAGGTCTGATTAATGTCTTTCCTTTCATGAAATGGAATTAGAAGAATGGAAGAGTGATATAGCCAGACACCCTGAAACCTGAGCAATAGCATTTCTGATGAATGATCCACAAAGTTTGGACATATCTTGTTTCATAACATACCTTGTTTAATAATGTGCGGTCCAAATTTGTTTAGTAAAAGGAAATTGCAATCGTGACGAGCAGAATTACGAAAGGCAAAAGCCAGAGGCCAACTGAGGTGTTCCCATGAACAATCAACACTGGTGACTTCAAATGCTCATGCCTAAGATGAGATGACTCTATGCTCATGCCTAAGAAACACAGCCTTGTAACAAAAAGGTTGACAACCCCAGATTGGGGGTTCCCTGACTGTGTGTGTGTGGCCTGGGGAGGTGTTCAGTGTCTTGTCCCAACCCTCTTCCCAACACCCCCCACAGCTTCAGCAGGTCACTCACCTCCCCCTGCACCTCGCTCCTCCGCTGCCACCACGCAGACAGGTGAAAGCAGCAACCTTTTCAGGCTCCTTAAGTGGCTTACTGTCGCCTGATTCCTGTCAAACTCCACTCCTGCTCTCCTCCCTCAGCTGAGCCATGAGCTCCTTCCCTGGGCCCCGTTGCCAAGGACACCGGCATGCATTAGTGGCCTTATCCGATGCCATTTGGCTTTCCATTACCTGATAGGAAGATGGCAGATCAGAGATAGGACGTGACATTCAGAAATATGTCTTTGTCACAAGTTGCACACTCACCTCAGTCAAACCCTGGCTGCCAATCAAAGCAGGGCTTTGTGGCTTCCTTTGACAGGACCAAACGCTTTAAGACTTTTTCCTGAAAGGGCACGCACACCTGAAAAAGCGCATCCAACCTCGAGTAGGTTAGGGTGTTAGGGTGAGCGAAGGCCATTTCTGAAAAAAAGTTTTCTGATAAAATGCAGCAAATTGAGGAAAAGCACAGGATTATACAGCATACTGGCTTAAGGACTGCAGCCACCTGCCCTTCTACTTTAATACAAACTCCAGTGCAGAAGAACCTGACTTCTGAATGTTTTAAAATTAAGTAGCCCTTGCAGTAGAGTGATTTGACATTGAAACACAACCAGGCTTGGAATTTCACCATTCTGGGGGCAAGGCCACTTGGCCTTCAGTTGGGCATATTTGGTGGGGGGCACAAAGGCCACATGTCAGGGCACCAAGGCCAAAGTTAACTATACAGTAGTAGGCTATAAAAATGATCAAAGTTGTATTTAGCCTATTCACTGCAGTAGACCTGCATCACTGTATGAAACATTACAAAAACATGAAACATGACATATTACATAGAACTGTAAATCATCTGATCATCTAATATTTACAGATATCTAGGCTATAACATTTATTTTATATTTGGCCTGTTATGAAATCATGTATTGAACAATTTAAGCACAGCTCAGCTTTAAGAAACTCAAATAGCCTAGATGCATGCTTAGCATTTTGTGATCATTAAGGCTACTTTCACAAACTCTTAGTCAGCTGTCCTCTGATTTACCAATAGCTAATTGGTAATATGGCGATATTTGTAACATTTATTTTGTATTTGGCCCGTTATGAAATCATGTGGAACAATTTAAACACATTGAAAACTTAAAGCCCAAATTTGGAGACACCCATGCATGTCGAAATGTACTGCAAATTCAAAACTGGATTACTCTGGAACGGCTAACTGTACATGGGACTGCTTTACAGCTTTGTGTTCGGTAAGGTCTGCTGTTTATTCTGATATATGGTTTGTCACGTGCTAAAAGAAGGGTTCGTGAAGAATTCCACCGAGATGAATGGGTAGGGAGATCATGGGACGCAAAACCTTCAGTAGAATGATTAAATTTAATTATATTATTTACTTTTCTCGCGAACCGTTCAACACAGCAATTATCGGCTAACATCATTTAAAAACTGAGAAAAAACTCGTTCATGTGATACTTGTGATGTCTGTGTGATGAATAGGCTACTTCGCGAGTAGTTCAACTGAGAAGAGTGAATGGTGAATTTGGACGCACTTTCTTTCTTGCACTGTCACTTTCTCCACTGCGTAAAAAGACTAAATTAATTTGCACTGTGAATGCTAAGATTATTTTGACAGGCCACAGGCTAAATAAAAATCGCTATTAGTAGGACGCAAAGCAGAATATTGAAAGAAGGGGGCACCAAGGCCACCGTGGCCTGTAAACCTCTGATTTTCAAAGGGGCCTCACGGCCAACGCAAGGGGCAGGTGGCCGCCATGAAATTCCTACCCTGAACACAACCCTTTCTTCATGCAATGTAATAAGTTGGAATGCCAACAGTAGAAAAGAACAAACAATTTTTAAAATAAATGTATTTCTGTCAGCACTGACATGCATATCAACTATGTACATCATTAACATTCAGTGTAAGCACACAAACCACAACCTTGCCTCATATTCAGTGTTGGATTCTTTTAATGCACTTCAAATCTACTGTAAACAAGACCAGTAGAGTCTTCATAAAGAAGCGTTAGCATTGGCAGACAAACAGTTGATATATTAAAAGGCATTGATTGAATGTTTCCAGCCCCAGAGCTAATAGCAAAAGTTGCTGTTGCATGGCTCAAACAGAAGTCCAGGTGAACTGCTGGACCCTGTTGACACACGTGTGTTACGGAAGCTTATGTATTCCCTTTTTGTCTTTATTTTGTTCCAGTGTTAGCACAGGTTGAACGGATTGCTATTCCAACAGTCAATATGAAACTGAGGCGTGGGGTGGGGGGCAGGACATGTCGCCGAATGAAGAGGAAGTGCTACGGCTATGACTTGGCTGCCACTTCATTCTCCAATTCAGTCATTTCAAATGCATGCTCTTCCTGGATGTACAGCTCCGGGAGAGTTCATTTCAGTGTGAACACTACACTACAATTCAACATCAATCAACCACACAAGAGAAGATGACACAATCATCAGATTTACATAGTGCCCTGCTTACAGGCCGCTACCGCAGGCTGAGAGGAAAACAAGCAGATCGCCCCTCAATCATTTCAGCGCCACCAATAATGCACAGCCTGGCTTTTCTGCTGCGGACTGCAGTGTTGCAGTTCCTGCTCTTCTTGCCCTTCATCTCTCACTCCCTCCCTCCATTTCTCTCGCTCCCTCCATTTTCCTGTCTGCCCCAAACCTCTCTCTCTGGTCAAACCTGGCTTCCCCCCTCTGATGGAATGCTTTATCTTTCTTTCTCTCCTCTTTCTGTGGAGCTCGGCCTCTGGTACCCCTCCCCCCCCCCCCTTCGCTATCCTTCCGTCTCCCCTCCTCCACTTGCCCAGCACGCCTTCTCTCTCTCTCACGGTGGAGAAATCAATCGCCCGGCTCTCAATTAGAGGTCACACTGCTCCGTGGAGCAAGCGTCCCCAGCTTTTCAATTACCAGGAGACCCTCACTAGACCCCAGAGCCAGATCCCCCTCTCCCTCTCTCTCTCTTTCCCTCACTCATTCATTCTTCCCAGCACAGCCAGCAACCAACGTACACACACACACGTACATACACACACACACACACACACACACACGTACATACACACACACACGTGTACACACACACACACGCACACACACGCACACACACGCTCAGAGCTCAAAGGGGTTATTGGGTCCAGGACAACCAATTTCTCTCAGCTTAATCAACAGAGCCCTGGTGACCATGGGAAGCCGCCAAGGGGGAGGATGAGAAGAGAGGAGGGAGGATGAGAAGAGAGGAGGGAGGATGAGAAGAGAGGAGGGGAAGAAAGAAGAAAAGAAAGAGCGACGAAGGACGACGGATGATGATGATGATGGACCCTATGAGGAGGAGGAGGATGATGATGATAGACCCTATGAGGAGGAGGAGGATGATGATGATAGACCCTATGAGGAGGAGGAGGATGATGATGATAGACCCTATGAGGAGGAGGAGGATGATGATGATGATAGACCCTATGAGGAGGAGGAGGATGATGATGATGATGATGGACCCTATGAGGAGGAGGAGGAGGATGATGATGATGATGGACCCTATGAGGAGGAGGAGGATGATGATGATAGACCCTATGAGGAGGAGGAGGATGATGATGATGATGATGGACCCTATGAGGAGGAGGAGGATGATGATGATGATAGACCCTATGAGGAGGAGGAGGATGATGATAGACCCTATGAGGAGGAGGAGGATGATGATAGACCCTATGAGGAGGAGGAGGATGATGATAGACCCTATGAGGAGGAGGAGGATGATGATGATGATAGACCCTATGAGGAGGAGGAGGATGATGATGATGATAGACCCTATGAGGAGGAGGAGGATGATGATGATGATTATGATGATGGACCCTATGAGGAGGAGGAGGATGATGATTATGATGATGGACCCTATGAGGAGGAGGAGGAGGATGATGATGATGATGATGATGATGATGGACCCTAGGAGGAGGAGGAGGATGAAAATGTGATGGCGATATTTGATGAGATGATGAGTGGGTTCGTTTTTTCTCATTCCATTTTGGCGGAAGACTGGGTGATCTGAGTCCAGCAGAGGTATCTAGAGGCAAGAACTAATACAAAAGAAATCCCCTTTCCACACGATTTTACCCGGAACAAAATAAATAAATCATAAAGACTAATACATTATATTTAAAAAAAAACAAAAACATAATATGTTCTATTATGGCCACTATAAACAGCTTGTACATGAATAGAAGTAGACACTCAAGGAACCTATTATTACACAATGGATAAATAAAAGCATAGTCTCCTTCACCAGCCTGGCAGTACAGCAGGTGGTATGAATGAACACACTGAGCGCAGATATTGCTTTTGTCTGTTGTTTGTAGCTGCTAGCTTTGTGAGCTTTGTGGAAAGATCAGGCTGGATCCAGGGGGTCTGAGTGGGGGAGCAGGAAGGCACGGTACGCAGAGACGCAGGGCTCTTCTGGACCTCATGCTGCGCTGCGCTGCATGAGGGGGACTACGAGGACACGGAGACATGGTGCGGTTCTGCAGCAGCTAGTTGAGCTGGTAACAAGAGAATGGGTGCAAGCGGAGAGTGTGTGTGTGTGTGTGTGTGTGTGTGTGTGTGTGTGTGTGTGTGTGTGTGTGTGTCTATAGGAAACGGATGCTTCACCACAGCAGGTCAAGGTATTTTTAGCGTAACGGCTCGAGAGACGATGCTCTCCTCCACTCGACCTCTCGTGTGAGGCTGAGAAGAGCTAGAAAGGAGGAGGAGGAGGAGGAAGAGGAGGAGGAAGAGGAGGATGAGGAGCAGGTGTGGTGAGGGGTGGTGAGGGGTGGACGGCTGAGAGGCGATGGAAATTGAGGAGAGGAGGCGTCACAGCCGGCCCATTCCAGCAGAGACAAGCGGCCAACAGGCGACTGTGCCCCGACTGCTCCTCATCCAGAGCAAACGCTGGTGGCTCAGGTTGGGAGGGCATGTAGAGTCTCAGAGTTTTTACAGGGAATCCCTGTGGCTTCTCATCCTCCAGCAGCCTGGACACAAGGGGGAGTTTGGAGATTGCGTGGAATGTGAGCAAGGGGTGAAACACAGCAAAAAAAAACAAAAAACGACAAGTCTATTTGTGCGATGCTGGGCTCTCTGTAGCTGAGATCTCCTCTGGCTTTTTGTTGCGTTTAGTAGTGGTACTGAGCTACTCCTCTTCACGATTTGACAGCTCACGAGGAGGGAGAAGGGGGGGTTGGGTGTAGTGAGAAGGTCAGAGGTCAGTGCTTCTGATTGGCGAAGAAGGCCTTGGTTTTCCCACAGGTGGGGTTCACACACATGGGGCAGCGGAGAGTGAGCTGGCGGGAGCAGGGCTGGTCCGACTTCAGATGCGCCTGGACCAGGTCAGCGAGAGCCTGCCAACAGGGATAGACAGAGAATGAGTCACCGAGAAATATGACACACTGAGACTTAACTGGCTGTAATGAACTACACTTCCATTCCACACTACTTTCCGTCTTCCCATCTCATAAAGAAGTCTTCATCCTCTGCGCTTCTTACTCAGTGGCACTACAGCTCAGTGTACCATGATGCTGAACAACAGAGTCTCCTCCTGCTGTGTGTTGCATGATGGTGTTGTTATATATGCAGCGGCTGCAGCAGTAATTGACCCAGTGAGCAGGGGGCACGCGCACAGTGTGTGTGTGTGTGTGTGTGTGTGTGTGTGTGTGTGTGTGTGTGTGTGTGTGTGTGTGTGAGTGGGGTACAGTGGGCAGGATTGGCTGACAGCTCGCGCTCAGACTGATTTGGCTGCTCTTTAATAAAGCCCCCGTGCCGCCCCTGGCCTCCTCTAATGGCTGCCACGCGTTCCAGCAGCAGCCCCTGCATCAGCAGAGGGGACTCACGCCTTATTGACCTGCTGCCTCCCCCAGGCTTTACACTGGCCACGTATGAACAACACTGCCTGCTGCACTTCAGCAAATTACACAGAGAGAGAGAGAGAGAGAGAGAGAGAGAGAGAGAGAGAGAGAGCAGTATTCATCCATACTAAGACATGGCCAGTAGGGGTCACTAACTGTTCTCTCATTGGGGGTTGGCTGACACACTGACCCCTGCTCCCCCTCTGCAGTCCACTATCATCAGGTTTATCAAAATCAAATCAAATCAAATCAAATCAAATCAAATGGTGCTTTATTGGCATGAATGAATAAAGTCATTGTTGCCAAAGCTACAAGTATAACATGTTAATGATCCACTTTACATTAATTTTGTTATAAAGATAAATATTCAATAATACTGAACGGGGAAAACAGGTCAAATAAAAGGATAAAAGGTAATGTTACTAAGAGGACAGTAGTAGCTTCATCAGTGCTATACTGTAGAAAAGAAAACAGGTCAAATAAAAGGATAAAAGGTAATGTTACTAAGAGGACAGTAGTAGCTTCATCAGTGCTATACTGTAGAAAAGAAAACAGGTCAAATAAAAGGATAAAAGGTAATGTTACTAAGGACAGTAGTAGCTTCATCAGTGCTATACTGTAGAAAAGAAAACAGAAAAAAAGAAACTAAAACTTATGCAAACTTATATTATATGTCTACACTTAAGGCCTATTCACAGCAAGAACGATAACCATAACTATAACCATAACGTTAACGATAAAAGCGTTCACACTGAACAACGATAAACAAAGTCTCTCCTTGTGTTAATGAATGTGACGGTTAAAATTCAAGGGGTTCTGATTGGCTATTAGCATTTTATCGTTGTGAAAATCGCTCTGAAAGTGATCCCCAACGATATCGTTCTTCATGTCGTTATCTTTATAGTTTGTGTGAACGTCGTCATTCGTATTAACGAGAACGATATCTATTTATAGCTATCGTTATCGTTCTTGGTGTGAATGGGCCTTTACAGATACATCTAAATTAATTTAAGTTAAATAGCTTAATTATCCAACAAAGTATTTTCATGTACACAAGTCACATCTTTTCTCTTTTTCTTTTCTCTCATTTTATGGCAGGTCAAAATATAATCTGCAGCTAGAGATGTTTGTTTCCTCTCCCAATAGTATGTATGTTTTCATTTGTGGAGATACATTTTTAAATTCTTTATGTTTTTTGAATTTATCAAAAAATGTTTCCCTTATAGGTGCATATTTAATACAATTAAGAAGTAAATGTTCCCTTTTTTCTACTTCATTTATGCAGAAACTACAGTTCCTCATATGTCTAGGCCCCCATGTTTGTTTATATCTGCCTGTTTCAATGTGTAGGCTATGGTCACTGATTCTGTATTTTGTCAGTGCTGTTCTTTTTTTTCTGTCTTTGATGTTGCTATGGTTGATATGGTGCTATGCTGTAATTTCTGTTCAGGGTTCTGTATATCTCTAGTTTGTCATTACTTTTTATTTCTTCCTTCCAGAATTTAGTGTAATGCATCTGATTTGTGGTGTTCATTTCTTTTAATATAGATTTTGTCATGTGACTAAGGTTGTTTATCTTATTTCAGTTTGCAATTTGGAATAAGGGGTCACACTTCTGAGACGTGTGCTTAAAAGCCTTATGGTGGTAATTGTCAGCATTGCTTTTTGCCAGGTGTAACCAAAATTTAGAGGCTCTTTTGTCTATATCAATAAGTAAAGAGAACTTCCCAACCCAGCTCGGCAGGCCATGTTGGATGATGTTCTATGTACACCCAAGATATCTTTGCAGATTTGTAGGTGAAGTAACTCAGTTGGTCTCTTATCCCACTTTATCATTAGAACAGCTTCAATATTAGGGGATTGTGTGTGTGTATATGTTCAGCAGTGGGATTTTGTGTTTGTGTGTGTGTGTGTGTGTGTGTGTGTGTGTGTGTGTGTGTGTTCAGCAGTGCTTATGGAGGCTCACCTTGAAGAAGAGAGGGTTTCCGTTCAGAGATTCTGCTCTCCGGATATTCTCCGCCCCACACTGACAGTCACAAACAAAAGAGAGAGGCCAATCAATAAGCACCAGTGCATCTCTCTCGCCCTCAATCTCCTATACATGAATATTTACACACACATACAGAAACAGTCGAAGCATGTGCTCAGTCTGAGAAAGTTTTCTATTGAGTAATTCCAGCCTTAAAGTTAATTTCATGGATTTGTATTAAAAACAAAGAAAATCAGTTAAAATTGACTGGTTTACTAATGTAACAGCAAGACTCCAAGCTATTCAGCTAATAGTAGGAGTGTTGGAGTCCATCTTCTACATCTCAAATCAATACGGGTTCAGCCGATATGCATAACATGTGTGTACATGACATTCTACAGATGGGCCACTGAATCTCCATTTCATCGGTTTCGCTGAATTCATATAGCTATGAAATAAAGTAGAACTGGACAGTTCAAATGAACTTATGCTGGATGTACAAAACATTTTAATCCTACATGATGAGAGGCACTGGTGACTTATACAAATATACATGGCTTCAGATCAACAAAAATGATGGTGTTTTCAACCACCAACTTTTTTTAACCAAAAAAATATTTGGGTGGAAGTTAAAACTTTGCAGTTTCATTTGAAAAAAACAAAACAAAAACACAAAATGTACAAAATGTAGATCCATGACTAGACCTGTGCGATGATTTGGTATGGAAAATAGGCTCAGAGACACACACCTTTTAGTCATTTTCATCAATATTAACCGCTGCCACTATGGGAATACATCTTAAGAGGGCATGGCACCAACACTGCCACTATGAGAACACATCTTAAGAGGGCATGGCACCAAAGAACTTTTCCTCTGTCACACGCACACTATTTGTTTATCCAGCACCGGCTTTGCAAATAACAATGTCCACAGACAAGGTAGAACATGTTGCATGATTTTATGAAAGTATGATGTATTGCGACATCAGATGCAAGTCAAATTTTAGTTTCTTATGTCTCATTCCATCGAACTACAGATCCGCTACCCGATCCGGCAAACTTACATAGTGCGGTTATAGTCGATAGAGGGCTGCGAAGCAAATGCATAAAGTGCCTTTCACCCTGTTATGAGTTGATGAACCACTGAAACGATTTTGGAAACATTATTTTAAGGTACAAAAAACTCTTTGGTGTTGCTTTAAGAGGGCATGGCACCAACACTGCCACTCTGGCCTTTGAACCTGATATCCCCCTCAGTGGGCAGCCACTGCTGCCTCCAGACAGTGGGAGAACTGGAGGCGCTAGCGCTGGCTTCTCAGGTGTCCCAGCAGCAGGGATCGATGGGCACCGAGAGCCAGTGTGAGTTTGGCACCACTGGAATGGATCTGTGGTTTGTGGGGTGCTATGTATCTAGAGGTGGGCCCCAGTTAGGGCTAGTCTGACAGGAGCCTTCAGATAGCCCCCCTTTCCACACACACACACACACACACACCACACACACACACACACACCTGTATCACAACACACATAATTCCCCTCTGTACTGCACACTCTGTACTTCTTTGGCTTTCAAAGTAATAAACTTTTTTTTTGTAAGGGTAAAGAGAGCTTTTAGTCACTCACTCTATTTAACACACATATGTTATTGGAACAATCTAATGCGGAGACTTGACCCAACAACAGTTATGTCTATTCAGTCAAATAACACCCATCGCCAGCTCATTCCTCATATTGTCTGTGTCAATACTGACCTCCTCCCCAAGCACCTGGGAGTACTCGATGTCCAGCTCGTGGAGGGTCTCGATGTGGTCACTGGTGAAGGCGATGGGCACCAGCAGCAGGTTCTTCTTGCCGCGCTGGGACAGGCCCTTGATCACCTCATCTGTCTGAGGGCCCAGCCAGGGCATAGGGCCCACCTACAGTAGCACACGCGCACAAAGAAAGCCTGCCAGTGAGAGAGATGCCAACAGCTGAACACTCTAGAGCCGTGGGTTCATCCCAGAGGCTTAGAAGGCTCCAAATAGCTCAGCAATTCTGCTTGGCCAGATAGGCACCTAGCAACCTTTGTGCAACTGCAACTTCAACTGACTTCCACAAGAGGTCACTGTGGGTTCATTCATAGCCTGACTGCAATAACTCACACAACTGTGAATTCCCACAGATCAGTGCCATTATCTTCATTATTGCTATTCTTAAAATGAAGCCGAGAGACTTAACAATAGTGCACCCAGATGATGAGATGTAACAGCGGATGTCTGAAAAGCAGCCATCTTGCGCCTGTGCACTTACCTTTGATTGCCAGACAAGTCGGTAGGGATTGCAGTGTTCTAACCTCTCCATGACCCTCTGCACAGTGGCACCCACCTCCTGAGGGTATGGGTCACCTCGGTTCACCACCTGAAGCCAAGCACACGGTCAGCACAGTGCCTACAATGACCCTCCTGCACACACACACACACACAGGTCATTTATCACATTAATTTGGGCATTGTGTTGAGGGTGTTTGTTTCTAACGCGGGAGTGGCTGGTGAGTGATGTGTGAGATATGAGAAGGGAGTCAAACTCACAGACATGGGCAGCGAGTGGGCCGAGAACAGGATGACCACATCATCCCTCTTCTCTGCGGGAAACTTCTCCAGCTCATTCAGTATGTGCTGGGCAAAGCACTGGACCCACACAGAAAAACAGAGAAGACAAAAAAAATAAAATAATAATAATAATTGTTTTAAAAAAGACAGAAACATTTGTATTCATTAGTACATATTTATTCATTTATTCTGCCTTGGGCACATTGGCAGCAAACGCAGACCCTGGTGCCAGCACACTGTTATATGCAGGCCAACAATGTCTCCAGCCCCCCCCACCTGGAACAGCCACAGAGGGCACCTTGTTCTTCAACAGCTCTACAGCTCAACAGTCGCAATGAGCACCGGTGAGATTGTAGAACTGGCCAGTTCTTACAGAACATACAAAATAATTACTATTATGCACTGGTCAGTTAACAAGGCACATACGGTATTATTCATCACAATCTAGTTTGGTATCTGACACTTGAAAAGTGAGGATTCCACAGTGAAGTTATCTTCTTCAGAGGAGCTGAAGAAAGAGGTCCTATCCTAGACATACAATCTCTAAGTCCGCTGTCTACTGTGATTACCAAGTCCCTGCCAGCAACAGGTATTTACCGGTCACTAAGTGGTCAGTTTCTATAGTAACTCCCTGCAATAGGACTATTAAGTGCTTTGAGCACTCCATGTTCAGTAGAGTAGAACCAAATGGTCAAACAAACAAACGTCCTTTTCCATGTCACGACGGGCCAGCGTCATAACCGTTGGAGTGACAAACGCAGATGTGTGTGCCTACCTCAACCAGCAGAGGATGTGTGGGCCACCGGTCAATAACACTCCAACGCATCTTGGGTCGGTCCTTCTTGTCGCTATAGTAACGATAGATAGCATTCAAACTGCTTCCTGTTGTGGAGAGGGGGAGATTGACAGAGTTAGGCCTCAAGATAAACACACTACCACCAGTACTGAACAACCATGTGAGACACAGGTAGGCATAGGTTTCTGTGATTCAGTGGTGCAGGCAGGAATGTGTGTGTGTGTGTGTGTGTGTGTGTGTGTTTGCGTGTGTGTATGCGCGCGCGCGTGTGTGTGTGTGTGTGCGTGCGTATGTGTGTGTACCTGTGGTAGAGCAGCTGTATTGGGGGTACTGGGTGAAGGCCACTGCTCTCTCCACCCCATCTCTCTCCATCTCTTCGATGGCCTCTTCTGTGAGCGGGTGCACGTAGCGAAAGCCAATGTAGAACTTGTGTGGTGCTGAAGATGGGACCACAGAGAGCAGACGGCAGATGAGGACTAGGACATCCACACACTATACACATAGTCACTTAGACACATATATGCTAGAAATGCAGCCTGACAGGTCTGTAAAGTAACATACAGCGGGGAAAATAAGTATTGAACACGTCAACCTTTTTTTTTTTAGTAAGTATACTTCCAATGAGGCTATTTGCATGAAATATTTACCAGACATTAGTATTAACTCAGATAATCCACCTATATAAAAAAATCTAAACATTAATGTCCATAGGTAGAGTTGTGTAATAAAGTGGAATGAAAGAGGAAAAAAGTATTGAACACGCCTACTGACATTTCTCAAATACTTTGTGGAAAAGCCTTTATTTGTAATTGCAGCTTCAAGGCATTTCCTGTATGACAAAACTAATCAGTCGCAGTAATCAGGTGTGATTTTGGCCCATTCTTTTAAACAGATAGTCTTTTAATATTGAAGATTCCAGGGGTCCCTCTTGTGAATCCTGATCTTTAGTTAACTTCCAAAACTGTTCAATTGGATCCAAGGTCAGGGCCTTGATTTCCTTTCTCTGAAACCAATTAAGAGTTTACTTTGCTGAATTCTTTGAATCATTGTCCTGTTGGAAGGTCTAACCACGTCTCATCCTCATCATCCTGGTGGATGGAAAGATTCTCCCGGAATAAAATGACTCCATTCATCATTCCCTCAACTGTATGAAGTCTGCTAGCATCATGAGATGAAAAACAACCCCACACCATGATGCCTCTACTTCCAAACCTCAATGTTGTTTGGGTATTTTTATGGTGACGCACAGTGCCATTTCTCCTCCAAATATGGTGTGTAGTATGACATCCAAAAAGTTCAATTTTGGTCTCACCCGACCAGAATACATTCTATCAGTATTTCATAGGCTTGTCCAAATGTTGTGTAGTAAACTTTCAATGAGCTTCAACATGTTTTTCTTTTTCAGTAAGAGTCTCATGTGGGGTGAGTGTGCATAGAGGCCATGGCGGTGGAGTGCATCACCTATGATTTTCTCTGTAACAATTGTCCCTGCTGCCTACATGTCTTTCTGTAGCTTTCTCCGAGGGGTCCCTGGCTCTTGGGCTACTCTTCTGACTTCCTGGTCAGAAATCTTGCGAGGAGAGCCTGTGCATGGCGGGTTGGTGATACAGTGGTGTTCTTCCACGTGCAGATAACGGCTCCAATGCTGCTTACTGGATGATTCTGAAGTTTTGAAATGCATCTGTAACCAGTTCCATTGATATGTTTTGCCACAATAAGGTTGCAAAGGTCTTGGGAGAGCTCTTTGCTTTCACCCATCATAAAATGTTTCTTGTGTGACACCTTGGTAACGAAAAACCTTTTTATAGCCCATCAATACATGTATGTACAAACCCAGCTTATATTAATTTGCACAGATAGGAGGGATAATTACTCTCGAAGTAAGGGATAATGGAGGACACTCCATTAGATTATCCGAAAATAAACGCACGTTTGAGGTTGTAATGCGTCCACGACGCGCAGTGGAGTGGTCGTACAACCTCGTAGTGCGTTTATTTTTGATTTTTAGTTTTAAGTTTAAGTTTTAAGATTTTTGCTGAATTAAGTTTGATCTGCCGGCTCTCCAGTCCAGCCTCGGACAGCAGCTGAACGGCGGTAGCGCACAAAGAGTAGTTGGTGAAGCGCTTCTTAAGTCCAACAGCCTCACCGATGCGCGGCAGCAGGTGTTCATTGAAAGTAATTTCTGGTAGGCCGTAATCAGACATATTCAGGGCAGCGGTGTTTCTTTGCTGTTTTTCCTTGTTACAATGTTTCAAATTAACAGTAATTTTCCCTGAACGTTCTAAAGAACTCAGGGGAATTGAGACAAAATATGTAAGTAGGTCAAAAAAATGGAACTACTTCATAGCCGTGCAAATAACCGACTTTTAATTGCACGTTCTAAAGAACCTTCACAATGGGAAACTGAATCAAGCAGTAGAATAACTACTTATAGATTCTAGCTTGTTCCTTGCCTTTGTGTACTGCTTTTTCTTAACATGTTCAATACTTTTTTTCCCTGTGCCATTCCACTTTTTTACTCATAACTCTACTTATGGACATTAATGTTTGGATTTTTTAATATGCGTGAATCACCCAAGTTAATACTAATGTCTGGTGAAAATTTCATGCGAATAGCCTCACTGGAAGTATACTTGAAAATGTTGACGTGTTCAATACTTATTTTCCCCGCTGTATGTATGTGAAAACACTGTTTAACCAACTTAATTGTAAACCCACACACACCCATACACACCCTACCCGTAACTCCCATTTACATAATTTCCATCATGGCTGATTCCTCTGCATTTCTGCTGTCCTGTAATGCTACACACATAAGCACAAGCTAATGTCAATGTATAAATTCTGGTTACATCAGGTCAGGGCACTTGTTATCATGAAGCCTGACCGCATTCTACCACTCTCAGCACTTAATTAGGTCTCAAAACCCTTGTTATGAAGGGTCACCTCTACTCACTGGGGACAGAAACCTCTTGCCTGGGGTTTAACAAAGTGCTATTTGAGATGCAGTAAGATCTCCACACATCCGCAGGCCTCTGGTGGATTTATCTCTGAGGACTGGAGAGGAGAGGGTGTGAAGTGGCTCAGCAGCATCTTATCACCCACTCGCACACCACACGCCCAACCGGCCAGCTGCATATCAGCTGCCCTCCCAGACCCAGGGGCAGCGAGGGAGCCTATGGTCTTCTTAATACAACACACCAGGAGCCCTCTCCCTCAACCATGCTGCCGACTATGAAGAACATCTGAACTGGACCAGCTCTGTGTCACCACATTGATCACCCAGTTTCAGTTTGGGGCTCTTATTCGACCATGCAGAAAAGTAATCATAGCTCCTGCTGTTTCTGCCTGTTGTTTTTCACCCAAACAGTAACCTGTACAAACCTAAATTACTAATAATGGCTGATATGTTTCTGGTGCTGTGGAAACATGGCCATAAGATCCATAGCACCACTTGGAAAGATCACAACCACATCAGTTCCTGATTTATTTGCTCTTGGTGGTTCAGACGTACAGTGCAACCAGAAGGTATTCAGACCCTTTCAAGTTTTCCACACTTTGTTATATTTCAGACTCATCTTGAAATGGATTCAATTCGGGTTTTGCAATGAACTGAATCCATTTCAAGATAAGCCTGAAACATAACAAAATGTGGAAAACTTGAAAGGGTCTGAAAACTTTCCGGTTGCACTGTACATCACCAGGCCCTGTGGACACTCTCACCTGTGTCTGGACACATCTCATCTAGCAGCTTGATCATGCCCTCGCCCTGCAAGGTGGTCCACCGCTTAATAGGGGAGCCACCCCCGATCCGACTGTACTGCTCCTGGATCTTTGGGGTGCGGCGCTTAGCGATAAAGGGCCCGAGTGTGCTGTGTGGGGAGAGGGAGATAAGGTTAAAAGAGCCGTTGTCTTTACATGGGAACTAGGAGAACACCTCACCCTCTCTTAAGTGCTTAAAAAAAATGAAGTTAACCATATATGTGTAATTTTTATGAATTCCTGTAGAAAATACATATTGTCCACAAAAGTATGTTTGTAGAGGTAAGTACAAGTAGGCATATGTACCCACAAAGAGATTATTAGTATATGCTAGAACTGGAACACAATACAAATTAGGTCAACATTTAATCTGACCGCAACTTTGACTGTACAAGTGTTGTATAACATAAGCAACGACGGCCATTTTGTGCCTGGTTATGCATGTGAAAATGACTAAGCACAATGTATGAGGAAGTACTGTGCAAAGGCTGAGCTAACAATGTAATCTCGATTAATCTTTTTCCTTTCATCACTATCTTAAGTGTCTGCACAGATGTTTGGAAAATTACTCTTGCACGGGAAGCTGCATGAGGTCCCGGTCTGAGAAGAGTCGTAAGAGGAAGTCATGGACATCATCAAGCTTTTCTGGCCCACCCATGTTCATCATGAGAATTCCAGTCTTCGGTTTCCTGGTACAAGCAGAACATTATGCATTAAATATGTAGAAAACCACAGGTATCTGTCTGGTTTGTGATATGAATGATATCAATAAGCATCCTGTTTCAATATTAGGGTGTACCGGTATATATAGACGTCATGCTAAAAGTGTACTTCCTCCTCAAGGACTACACAATTGGTCTTAGCATCTGTGTACAAAAGAATTTGAATAGTTTGATATCTCACTGTTGTCTTTCTGTTGATGAGCACATATCAATTAATCAAGGCATGTATCCAGGACTACCAACCCATTCTGTAGAAAACTGCTTCTGGGTAGGTCACCCAAGGACAGAGCTTCCGATGCCGTGTCTTAACACTGTTAACCCTTACCACTGGTCTAAAACAGAACTTTGAAATGCACTTGGAGGCAAGCCACCATCTCATAATATTTTCAGAAACTACACACTAGCTGAGATACATTAGCTCTGTTCCTTAGAACACATATTAACTGACTGTTCCACAAGTTACAAAAAGACACCCAAAGGCACAGAAAAGAAACTAATCCAACCTATGGGCATACGACTGACAAGAATATTTTCAGTGACTTCCTTGTTTCTATCTGGTAGAATGACTAAAGGGAAGTTTGTGTTTGAGGAGGAGTGAGGCACAGCCTTAATGCTCATCCTACCTGTTCTCCTGTACGTCTGGGGTGTGCTGCCGAGCAAAGGCTGCTGCAGCTGCCGTCGACTGCCATCTACTTACACACAAGCTTACATTGCTGCTGCTGGACTTGGCAACTATGAGAGACAGGTAGACAGAGAAAGACATATGAAACACACACATACAAAGGACAGTCTTCAGGCAAACACATGAACGAATATTTCAGGATTTAATATTTAGGCATTCAACCAAGTAGTCATATAATTTAGGTTACACATAAATGTAACACTATTACATTAGTTTCTACAAAGCTCATCAGGATGTTAATTCCTCAAAGTAGGATATATTTATGCATTGGCATGCCATGGCGTTTCATGTGCTTGTGTAACACTGCAATGACTGAGTATGTACGCTAAGCGGCGCCACCACTGTTACACAAGTTTTGAAGCATGTGTTGTGTAACTTGACTTTTTACTTCAATTATTTACCAATAAAAACGTACACACTTAAAATAACTGAGGGATTAGAATGATAGCCTGATAATTATACATTAGTGACTGACGCTGTTCAAGGCCAAACCGCACACAGCTAACGTAAGTAACATGCCTCCCAACTTGTCATTTATAGCATTAGCTAGTCATCAGGGCAATGATTCCGAATGCTAACTTACTGGCATCGTTGAGGTGCGTTACACATGCTCTGACAGGGTAATTTATCTTTTAGAATGTATTAAGTGAGCCTTCCTGCAGCATTAATATTGAACAAGCAAATTATTAGACGTGCCAAATCACTGCACCAACATACAGCATTTAATAGTACTTAATGTAACGTTGACGTTTGCTAAAATCTCTGCTAGCACTGTAACCTTCAGGTTAATTTACCCATAAACTGGGAATAACGTTAACAAAACGGGATGCATTGTTATGTGGGGTTAACATCAATGACGGAAGGAAGATGTTGATTCAATTTAACGTGGGGTTACTGGAAGAAAAACTTACAACAGCTAGAAGCTAGTGAGATTCTGGGTGAAGATGTCAATGTAAGATTACAGCCAGTTGGTTAGCTTCTCAGACACTAGAGCTATGTGATCTTACTAATGTCAATAGGACTTCGCCAGCTGAATAACGTTACACAGAAGAAAGAGCGTACAACACTTCGTGCCTGTTCATACGAATATAAAATACTAAATATCGGTTGTCCAATAACTTAGGCTACTTGTCGTCAGAACTAGCTCTTAACTTAGCTAGCTAACGTTACTACTGCGATAAAGCTTGTTGGCTGCCACTTACATAAGAAAAGTCGATTCACAGCTCCCAAAGCTGCCATCTCGAAGGCTGACAAAGTCGTCTCACTTCCAAAATGAAAATATTGTAATGCTCAATATCTCACAAGATCATGTGCGCTGGTGCGAATTCCGTCGGACTCGAGATGTCTTTGCCATGAATGACAGAGGCTACCACCACGTTGATATAACGTAGGCTGCTGACGTATGTGCACAACATGGAAACCCCGCCTTTTTTTTCTTTTACTGTGATGGTTTGTCCTCATGATTCATGTAGTTAGAAAGCGAGACAAAATAATAATAATAATAATAAAAAAAACAAGTTTTGTATTTGCCAAGGGTCCCACTGTTGTGTTCGAGACTAATTTAAATGTCAGCCAACTTGTCAACAGCAAACCATTTTAATTTTTTTGTTGAGAAATCAAGGAAATGAAAAGCAGGTTAAAATACAAGGAAATGGCTTTTGAGACAATGCGGAAGAGAAGACTGTCATACTTCTTCCAAAGTCAAACTGAAACACTATTACATTGTGGCCATTTAAGTGCGTTTTAAAAAATTGCGGCAAAGGAGCATATTTGTACGCAGACAACTGCATGTTTATTTTGTGAGCGTGTACATCGTGACTCAGAACGTCCATCTCCCCATTCATCCACTAAAATGACCAGAACAAATATCACAAATGCTAGCAGAATGTGTGCCGTTAAATAACAGATAGATAAATGGGTGTTGGTATTCAGGGGTAAAACATTTTACATTTGTTTTGCCCTTAAATCAGGCAAGAACACTTATGTGCAGCAGGAGATTGTGGTTTGCTATGGTGGCCTTTATGCAACACTTCCCAGATGTATTTTCAAGGCCGACATCTCTGGATGAAGCGGGGGTAGAGACAGACGTCCCGGATGTGGTGGCGATTCAGAAGCCACGTGAGGAAACGCTCCAGGCCCAAACCGTACCCACCATGGGGGCATGTTCCATATTTCCTCTGAAAAAGAAAATATTTCAGACACCATTACTACTGGAGATTATATCTATTTTCCTGCACCACCATGCATTAATAATTGATAGATACTGGTTTACCAAGAGTCAGGACCCAGCTGTTTAAAAAGTTTAATCGGGATCAGAATGATCCAGATTGGGAAATTTACTATCCAAGATCAGGTCATACAATTTGATCCAATCAAATAGCCGGGTATTTGGTTGTAGCGACTGAATTATATAACTGACTTAACAGGTGTATTTAGCGCTATGGCAATGTGTTGTGACGACTGTTGCCAACAACAGGTGAAATGGGCAAAACAACAATATGCATTACATTAGTTATTATGAAAACAAGCAATTTTAACAAATAACAGAGGTCCAACCAATCATTTTTATGTTTGTTTTGTAACTTGGTGTCCACTCTGATCTAAAAATCCCACCACAGAACAACTCTTGTTGGTACAGCCAATATAAGAGTAAGCAGTATTATCATTATGCAAGTAATCCACTCATCAACATTCACTGAACTTGGATAATCTTCCAGGGGGGTATTCCAGAAAGGAGGTTTAACAAACACTGAGATAAAACTTAACCTCAGGGTTGTCTGAACCTGTGGTGACTAATCCCGAGCTGTCGGTTCCAAAACACCGGTTACCAGTTAGTTCAATCAACCCCATGTTAGTTAACCTAGAGTTGTGCGCGTTCACGGGTAACTTATAAAGACATCATCTATTGAGAGTCGAAACCCATGAGTGAAGGCGACGAAACTAAGAGCACCGTAGAGGCAGTGTAGTAAGTTCTCCTCGAGACTTACGAGGAGAGAACTGTAATAACAAAAAGAGCAATACTTGAGCGTCTGCCAAGGAACGAGACCTTGCTTGGCAGAGAATAGCCTAACTGACCGTGTAAATGCGTAAGTTTAGGATAGTTTATTAATGTCAAAGCACAATTTAGGCCTATTAAATAATTAAGTGGGCATTGCGTATTGACTGCTTTGAATTATGCTTTCTTAAACTAGCCTACCTTGTCACAAATTGAGTGGGTCATAGACTCCTTGAGAATCCTAAATGTAATTTTCTATTTTAACGCAGGTTCTGCTGTAGGCCAAGTTAAACCTTGTTTGCGCTCCAGCATCGGAATCAGGGTAGCCTAAGCTAGGTGTGATGAGTGGCGGAAGGCATGGGTATCCCCCAGTACCCATCAAGTTCTCCTGTAAATGCACATATAGAATTAAGTTACAGCCTACACATTAATTAGTCTGTAGTGGATCTGATAATATTCCAGTAAGGTATAGGGCTAACGCACCCTGTTGAAATATGTCGCTCAAATAAGATTCCCGGAAGGCCTACATCCTGGCATTGTGTACTGGCCCTGGCCATTTCACTTCCACGTTTGTGATAAGATGTGAAGCATCACATATCATCTGGCAATTTAAGGCTAAAATAAAAATGTATTTTTAACACCATTAAGAGAGCATCCAAAAATAGAAGTGGCCTATAGCCTATCCATTAGCCTAGACCTTCTAATGTTAGAAAATCTTGAAATAGCCAAGGCCATTAATTGAAAGCTTACCAGCAAAGATAGACTAGCCTATTGTAGGTGCAAATTTGGAAAACTTAAAATAAGTGATGCTGACTTGCCAGTTGGTGAAACTACACATTCATGATCCTCGTGGGTTTGTGGCCAGGAGAACAAATGAAGTTGCACAGGAACTGCTTTAGCGCAAGGCGAATTTTACCCACCGACCGACAATTGCTTTGCCGATATGCTAGGCGTCTCCAACACTACAAAAACTCCCAGTCGGAGAGCGATCGTCAATGCACATCATTTGGAGAGAGGCAAAAAAGTGTAGCCTATTAAAAAGCTATTTTATACCAAATGCCATTAGCATTCCTAACCAAACCTAGTGACGACACATACAGTAGGCTACCTGGTTGAGTTGCTTTTTTAGGTAGCCTATATTAAAGCCTATTTAGGCTATACATTTTTTTCCCCTTTTTGTACTGTACTTGTTTTAATGATATCTTTAATGTGTCTGAGATGTTGCCTGTATGCCTGGTGAGCCAAAGACAAATGTCCACTATGGTTTAGGACAGCTACATTAAAAATGTATTTTATTCTATTCTATTCTAGGTTATTCCAATTGATCCACAATGCTTAACGTTAGAAATGTAGGGATGGAGAATGTTTTTCAAGTAGGCTTATTAAGGATTCCGCTGAAAAACAGTGGCGCTCTTGCAAAAACTCGTTTGGAAAAGAAAGGATATCATGTTGTGGTCTTATCACCCCCTCACGGTCAATCAGACCTTCGTCAAAAGGAAACGCCATTGTGTGACAAGTTTGAAAACAGTGGCCTGGCAGAACGTGCAAGCTGAAATAACCGAACATAACTGAACATAACCTGAACAAAACCTACCACCTACCAGGTTAAGTTCAGAGCCTATGTTACCATAGTTACTTACATAGCCTGATCATTTTTGAACGTTTAGGAACTGAAATCCCAGGTTTACCCCTTACTCTTGGTTAACATACCCAGTGAAGCCAGTAAACCTGCTTTCTAGAATACCCCCCTTCCAGGATGACTAATATCTGGGTTCCCACCCATTTTCACTGACAAAATGTCAAAACTTGTCATGGCCTATGAGTACAAAATTGCTTACTTTACGCCGCAGGCTGAGGCTAAATATGAAATGTGACTTAAATATCGAGATTGGATAATTCATTCATTCATTCATTCGAGAGATGCAAGCCAGCGGATCAACTTAATGCCTACTATTATTTGTTGAATAGGCGCCATCATAAGCCCAACCGTACCGTGCCAAAGTCCACCTCCTCGGTATGGAACGATCATACTGGCCAAACAAACTGGACTTTGGGGGTCAAACATACTCGGGTACGATATGGATGGCATGGTGTCAGTACACCCTAAGAACACAAGACATAGTGCTTGTGGCTCTTAAAAATCCGCACCTGGTCAGTGTACCAGTAGTAGGGGGTTGGGTCGATGCCCTCCCTCTTGTAGCCTTCCAGCAGCTCGTCAGAGTCCCAGATACGCATTGACCCTCCGACAATCTCCCCAACATTCGGCATCAGCACATCAACCTGCGAAGCACACAACCACACACACGGTCTTCAACCAAAACCATTCCCCAAACATTTGAACACAAATGATTCTTCTGATCAGATTCTTCTCCATAAACTAGATCCTCCATACTCTTTCAGAAGCACTGTGCTGTTGCTGAAGGAACTACAGTATAATTACATAATGACAAAGCATTAGGGAACTTTGTTGCAGTACACTCTATTAAGGGTCACTCTAAAACTGGCATTAAAACTGCTGCCAGATCTGAATGTATCCATACCATTTGGCTCATGTAGAAATATAAGGACTAGAAAGCATGAAGCACAAGCTTACATCAAGCAACACATAGATTCATGTACTGTATAAAACTCTTGATGGCTCTAAAAATAGCTCATCTGGCCCTGAGGCAATGGAGGTGGCTGAGCTAATTGTCCTGTGGACTGACCGACTCAGTGAAGTAATGGAGGTGGCTGAACTAATTGTCCTGTGGACTGACCGACTCAGTGAAGTAATGGAGGTGGCTGAACTAATTGTCCTGTGGACTGACCGACTCAGTGAGGTAATGGAGGTGGCTGAGCTAATTGTCCTGTGGACTGACCGACTCAGTGAGGTAATGGAGGTGGCTGAGCTAATTGTCCTGTGGACTGACCGACTCAGTGAGGTAATGGAGGTGGCTGAGCTAATTGTCCTGTGGACTGACCGACTCAGTGAGGCGCTGGTCCTCTGGGCACCGCTGCATGTAGAAAGACTTGATCTCTGCAGGGAAGCGGCACAGCAGAATGGTCTCATTGATGGCGTCAGTCATTAGCCTCTCTGGAGCTTCTGGGATGTCCTAAGACAGGGCACAGAAGAGACCCACTGATCAGCTGGGTTAGGGCACACACAGAGCACACATAGAGCGCATACACACAGTACACACATAGAGCGCATACACACAGTACACACATGGAGCGCATACACACAGTACACACATGGAGCGCATACACACAGTACACACATGGAGCGCATACACACAGTACACACATGGAGCGCATACACACAGACTCAGTGAGGTAATGGAGCTGGCTGAGCTAATCGTCCTGTGGACTGACCGACTCACACACATGGAGCACATACACACAGAGCACACACGCATGCCTTGATTCACTGTTCAGATCTATAGCACAAAAGGAAAAAGGTATCTGAGGAACAATTTGAAAATGTTGTTCACAATTTACATCCAAATGTTATGGACCGTGGTTTTATCTAAACTAAAAGACATGCACATCAAATCATAGGCCTGAGAACATTGGCCTCCATAATAAAAACACACATACATATTTTAGTATGCTTTATCACAGTAACATATCTACCTCTCCAAATTCATAGTAAGTTCCATCATCTTTCTTGACATCGTGCTCCTTCAGCCACTCGATGGCCTCTGTATAGTTCATCCTCCTGAACGGCCGCTTGGGGGGCTTAAAATCCTGTCAAAAAAGTGTTCAACTTATTATACCATTGTACATAACCTGGCCAGTAAGGGGTTAGATCATATAGACTTGCTGATGTGGTTGTGATACAATTTATCTATGTATACATACCAAACTACACCACAAAGCTGCAAGCCTCTAGTTCACATTGGCTCTATTTTAGTCCTTAGCTGCTTTTAACTGATAATAGTAGGTGATGTATATGCACATATGGAAATAGACCTCCCTTCCAAAAGTTGTCAATAATTCTAACCACGTACACCTTCAGAAGTAAAAAGGACCAATTGATATTTTTAGCTTATTGGTCTAAATCTTGAAGTCTCAAAGCTATGATTGCTCTTACAACCCAGCCCCATCTCTTAATAACTAGTTGAGTATTTCAGGTTAGAGACTTACTGGGTTGATGTCGTAGAGCAGCTGAGCAGCTTCAGACTTGAGCACACGGTCCACCACATCACACACCAGGTCCTCCAGGCGGGTCAGCAGGTCCTCAAAGGTGATGAAGGGACACTCAGCCTCAATGTGGGTATACCTGAGACATGACCACAACAAAGAACACTTAGAATATCTGAGGCACTTTGACATTAAAATGTAACCACAGACATCAGTTGTGCTCCCACTGTCTTGTTCACAGTGAGACAATTTCTAAATAATTAAGGTAGTTAAAGGAGCGCCGATTTCCATGGAACTGAAAGTAACTGAGGGTGTTTTCCGACCAACAGAGAATGCTTTCTTGAACCGATTTGGTTCAGACTTTTTTTTGAACCTAAGTGCCATTTAGTGAACCAGCCTGCATTTCCAGCAGTTTTGAACAGAATCAAGGATGCATCATATGCTGCATGCATAAACAAACAGCTGTTTTTGCGTATCCGTGTGGATGGAATGATTTTGCAATATGAAGGAAAAAAAACTAAAGTAAACTAACTGACTCCCGAATCCCGAAAATAAAGACGATTGGGTGAATTAATGTTGTAGGGCACGCCTATTGTGTTCTGGCAAGTAAACAACACGTATGAACGAATGTGAGCGCTTGTCCCAATTTCCCCAGGAGGATGATATGACAGATGTCCAGAAAAAACGGCAGAAATTAGCTGTGTAAAATGCTAGTTAATGTCTGCAGTGTGGTGTTAGTTGTTTTGTTTTGTTGGCTCATGGCAACAGTTGATACAGAGGGGAAACTCATGCTTTTAGCCTTCTCCCCTCTGAATGGCAGAATGACACACCCACTCCGGTTCTTTTTGCTGCGAGAATGTTGGTTTTCGCGAATGGAACGGAACCGGTTCTCCGTCGGTGGAAAAGTGCTGTGAGGATCATGAGGGGCAGTTCTCACTCACTCAGCAAGGTGTCTGCGCGTGCGGGACTGCTCGGCACGGTAAGACTCGGCGATGCAGAAGGTGTCCCCCAGCGCAGGGATGCAGGTCTCCAGGTAGAGCTGAGAGGACTGGGTCAAAAAGGCATCCTCCCCAAAGTAGTTGAGGCCGAAGAGTGTGGAGCCACCCTCTACCTGGGTCTGCACCAGAGTGGGGGGGGTGATCTAGAGAAGAAAAGCAGGGCTTAGATTTGCTGCTATGGGCAAAACTGCCATTGATAACAGTTTAGAATAACAGTTTATACAGTGATGGCCAAAAGTGTTGGCACCCATGCTAAAGTTGACTGAAAAGAGGAATATAAAATCATCTTTTGGAAATTGATCTTAATGCCTCAAGTTAAAAATGAGGAGTTTGGAATTAAAATAGCCCCACATTGTCACATACCCTTCACCATACCTTGTTTTAGAACCGGATATAATTTAAGGCATTATACCGGTTTCCTGGTTTAAACTGAAATAAGTATTAAGGGTTGGACTTGCCTCATAGTATCCACAGTTGAAGAAGTGGTCCCGGAAGCACTGTGTAACAGTGGAGCGAACCCGCAGGATCTTGGACACATTCTCACCACGGATCATCATATGCCGGTTGTTGAGCTGCACGTCCACGTCTGACTCCTCGTTCAGCAAGTTATCAGCGCCCCCTGCTGGGGCTAGGCCGATCAACTCCCAGAAGTCACAGTGCAGCTCATGGCCTCCAGGAGCCTGGGATTGTTTCAGTGTTCAGAGAAATGATGAATACACAGACTAGGTAAGAGGTATTAACCCACCACAGCCTTGTATGCAGTCACATTATAGCAGGGAATAACAATTACCTTCATTTTCCACACTGAAGCATTACTTTCATGTACAAATTCAAGTCAACAAATAGTGTAATGATATATTCTCAATCTCTATGGTCTTGTTAGAAGCAACTCCACATTATCAACAAATGACTGACCTGCTTCCCCTCAGGGACCGGCTGCACAGTCCCATACAGAGCAACCGTACTCTCCGTGGACAGAACCAGACCGTTGTAACACTGACACTGCAGGAAGAGGAGGAATTAGTGTGTAGCAAATAGAAACTGGCTTGAAATTGTCTTGTAATGTGTTATGAAACTATATTTGTCTGTATATTAGATGGCTAAAAAGTATTTGTTCTCTGCCAACTCTGGTCAGCACAACTGGACGCAGTATTATTTGTTATTTGAAGGAGAAGCAGCAGCTGAGGCAGCAAAAGACGACGAAAAGGTTGGAATTACATGCCAGCAGAGACCAGACTAGGTTTAATTCTTGATCATTGTTTAGTTTAGAGTTAGAGCTGCATTCCTACCAGTTTGTCTGTGAGCACACACTGCAGGAAGCCAGTTCCATCTCTTAACACGATGAACAGCAAATTCTTTCCTAAAGTGGCAATTAAAGAGTTGTGTTGTAAAAGTTTGCATTACATTTGTGTACATGCAGAAATGCACATAAGTCGATTCTGTAAAACTTACAGATGCATCTCAAAAAATTAGAATATCAAGGGAAAGTTTTTTTCCCCCCGTAAATAATTTCAAGAAGTGAAACTTAAATATATTAATATAATCTAGATTCGTTACATATAAAGTGAACTATTTCAAGTTTTCTTTTTGCTTTAATATTGATTATTCTAATCTTGATGATTACTGTTTAACAGCTCATGGAAATCAAAAATCCAGAATCTCAATATATTAGAATGAATTTATGATACAGAAATGCCGACCTGAGATGAGCTCTAATCAGCTAATTAAGTCAAAACACCAACAATGGCTATGCAGAGATAAAAAAACTATTTTTTGAGATGCACCTGTATACTAAATGCAGTAACACTGGTTTATTGTGACGGTTATATTTTAATGTAAATGCAAAAAGAGAGTGAAATCATCCAGTTCTCACCTTGCCTACGCAGTCGGTGCACCCACCCGAAGACCTTCACGCGCTGCCCTCGGAGCGGTTCCAGATTGCGGATTTTAACCTATGGACACGATAAAGAGAAGACCTATCAGTCACATGTCACTTTGACACTGCTTTACCTAAAGGGTAAAGTAATTTCAATAGGAAAGGCTGAAAAGGCCATTAGCTATATCCTTATAGCAACCAATATGGCTTTAAACTAACAGGGCTTGCAGGGACCTGAAGGTTTTCCGACTTACCGCTTTAGGCTCCGGCAAACTGGGGTCTTTCTCAATGATCACCTTCTTTGCCTCTTCAAGGTTCTTCTCTCGTCTGTCTGCATCTTCTGCCTGGCAATGACAAAACTTTAAAGGCATACTGCAACAAACCAGTGACTTGTTTTTCATTTGTCAGCTTCAATATATGCACTCTGTCTGTCAAACACTCAAAATTGGTTAGCCATAATTTAACATACTTGAGACTGAACTGAAACAGTCACATTTCTACCAGGTTACAAAGAGTCCAACTGATTTGACTGTTGATGTCAATGGAACATCATCTGAATCCAGGACATTGGTTAAAGGTGCTCTAAGCGATGTTGGGTAACGTCACTTCTTTTGACGTTTAAACAAAACAGAGAGCTAGCTCGCTACTCCCTCCTGTGCAATTGAAACTAATAAACATGCATCTCGTCGGTGGTTGGCTGGAACAATTTGTTATGTTTTTATGGTCCAGGCTGGAACGAGTTGTTTTTGTTGCTGTTTTTGGAGCCTGGGCTGTCCACAGAGGCTGGCCGCGGTTTTTTTTTTTTATTCAGCTAGCAGATGGTGAGGTGATGTTTGCTGTATATGACAAAAAATGTTCTAGCTTAGAAACAGCGTAACATCGCCTAGAGCACCTTTAATGGTTAGAACTTAGAATGAATGCCTGGTTTCTCGTATCATCAGATAAGAGAAGCGCAAATATATATTTTAGACATCCTTGTAGTTTCTTTGCAGAATGGCATGGCTGCATGGATTGGTTTCTGGGTCTAGTTGTAGTAAAAGAAGGAGCTCTCACAGCATTTTCCCACTTTCACTTTCACTTAGTGTTCAGTGGAAAGTTTCCTCCTAGAGCACTGAGCAGTAGCACCGTACCTCTTTCTTGTCTTTGGCATCACTCTTCATCTGTTCCCTCTGCCAGAGCTTCTTTGTGTTCTTCATTTGGGTTTTGGAAATCACTGCCCATCTCTGGAGGAGCACAAGCAGAGAAACTGATCAAATGTTACACACTAAACCACAGCCTCAAATGAATATATTACCATTTTCATTACTCTATTCAGCCACTACTGACCTCTCCCTCCTTTTGTGAATCCACATAGATGGTTGGGAATGGCTCCTTTCCAGCGAACAATAAAGCCTGAAACATCCATAATGTTAAATGTGGCTACTGACATGGCAACAGAGTAGCTCAGAATCATGGACTACATGAAAGATGTATTTATTGAGCAGCGACAAAACCTGCCAGTACTGATGCTCAGTAACCAGGAAGAATAGGAGCCCAAATTTAAGTTATTCAGACACATATTCAAAAACCGACAGGCATTTTTTTTTAAGTAGTAGGTTTTAGTGTCAGGTTTTAGAGAGGAAACCTATCCTTGTTAGTCTTCATTAGCCCTCTCCACCACTCTCCAAAATGTCAATTAGCCATCACTCATGATGTTTACTTGCATTGCGTCACAGGAATAGCTCACAGAACCTACCTTCAGTGGCGTTTTGAATGGCTTCTGCTCTGTTCCATTCCCACCGTCATCACTACCTTCCTTAGCAGACACATAGAGCTCCCCTAGAAGAAAAAATGTGACCTTCAATTTCAAAATTTGATCAAGTAATTCACGACCGACTAGTTGTCCACTCAAGGCACTGACAGAGATCAATCTCATTGATGTGGCACATACATGCTAAAGCCTTATCATGATGCAATGATAGCCCCATACTAAGAGAACAGTTGTCCTATTTTACCACCTAACATGACTCATGTTACCCCTAGACAGTTGCTTCGGCACTTCGGCAATGGATGATGTACTGAACAAGATGCTTCTCCAGCACTGACTGCATTTACAACAGGGTCAGTGGTGCGTTACACGTTCACTTCTGAAAGCTCATAATAAGCCATACCTTACCATACCTCACTCTGGACTTCTGTAGTAGGCTATATTAGTCTACAATGTGAGGGCAACACATTAAATCTACATCCAATTTTGATAACATCACCATACAGCTTTGGCTTTCACATAGTTTCACTGACATTCATTAGTTTAAAGAAGTGTCACACCCACTGGAGCTTAGGTGTTATCGAATATCCTTTTAAACAATAAGCGTGCACATTATACCAAAACATTTGCGATCAGCCACCTCCTGGTCAGAATCCAACGCTTTCGACACAAACTGAAAAGGGTAATAACATGGATCCATCCTGATCACAAATATGTTTGCTATGATGGCAGGCGCATTGCAGCACACCCCCCACTGTAATGCGTAAATTAAAACATAAATCCCTGGTGAACCTGAGCTCCCAGTCAATCTTGCAGTTTGCTGGTTTGGCAATTCTGTTGTTGTCATCTAAGGTAAGTTCACACGAATGCAATCTGGGTGCCATTCCAGACCATTCAAACGTAAAAACAGAGTACGGATTACATACGTAAATATGCGATGTGCTTTGAGAACTCGGCACGAGTAACACCTGACTAATGTTTAACGACTACTTTAAAACCTCTATGGGAGGAAGTTAGCCATAGCTAGCTACGGCTAAATTCTGAACGACTTCACGAATCACGGCGGCTTCAACGATTGAGTTGTACATTTAAAGTATGTTGAGTCAAAAGGACAAACGGCTGTGAGGTTATTCGTTTTTCAGTCAATGTTGACGAAAATATTTGAGCGCACATGCCGCTGTTTTTAGGTGCCTGATCCATCTGCGAGGAATCAATGATCTGATGCAACACGATGCATTGCTTGCCCCTTCCTCGAAATCGTTGTTTTAACATTAAACAATTATACTTACCCACAGAGAGTTTGTCGGTGTCTTTTGTAATTTCATCCGCCATCGTTGGTGTTACAGATAATATGCCTGAGGTGGAATTAAGTGATAAACCAAATTTTGGTTTTCACCAGCTGTCTGTCCTTTCTACTGCACGCCACCACCACCGTCTGAAAAATTGGACATTACAAGCAGGATGTACACACATGCCGCCCCCTGCTGCAGCGGAGAGCATAAAAGAGATAAATGTGAAATAAAAGTGATTTAATATGATAGACCTAGGCTACACCACAATTTGCTGCAGTAGCTTAGAAAGTGAGCTCTCAAACAAATGTCTTGTATTTTGCAAACATAAAACATGGCTATCATCAAAGATAGTCCTTTTTGAAGTGCATTTAGCCTACAAAACAAAATATGTTTGGCTCTTTAAATCATCAAACTCCGGTTCTGAGAATATGAGTGAGGAAGGTATCTCACACAGAATGGGCCCCGTTTTGCTTCTTTTCTGTGATTGGGCACGTATGGGGGCACATTCCTATGTGTGACAAAGAATCTATATATTCACTGGTATCTATGAATGAAAAATCAGTTATTTCAGGCTACAGTAAACATGGGAGAGCAGTAAATCTTTCTTGTGAGTGTGCATACCCTTGTGAAAAAGAACTATAGGAATCGTATAGTCTATTTTAGGACAAAATATAAGTGATCTTATTGAACTTGATGGGATAGTGTTTTGGGACTTATTGTAGGAACACTATAGGCTAGAAGATAGGTAAATCTAGAGTTCTCGCAGGAGCACAATTTGAATTTGCTCAGCTACTCTGGCAATGATTTATGATGCTCATTACGTATGTCCCTTGTATTGTGGGGCACCAATCACATTGGTGTATCTGATATATCAGGGCCAGAGGCGAGCTAAACAGATGACAGTCGTAGTGTTATCCAATTGCCACGAAGTCCGGAATCAGTCAGTAAACATTGGTTGTATAGTGTTATCAAAGTCAAAAGTCAAAGTCAAAGTCTGCTTTATTGTCAATTTCTTCACATGTCAAGACATACAAAGAGATCGAAATTACGTTTCCCACTATCCCACGGTGGAGACAAGACATATTTTACCAATTAGGTCCACAGACAAACATTACATTCAAGTAAACAATATAAAAGTAAATAAGAAGGCACATACAATGAAGA
>NW_027468609.1:4545936-4578436 GCF_046254945.1 Alosa pseudoharengus | reverse complement strand
TTGTAATACATACATACATACATACATTGGTAAAAAATAAAAGCGCACCTGACACAAGATGAAAACCAAAACACCACCTCTTGACTGATGACAGTCCAGGTTTGACCGTTCTAATCACTGTTCTGCAGCCTATGAGGGAACAGTGAGGATTCCTGATTAAACAAGTTATTTGAAATACTAGTATATTGACAGTTTACTTGACTAACTTGAATTAGACTATACTGTAGGCCTTCTAGTTTGATGATCTTACTGTACTGTGCCTACTTAATGCACTGGTAAGCAAGCTAACTTTTTTATAAACTCTGTTTTAAGTAGCATTCTAAGTAATCACTTCATTAGAATTTCAGACCGAAAACTTGTATTCAAGTATGCTGTGTTATGCACCTATCTCTTAACTCTGTCATTCAATGCAAAGAAACACTTTATAGAGAATATTAGCCAGGCCTGTTTATGTGGGCTGTATCACAGGCAATTGGGATTAGCTGCTGTCAAAGAAACCCACCTCTAAATTTAGACCTTCCTTCATGAGGTGTTGGGTTGGTTAAGAATGTTTCAGATGGCCACTGCTTACTATGCTGATTCTTGCAAAATTCCCCCATATGCAAATATGTTTGCCGGTGCTTGAGCAGCACAGTACAGCTGCCGACAGGTTATGCTGTCAAGTACCATCTCTACTCAAAAAGCTTTTGGCTGGAAGCCCCTCTTGGACTCCTCAGAGATATGGACATGGATAGATGTGAACTTTGTTGTAAAACGGTGTTAAAAATGTAGAGACAAATGATGATGGCAAAAAAAGTCACAGTTGCAATAGTATTGCATTGAATCATGATGATTCACTTATGAATGTTGTCTTGTCATCTGTACATCATGCCAATTGAGCATTCCTAAATGAATTCAGATCTTCATGCCCTCACTATATGTTATGCTTATTTCATTTCAGGTGCCGACCTTGCGTCAGAATAGCGCCTGCTTTCAACATGTTGAGCAACAAGTACCCTCAAGTTGTTTTTCTTGAAGTAGATGTACATGTCTGTCAGGTATGTTAAAAGGAGAAGAATTCATTTTTTTTTATTAATCTTTATATTGGGACAGCAATATAATATTTGCATTGGCATAACATGGGTACAGGCCATATTAAAAACTTAACAGGTTAGGCCTAATTATTTGCCGATGGGCTTGTCTGAGTGGATCTTAGGGAAAGGTCATAGAAATCCATTCAAGGGTTAGACAGAAAAATAATTTGAGCATATTTTACATTTAGGCTTGTCCAAGATTAAATAATGTCCTTATTTTTCAGGAGTGAATGTCCATATTTGGTAAAGGGTGGATTTGTGGTATAATCAAAGGAAATGATTTATGTCTGTATCTACAACAAGTAGGCAGTCGCATAAGTGGTAATTCTAGGACAGGAGAAACTTGGTTCTCAGTGAAATAAAAAAAAAAAATATATATATATATATGTATGTATCAGCATTGGAAATTGGGCCAAATGGGCAAAGTCTAGAATTGTGCATCCTGACTTTATGCCAGATTTCAATAATGTGAACTGCTTTGTCATGCTCTGTGCAATGAATGAACTCATGTGAACTGCTTTGTCATGCTCTGTGCAATGACTGCTCAATAATGTGAACTGCTTTGTCATGCTCTGTGCAATGACTGCTCAATAATGTGAACTGCTTTGTCATGCTCTGTGCAATGACTGCTCAATAATGTGAACTGCTTTGTCATGCTCTGTGCAATGAATGAAACTCAAATGTTACAGGCCACTGCTGCTGCCAACAACATCTCTGCAACGCCCACGTTTCTGTTCTTCCGAAACAAAGTACGTGTTGATCAGTATCAAGGAGCAGACGCAGCAGGACTGGAGGAGAAAATAAAACAGCATGTGGAAAATGATCCAGGGAGTAACGAGGACTCAGACATTCCAAAGGGATATGTGAGTATTTTGATGGAGTTTATTTAGGAATCCATGTGTATTGAAGCAGTTAGTGGTCGTCGATAGTTGGTTGTTTTGGTTTTGTACAGTTCAGCTGCATATCGGACAGGAACCCATCATATGAATAAGTACTGATTCAACACATCAGCAGCAGTGGCAGCTTAGCGCACAGTGCTGGTATTTCACAGATGCTCTACATTTTAATATCAGTGATGAGCTGGGCCAGGCAACCCTGGGTTATTGGTGTATTTATACTACATGAACTTTCCAGAATAATGGTCAACACAATGATGAGCAGAAGTAGAGGTGAAAGTGTGCCATTTTTATATTGTTTGCTGAGGTTCAGTGGGAAATTCCAGTAGCACACTTACTGTATGGCTCAAGTAAACAAGTTCCAGTAGCACACTTATGGCTCAAGTTGAGCTGGGTTCAACATTTAACTGAAATTCAACTCCTATTGTGTCACTGATCAGCATGGTCTGTGACATTTCAGTCTGAAATTACACTAGGGGTGTTGGGAGCTGCACTTGAGGAATTGGTTGTTATTTAGTAACCGGATAGAATTCCATCAAATCATTCCTGTACAGCACTGCTTTAGATACTGTTTTAGATTCATGCTAACCTAGATATTTACAGATGACAAACCTGCAAGTGTATTTGTTTTTTCTTTCCAAAATTTTCACTGTAGTTCACCTGGATTATTTTCTAACCAATATGTACCCGTTAGGTCTCAAGTGCTCATTTAGCTGTGCATATCATACAAGTGCACTAGTTAAAATGAATTGCTTGTTTCAGATGGACCTCATGCCATTTGTAAGCAAAACTGGATGTGAGTGCCTAAATGAGAGTGATGACTACGGCTTTGACAATTGCTTAATCAAGGACACGTCTTTCTTGGAGTCTGACTGTGACGAGCAGGTCTGTATAATTTGTCCTTCGCCGTTTTTGAATAAAGGTACGGCAGTCATTGTCTTTACTGTTTTGTAAAGTTTGTTTTTATGTTTTTATTTTCATTTATTAAATATTATATTATACATTCTTGTCATGTTAAAACGCACACCTCAGATCAGGTTTGGTAGTCCTGTCTAGATTTGTTCAAGGTACTAAAGCAAGGCATGGGTAGGGTGTACACACATTGATAAAAAGCTATATATTTCCTCTTCTGTATATGAGATCTGGTAAATTAGAAAAAAGACAATCTGAATGTAGAAGAGGTATGGGCATTATCACAGAGTATCAAATCCTCTTTGTGTTCTGTTATTTGCAGCTCCTCATCACAATGGCCTTCAGTCAGCCCGTGAAGCTGTTCTCCATGAAGCTCCAGTGCACTGACTTCGGTGAAGTACCTTTCTGTCTTTTCTTTTGTCTTCCTTTGTCAGCGCTCAAATAGAATGAAGCGATGGAGATTCTGAACAGTTCTGTTGACTGACATTTTGCAAAGCAGTGTCAAACATTGAACTATGGATGTATTTTGGATGTAGGGAGGCCATGTTGGAAGTTACTACCATAATCATTATAGTTCTGCACTAATTCGATTTTTTTTCTCCACAAATGTTCTCTTCTCTATAGCAAATGCCCCAAAGTGTGTAAAGATCTTCATCAATCTGCCGCGCTCGATGGACTTTGATGACGCTGAACGGAGTGAAGCTACACAGAAACTGGAGCTCAGTGAGGACGACTACAAGGAAGACGGACTCATCCCACTGCGATACGTCAAGTTCCAGAACGTCAACAGTGTCACTGTACGTACCTACACCGAAATGTTGTGTCAACATAACCTCAGCAGAGATGTACATGCCACTCTACACGTCCAGCAAACAGAACAAATAATAACATAATAATAGTAGTCTATTATATTTTTCCATCAGGAAATAGCCACTGAACTCTCTGAATTCTTTGGCAAGATGATATGTAATTTGTAATGAGCCTGGTAAAATTTCAGTACAACTTTTGTCATTTTCGAAAGACAAGGCTGAAGATTGTTGGCACAAGGATAACCTTCCCTTGCAATTCCTCTTTAAACTTTAAACACACTATTTACGGCCTGCAGGCATGATTGAATGGTTTACTACATTTTAAAAGTGCCTTAGAACCATTGTCATGTTATTTCTTACATTTTAAAAACTAGAATAAAGAATAAAGATCTATAGCCTGTATAAGGGCTTCTCTTGACCGTCACTGCTATTATTCATCTCTTGAAATATGAAATGTTTATATTGCCTAACTGATTATTATTCCGATATACCATACTTGCTTTGTAGAGCCTACTGACATTTACATGTCATTTACCAAGAACGTTAGACAAATGAGGCAGCAGACACCTCAGTTGTGGAGTCACTAATGAATCCGCTGGCTTCATATTTTGAGTTTGAACATTAATTATTGTCCAAACTTTAATCATTACATAGATGTTGCCATTTCTGCTTCAGGATGGTGGAAGGTGTTCTGTCTCAGATATATTTTTATAAAATGAGGTACCAGATTAGATAAATGCCAGGCATATGGATTTGTCTGTCTGGTGCCTGAAGTAAGGCTTATTCTAGTTTGAACAGCCAGGCTTATAGCCAGGTAGGACAATCTGCAGTTCTACTTCTTGGTTATAAAATAACCAGGAACAACATTTTAAGCAACAGGTGTACAAAATACATTACATAGAGTTGGAAAGTGTGCAGTAAGAAGATACTATATTAGACAAATGTTTCTGATAACAGTTTGTCTCTCCCTGTGTCCTTTATGTAATTGCAGCTATTCATAAAGTCAAACCAAGGGGATGAGGAGACGACGAAAATTAACTACCTGACTTTTATTGGAACCCCTGTACAAGCAACAAACATGAACGACTTCAAACGGGTATGGAATATTTTTTGTGTACTTTTTTTTTGTGTACCTTTCGTGTCAACCAATAGAATTTATGTTATCACAAGGCCAAATGTGTGAAATTCATGGGATTATTGAGAACATCAACAGGGTTCCCACAGCTCATGGAATTTCTGGAATGTCATGGAATTTTGATAGTCTCCAGATAGTCTCCAGACATGGAAAGTCAAGGAATGTTCTCCTATTCGGGGCAAAGTCATGGAATATCAGGGAATTTTGTTGTAGCCGTTTAAAATGTACTTGCCGAAATACATTAAGTCTAATACAAATATATTTCCACACAGAATTGGTGGATATCTGGTTATTAGCTTGACTTGCTTTAGGTTGTGGTCAGCCCAAATGTATTTATTCAATGACCATTTATTCATCTTCCGCTCTAAATAAGTCAAAGATTCTTGAACATTATGTGGCTGCTCTGAAATCTTTGGTCAGGATATTGCACCATTCAGTATAGGTCATGGAAATTCAGTTTTTTTGTCAGGGAAAAGTCATGGAATTTTACATTACATTATTGTTTAATCAATCAATTTTTATTTACAGCAAAATCCCCATGCAGTATGGTCTCAATACGCTTTAAACAATAAAAAATAATTAAATGATCCAATAATCGAAACAAAGTCTCTAATTGGCTAATATCTGTGGTTGGAAGTGAGGAGCCAGCATGCCCCTGGGTAGGCTATGGTGTAACTCTCAATGCGGATGGTCCACCAATAGGTGTTCATGAAAAAACCAACCTGGCAACCCTCTGGCCCCCCTAAGAGCCATGCCAGCAGAGGTCTGGCAACACAGATCAGTCCCAGTCCTAGTCCTAGCGATCTCTTTGACCCTCCCTTAATATAGTAGCCTGGCAACACAGATCAGTCCCAGTCCTAGTCCTAGCGATCTCTTTGACCCTCCCTTAATATAGTAGCCTGGCAACACAGATCAGTCCCAGTCCTAGTCCTAGCGATCTCTTTGACCCTCCCTTAATATAGTAGCCTGGCAACACAGATCAGTCCCAGTCCTAGCGATCTCTTTGACCCTCCCTTAATATAGTAGCCTGGCAACACAGATCAGTCCCAGTCCTAGTCCTAGCGATCTCTTTGACCCTCCCTTAATATAGTAGCCTGGCAACACAGATCAGTCCCAGTCCTAGTCCTAGCGATCTCTTTGACCCTCCCTTAATATAGTAGCCTGGCAACACAGATCAGTCCCAGTCCTAGTCCTAGCGATCTCTTTGACCCTCCCCTTAATATAGTAGCCTGGCAACACAGATCAGTCCCAGTCCTAGTCCTAGCGATCTCTTTGACCCTCCCTTAATATAGTAGCCTGGCAACACAGATCAGTCCCAGTCCTAGTCCTAGCGATCTCTTTGACCCTCCCTTAATATAGTAGCCTGGCAACACAGATCAGTCCCAGTCCTAGTCCTAGCGATCTCTTTGACCCTCCCTTAATATAGTAGCCTGGCAACACAGATCAGTCCCAGTCCTAGTCCTAGCGATCTCTTTGACCCTCCCTTAATATAGTAGCCTGGCAACACAGATCAGTCCCAGTCCTAGTCCTAGCGATCTCTTTGACCCTCCCTTAATATAGTAGCCTGGCTCCGCCTGTCTACCTACTTCCGCTTGATTTCTTTTCCCTACAGTTCTCTGCGAAGTCAGAGAGTCTGGTATCCAGGCTATTAATGTAGTAGGGTGGGCCACCTCATATTGGCATTTAGTATAGTATGAGAGGCAGCCATTTCCCTTTGGAGAGTCATAGAATAGAATCGATGATCACTATGTTTTTCACATATTATGAACATGTAAGCAAACAGTCACTAGAATGATTTGTAGATGGTCCTTCCTGACGTTTCTCACACATCTGCAACCTTTCTTGTCTGCAGGTTGTGGGGAAGAAGGGAGAGAGCCACTGAAGAGACAACGCGGACATGCTGCTGTAATCCCATCTGCCAAAGCTGCTGGTTATCTCGGCTGTAATACAAATAGACCGGCGCCTCTCTTTATTTCTCTCTGTCTCCGTCTCCGTCTCTCTCTAGCTCTCAAAGAGAGTGGAATCACTGCTGGGGCTGAGGCAGCTCCCTTCAGATATTTTTATTGTAATCCAAAACTAACATGTAAATAAAAGGAATCCTTTTTCAAAGGCAGTCACCTTGCTGTTTTAGCTCTTTCTCTGTAATGGTCTAGTATGGAAAGTATTTGTGGTGTTTTCATACCATTTTATTATATTTGTTGACACTTGCGCTGGCAAAATGCAACACAATGCTATTTGCAGTGGCCCTGTTAATAATTTCTGGCATGGACTTAAGTAAAACAAAATAATAGTCTTTGAGAAGACACATATTTAGTCAGACTTTTGTCTGTATTGACATATTTTGATATTTTCGTGCTATGCTTTGTTGACTTTGTTGGCATTTTTCGACAATGTCGTGTGTGACCACTTGATGTCAGCAAAAGCTCATTGATAGAACCATACCGCCAGATTCATTCCCTCTCTGCTCGTGCGACACACAATCTCCTGAATCATATTTCGGAGTACAAGAGTAGCCTAATGCCCTTGACCTTTGCTCTGTGACCTTGGGGTGGGTAACACTGATTTTTGGAATTGTCAAACTTAATGTTGACTTTATAGATCATATTCTACGTGAATATTGCAAAAGAAGGTAATGTGGGCTAAATATTTTCGCCCTGATTTATTTACACATACTTTGTGTTTTATACTTGGTCTTTTTTTATCATATGATAAGCTTTCCTAATGCGTGTAGAAGTGTGTCTAAATTTGTAGTGCACTTTCTGCGCAGTGCAGCCTAACACTTTTGTAGCTACGTCAGACATGAAGCCTGAAATACTATCAATCGGAAGACCATCATAAAATACTAATTCAAGATTTACAGGTTAGTAATCTAGTCTACGTGCAACATCTATGTTATTTGATTGAAAAAACTCCGCTATTTTGCATAGATCAACGTCGGCTCTTCATTCTGACCATAAAACGCATGGCGGTGTTTCTGCACCGGCTACACAAACCCATCCATAAAATAGTTCTAGTCTTATTTAAATTTAGGCCTGCCTTTGTTTTTGTCTGAAGTGTCCTGTGTAGAGTATGCTGATTAGATGTCAGACAAAATAATTATTGATAGCTTAACTGGATTTATTCGGAGCCATTTTTACTAACCAGACAAATGGCACTTAAAATGCTATCGGGATGATGACCATAAGTAGGCTAGCCTACGTTACTTGAACCTCGGCTGTGTCAGGCCACAATCACGCACAGGCTACGGTAAAACACAACCGCGCAGTGCATTGTCCTTTCCGCTTGGTCATGAAGGGGTCCCGCGGATCTGGAGAGTGGGCCAACTGGAAATGATAAAATGTGATTCTGCAAATCCTTCCCTGTTTTTGGTTTGGCTGTAACAAATGTGGGCAAATATTCAACCTTAGGCTACTGTAAGAAGTTTGGCCTGCCTTTCATCGTCATATTTTTTGGCCTAGTTAGCTAACACTACTGGGGCCACACCAAGGCGGTTACACACACTGGGAAGATCATTGATAGATAGATCATGTTAGATCATTTGATTCAGTTAAAATCACCACCTCAATGATCCTATGAGCATTTAATGATATTTGAGCACCTGTGTCTAATTGAATGATTTGTGTATTTAACACAACCTTAGCAATGCACATACAGTGACAACCACTCCAACTGCTATAGCCTACTTTTACAGATATCATTTTTCAGATAAGTAGAATTTGATCATTATATTTGAAGCATAAAAAAGAACTATAGGCCTAAAATAGATGGATGAATGTAAGGTGTTGATTTTAATTTAATTTAATTGAACTGTATTCTCATTTTTTGGGGGGTGGGGGTATAGAAATGCCATTGATAGAGATCTAAATAAATCTACTAAAATTAAAATAGTCACACACCCTATGCAAATTCATATTTTCTCTTCTGAAAATACTGTCCAATAATGTTTCTGTGGAACCATTTAAATTAGGACAGCTGAATTGTCCGTAGAGGCCACTGTGTATCTCAAGGCCAATAAATGTAGCCTATTTGCAAATGTATCCAGGGTTGTTTGCAAAACAATAGCCTAGTATTTGAACAGTAGTCTATAAGTTTGAAAAAATATATACTGTAGTTTGGTTAATGTGTTCTTACAGAAGTTAAAACTGAACGTTTTTTGTTGCATGATATTTTTTTCACAGCACTACTTTATCTTATTCGCTGAATACTTATTAGAATTACTGTCAATATGTAAAGCTATGACCTAACGTGATCGCACACCAGATTGTTTTCACATGATGCCCAATCTTTCTCTCAAGCTTCCAGAGACGGAACAGAGCATCCCTCCGATCCCAGAGCATTTTCTCATGTAACTTTCACATCAGGGACCAGCATTTTCCTTCACTGGATTCAGGATGAAATATGCATGACTGACACGTCGGTTGCAGCCAGAGTCACATGTTTAACAATCCCTGTATCCTCTGGTGCTTTTTGTCCCTGGCTGCTCCCGTTACACCGTGTCTCGGTCCTGCTGCATCTGCCTCGGCCCGAGCAGCAGCTCCTTGGCTGTGTCGCCCCGCTCCCTGGCTCGCTCCGCACCAGCCCGCTCCTCCTGCCATTCTTCTCTCCCGACACAGGACTGCGGTTGCCCAGGGAACACGGGCGATCTGGCAGCCACGGCCTCCTCTTTCACATCAGCGCGTCTCCCGCTGCCGCGGCAACCAACTGGACGCCGTCCACGAGATATCAGACCTCAAACAACCGTCTTCCTTGGTGGAGACAGTTGGAATGTGCCAGTGTGCCTCGGTCAGACAGCCTTTTAAAAGACACCCCCTTCGTCCACCCCCATACAGCGTCCCCCTACCACTTCCTTCTGCTTTATAAACCCTTTATCACATTAAACTCCACTAAACATGTGACACACTGTGTCACTCTGGCACCCGGGGCCTGCGAGAGCCTTGAATGGGGCCTGTTTACACAGAGCATAACTTCTTGGCAACATCCTCTCGATCAGTAGAAATGGATGTGGGATCTGACTCATGCTTGTCGCTCTTTTTTCGACCAACTTCTGCAGTTTGTGTGGCCGTCACGGGTAATTCTCTGGAGTGCACTGTAGTAACCTCCCTCTGCAATGACTTGCATAGCAGAGCAGCTTTTGGTTTGCTAAACAGGAGCTAACGGAGGCAGCACACAGAGCTGTGGGAGAGGGTTAGAGGTGGCCCATGTGCTGGGATTGTGTGTATACGTGTCCAGGCTACCTGCCTAGAGCTTCCTGTCGCCTGTGCATTCCTCTCCAACGTTGGAGCAGATGATGTTTATGGCAGGGCTCAGACCCTGATTGCTCATATGGTGCTAAGTGTTGGGTGCAGACAGTTGGTGGACTGTGGGCATATGGGCATGTCAGTGATTGACTCATGCCGTGGTTACGCCATCGCTCTGCTGGAGGATTTGTTGGCAATGCCAAATTTCTCGGTGGCCACAAATGTTCAGTTTTATTCTTGTTTTTCGATAAAACATTTAATTAGTTATGGTGTTTTTTTTTTTTTGGCTTGTTTTTATTTACTGCTTTTATTTTAAGATTACTGCATTTCATGGAAAGCTTCAGTGAATATTTGCATGTTTCAGTACGGGAAAAATGATTCCACACTACTGGAGCCATATATCAGTAAAGTCTTTGTAGTGTTCGCAGTGTAAAAAAGTAACATTTAAAACCAAATATATCAGGATAATCATCAAAGAGAAAGCATAGAGTTTCTTGTTTTGTGATGTGCATTTAGTTCAGCTGATGATATCTTCACGTTTGAATGATTTGTCTCAAGATGCTTTAGTGTAGTTGATTACAATTTGCATTGCAAGGGCTGAATCTGCCATTGATGCTTAAAAGGCAAAACGATCTTAAAATGTGACCTTCTCTGTTAAAAAATGATTGGCTTAGAATATTTTTTCCAGATAGCAGAGCTGTGTCACAATTGGACTGGTGTGCTATCTGTTGCTCGTGAGCTGAATATGGGCCCAAGAGGAAGAGGCATTGTCTCGTTTATGTACGCTTTGTTCCAAGCATGAAGACAGGGAACAACAATTAGATATGGGAGGCGAGGCGCATTGTGTGTCGAATCTAGGGACCAGATCAGTGCTTTAGTTACAGCATGCTATTAAAATCTACATAGCTGAACAAAACTATCAAGTTATGGGGTGAGGAGGGATTACCAATCCACAGAGAATACAACTTAATTCATTTTTAAGGGCTAGGTAATGCATCCTCTGACTACACATGTAAATGCTGCACACTGAGTGAGAGGCTTTGTCTGTATTCCTGGCGCTGAAGAAAGAAATTACAGATGATAATACAAGAGTGATAAGTCACCGAGGCTCCTGTCGAGGGCTGAAATAACACCTGGGTGATTTCCTTACGCGGGCTGAGCTTGTGTTGTCAGAGGCGGCTCCGCTGGGGGCTCGAGGGGGGGGGGGGGTCAGCGAGACGATGGCAGGGGGATGGATGGGGCCTGAACAGCGGCAGATACGCCAGGCTGGGTCACATCTTTTATCGGAGTCCGCTAGACCCAGTGGTCTTTCAATCGGTCAGGACCTGAATGTAGGTCGCATCGCTGCAGTTCCTATCAGGAGAGAGGGAGAGAGCGAGAGAGAGAAAGCGTGAGATGGAGCGAGAGAGAGCACTGGGGTGGAGAGAGAGAGAGAGAGACCTTCTCTGATAATTAGTCTCTGTGTGATGCTCACTCCGGCTGGCAGGGTGGAGGTGGGACATGTTCCACTGGATACCTACAGAGGAGAGTTTGTGCTGCAGCTCGCAAGCCAAACATCATTAATTAGAGACATGGGGGAGTGAAAGATAGGGAGTGAGGAGAAGGAGAGAGAGAGAGAGAGAGAGAGAGAGATAATGAAAGTGTGCACAAGTTTGGTATGTGTTTGTGGGGGCAGGGGGGTGTTTGTGAAGTAAAGTGTGTGAGTGAGACAGTGCTATGGGGTAGGAATATGAACTAGTCTGTGCAAATAACCATATCTCTCTTGTTTTTAGGAATCCCTACGCTGAGATGCTATCGGGGGGCAACTAGGGGAGCACCTCTGAGAGGATTATCCAGCCTCCGGTGGCTGATGAAAAAAAACCTCCAGGAAGGAATATTTTTTCCCCCTTCCTGAGTGCAGAGAGAGAAGAAAACTCACTCACAGTCTCGATCAGAGGGTGTTTTGGGCAGCTTATGAACCTGTGTTTACTGTCAGTACATGTGCATAATGATGCCCATATTTACAGTTACAGTCCAGATCCTGTTTTGCTGAACCTGTTATGAGAAAGACTTAATAGCCCTCAGAGCCCACAGTGATATGGCCACAGATTAACCAGTGGCATTACAGTAAGAGGATAGTCCGGCAGTGAGGTGAGTAAAGCAGGAGGGACCCCCCCCCCCTCTCCCCCCAACACACACACACACACACACACACACACACACACACACACCCCTCCCTGCGTTTCAGGCCCTGACCATATTAGCAGAGACAGTCCAGTGTCCAGTTCTCCCATCCGACGCGCCAAAACACGGCTTAGTCCTGGCACCAGCTGCTTCCCCTCCCCACAGCAATATCAATCAGAACACTTTCTTTTATTAGGCCAGTGTTTTGGAAAATTAAAAAATAATTTCAGCGGGCACTTGCATTTAGCAATCAGCTGTAAAAGACTGGATGGTTTTCAAACAAAAGGGCTTTTGGGGGTAGGGGAGTAGGGGTTGGACTCACTGATATTGCGCAGAGACAGCTGGCTCCGAGCAGTCTCTTTTGTAACACAGCCTCGACGACTCGATGCGCATTCGAGAAGGCCATGTCAACCAATATTTACCACAGATTGGCAGTTTGGCCCTCTTTGATAGAAGGAAATGTGAGAGGGTGGAGGCCGGGAGCATCAGTTTTGCAAATGACCATTAACGCATCATGTTGCGTACTATTCATCCACTCTCTCCTCGATACGGCTGATATGCATGTTGCGTACTATTCATCCACTCTCTCCTCGATACGGCTGATATGCATGTTGCGTACTATTCATCCACTCTCTCCTCGATACGGCTGATATGCATGTTGCGTACTATTCATCCACTCTCTCCTCGATACGGCTGATATGCATGAGGATGGCTTGAGTATTTCTGAAAAAAAAAAACGACAAAATGTCTATATTCAAGGTACAGTTGGGCGAGGAGAAACGGATCTGTAACAGCAAACAGACGCCAAAGAAGCCCCAGTGAGTTGCCTGCAACATATGGTATTTAATTTGTCGCTTAAATGTGAGATAAACACTCTTTGCTTGTCTCTCATATAGGCCCCGTGCACATGTGTTGTCAAGGCAATTTTGTGTAAAGCATTTCAAAAGACAGGGAATAGTAACACTTTCACCTGGCAAATGGAGTGACAACAGAAGCCTTGGACATCCTTCAGTAATCAACTGAAAATTGCGGATTCTAAAAATGGCTTCATGATCCCTTCTCTTGCTTGTTTCCGATATGAAGGAGAGAGAGATGCAGACAACTTTATTTTCAGCGCATAAATTCCAAGGACAATGCCGTCGAGACCGCAGTATGGCTGCGTAGCGTTTCATGGGATTTTTCATGGATTGTGATAAGCCAATCTCTAATGTAAATTCGGAGGCCAATCCTCTGTCACAGCTTTGTGGCCAACATTATGCTCAGGCATGTATTTTTGCATGGCTTGACCTTACAAATAATCATCACCCCCCCCCCCCCCCCCCAAAAGATATTCATGGCGGATTAAGAGGTAGCATATTCCGAGAGCAGACAAGCTAGCAAAACAGCTGCAAGAGAACGCAGAAGTCCTGCTGCACCTCCAACAAATCTCTGCAGCTGAAGAAGAAGATGCCAGTCTTGAGTAGATAGCCCCCTGGGCAGAAAGAGTGCCATGTCATAATTTATGACTTAAGAACCATTAATTTTTCAATACACAATGTGGGACTCTGCTTCATGTTTACGGCAATCATTTCCTTGGTGAATGATTTATGGATCTTCACTGAATCTTTCATGGAACAAACAGTAACATTAATGTTGTGCTTGGAACCTGTTTTTTCTTCCTTCACACCCATGCCTGGATGGTTTATTTTCACAGTGAAATCTAAACAGCCCCACACACACTACCTAGGTGTGTCTGTGTGTTAAGCGCACGTTTTATGTGACATGTTAACAGTGAATGGAGGACTGATAAAGTTTTTACTCATAAGGCTGAACTCTGCATGCAGATGGAGGTGGGCGGGGGCGGATAAAAGCAGAGGAGACGTTCACAGTAGCTCACGTTATACGGCCATCTATAAAGCAATTAAAGCAAAATTACATTTATGTTAATGGCACCTTTTTATTTGTTATTTGATGACATGCTGGTTGCGCTTTCCTGTGACACCCTCTCTCCATTCACAGGTGATTGGGGCTCCGGCTCTAATGCAAACTTATAATAATCATATTGGTTACTGCGGTTATTTATCCATTTATTTATTAATATGTATTCATGTATTTTTGGTCTAAAGCACTATCGCCCTTGGAGGCCTATTGTGTTAAGCCTGGCAGCAGGGGGTCTGCTGGTGCCATCACTTCTGAAGCCTCTGCAGCACTGTGGCGGGCGAAAAAAACAATATTTATGACTCTCTTCAAACCATAAATCTGTGCCTTTTAAGTGCATCTCTGCACGTTCATTTGGTACCTTTTCTGAGCCAAATGGAAAATCAAATGAAAGCGAGAGTCCTAATAATTGGCCAGGGCTCCCTCACTGAGAACCCTGTGTTGTATCTTGTTGGAGGGCACAAATCTAATTGATTTTTAAGACATTCCCCCGCTGCTTTTAAGGTTCTGTTTTTCCTGCAAATGAAATATAATTTGGGATGAATAATGAATCTTCCCCAAAGGCTTCCAAATAGAGAGAGAGTGTGTGTGTGTTTGAGAGAGAGAGAGTGTGTGTGTTTGAGAGAGAGAGTGTGTGTGTGTTTGAGAGAGAGAGTGTGTGTGTTTGAGAGAGAGGGCATGAGAAAAAAGGACAAAGTGTTTTCTTTCACAACACCGGAAATTGGCACGACATTCAACAGAACACACAGACGCCACAGTGAGCAGTGCTATCATACACTGACAGTGTTAAAAGGGGGGCCAACCGAGAATATTCCACGGGGGGCGCAGTACAAAGAGGGCACAGAAGCCAAGGAAACAGACGGAATGGCTTCCTCGCCCTCCACACCTGTTTAAAGGAACACACAATGCTAATTTGGATTGACAGAGCCACCTAGCCTCCTAGTGCCCTGCATGTGAATTCAAGTTTGTTTGGCTAACCTTTGAAAGATTCGGAAGTAGCATGGATGGTAAATCATATTTATATTTGAGCAAGCAAATAGGCTAAATGCATCCATAGGCAAGCAGGAGCCACACAAAACAAGTGTTAGAGTGAGGATCTACAAAGGAACCACAAGATCACTTATATGAACAAGAGGTTTTTGTTCATTTCTTTATTCCAACTGATGTGTCTTCAAAGCCTGGAGCCACTTTCTAACCTCACGCTCGATGTTGACAGAGTGACATTGGGTGCAATCGACCCTGTGCATCGTGTTCTGTTTCAGCTGTGGGCGGAGAGCGTGCCGCACACCGACCAAGCCGAGCAGCGCACGTTTCCATGGCTGCACTGGTCCAGGTTAGGAGTTTATCTTTTTTCCTGAAGGAGATTACGCGCCTCTCGACAAAACGGAACATTTGTGAGCTATCTCCTGCATTCCTCACTCACTTCACTCCGAACGGCACCGCCGTGTCCCTGGACATTTGTGCATATCGCCTCAATATGCATAACAAGTCTGGCCCAATAATGGACGTGATGGAATATTAAGTGGTGTTCTGGTCTCAAGGAGCACCATGTGTTCAAGTGCATGCAGCCTCTGTATGAGACAGGGGATATGAGGGAAGAGGGGAGAGACAGGTGGAGAATGAGAGAAGGAGAGAGAGGGGGGGATGAGAGAGAGAGTTCAAGTGGAACTCAAGGGTGCTAATGATGAGTATGTAGATGTCAAAGAGGGATGCTAAAAAAACTAAAGGATTAAAGACCGATATTGAGAAGTATAAAGCCCAAGTCAATATTATGGAGGGTAGGTATTAGACACGCAGAGAAAGGGGCCAGGTGGTAGGTCAGTGTGCATGTGATGAATGGAGGGATCGGACCAGAACTCTGCAAACTTTCCCACTCGACAGGCTGTTTCCATTTGTGTGGCTTCATTTATCAGTAAACAGACCTGTACTCTCTCTTCTCCTCACCTCACTTCTCCTCGCCTTCTCCATAGAAGTTAGGGAAAAGACATGTCTCCAAGTAGTCTCAGAGATTCCTGTAGAAACTGGTGGAAACTCTGATGGTGACCTCACGTCATTTGGCTACTTCTCACAGTGAACCAGCTCATGCTGCTGTCCAATAGTGTCTATACTGAGACTGGCTCTGACTCTTCAGAATGACTTCATGACTTCATGACCTCTTAAGTTTAATTGGACGTCTTCTCAGATGTCAGTAAACCCTTTAAAGCTACAGAGTACAAAGTCATGTATCACCTACAACTTAATCATATGTTCAAGGTGTTTTTTGGAGAAATATCTTCAGAAAAGGCCTCTAAGATGCCAAACTTTGAGCTTGGAGAGCAATGGTGAGAAGTGAATTGGTGATTACATGGGTCGAAGGCTACTGCAGTAATCTAAAGCACATGTATGATTAGGTTTCTGGGATACTTTATCTGAGAAAAATGCATCATCAGTTGTGGCATTAAAGGCAATCATGTGATTGTGAACTATTCATTTCCCAACACTCAAAGATTCATTCAGTCTTTGCCAGCAGCAGGCTGTCAATAAGAAACTGTGATTGCATGCAAGACTCAGGAATCTGTGCTTCAAAAAGCACAAATGATGATATTCTGCATTTTTCTTTCACGCCATGTTAATACCCCTGGAATTTGTAAATTTAGTCCAATTTGTTTATTTATTTAGCAGTTTAAGGTTGTTTTCCTGTTAAACTGAGTGTGGAATTTAAGCACATTTTTTGATGAATTGTAGATTCATCAGTTTTTTCCTTCATATTTTTTCTAAAGCAAAACTAATTTTTAATTCAAGGCAGGAAATATAAATGTAAAGGTCCTCTTCCTCCGTCTGACCACCCGTTCACACCGATCCCAATAGAACTGTGTTGTTTCTCTTTGTTTTTTTTCCGTGTTTCTAATTAATCTGCAAAGACACACACACACACACACACTGAGTTAACTAGATTTTTACAGCCCTGTGTGAGCGTCTTGTGTTTTTATTAAGTTCCGCCGTGTGTCACCCATACAGGTGCTGAAACTTTTTCACACCTCTGCCGTATTTGATAAATCCCTCCCTGGATGATACTTTGTTTCAAAATGGCGGCGCGTTTGATTGGCTGCCGCGGTGGGTGTGAGGGCAGCCCAGGGCCGCCGTGAGTTCCATCTGTGGCCGGTCAGCTCCGCTAGCCTCACCTGCATGTCACACACACACACACACACACACACACACACACACACACACACACACACACACACACACACACACACACACACACACACACACACACACGCGCCAAAACCGGTCCTGCAACAGGCCAAGAGGGAGAAAAAGGAATGCCAGCTACTGGTTTTAAAGTATGAACATCATTAACATAATTAATGCTGCTCAGAATTTAAGCTGGTATTATTGTATGTTGTGGGATTTTATCAGGGCCATTTAATTCTATTTTCTGTTAGCATTAAGTAGATATTTGGATTAGGGATTTTTTCCCCACTCTGAATTAATTCTCAACGGTCATAATATTTGAGATGAGGTTATTTGTGACGATGACACTAAATGATTTTGCAAGCTCTTTGTGTTTGAGAAAAAAAAGCAGAGATGCGATGATGTGTTTAAATGGGTTCTCCTACTCCCTGAGCCTCCTTCCTATTCTCTGGGCCCGTCACAAGAGATGGAGACCGTGGGTTCCGTCTGCTTTTGGAGATCTTCGTTAAATGGCTGCAGTGTAGCGAGTTCATATGGTTCATTTCTTGTTGTCCAAACAGCTGTTCTTGATAGTCCTCCCCGCAGGTATGGGTTTAGGGATTAGTAATGCTTCACATGGTTGTACATCACAAGGAGTGGATGTGTAATTACATTAAACACGCCTCATCTCGTCATCTGCAGTTATTTTTTGAGGCTGGTCATGCCGCACAGCCAGCCGATGCTCGCTTGGGTCTGTGCGCCCAGGATAAGCCGGCGAGGGCCCCTGTCTCTCCGGAGAAGCTTCCGGAAATTGGATCACGCCTCACGCATCACGCGTCAAATCCGTGAGGGACGGCGGTGGAGGACACCCCTGGGGCCGATCCCTGCCTCTGACACCTACGGAATCCCCCCGCCACACGGGGCCTCTGGGGGGGAGGGGATCCATTGGTGTGTGTGTGTGTGTGTGTGTGTGTCGGAGAGGGAGAGACTATTTGTATGTGTTGCAATGTCTATAGTGTGTGTAAGCATGTCCTTATTCATATGGTATTGTTCATGACTGAGTAGGGAATCATTTAAGATGCTTTTTGCACTCAGATGTCAATACCTATACATGCCGCTTGTTCCCAGTGGGAGTAGTCTATGTGACTATTTATTCCCGGGTGTACAGTATATAGCTTGGTACAGCAGAGACCTGCAGCCAGGAATGCTATTTACACCAGGACACACAGATATACAAACAGTACATATCTGTGCATACAATGCATGCACAAATCTGTTATCTCTTATACTTTATGACTTTTTGTTTTTTAAAGAATTTTTGAAAATGTCTGTCTTTGATGTTACTGTAACTACATTCTTTTGGGCTGCTTAAAATTGAATTTCTTCTGGACAAAAAAGGTACATATCATATAATAATTCCCTCTTAGACTATTGGTTGGCTATGTGTAAGCTATCTGCCACAAGGATTACCTGAGTTGTAGCATGCTGTGCTTCACAGCTAAAAAAACTGCTTTCACAAGTTGTTGGTCTATAGGCTTATCCTATACATATTGCACGTGTATATCTTATGTCTGCGATATTAACTTTGTGTCACTGCATCAAACAGAATTTTTCCTTTACTGAAGATAAAAAAAAACACATTTAGCTGGCTAACTACTTGTAAAGGTAATAAGTTATTTAGCAAAAGGAATTATTCTAAGTGAATTCAGTGGGGCAGCCGTGGCCTATGGGGCAGCTGTGGCCTTAGGGCTTCGGACTTGTAACCGAAGGGTTGCCAGTTTGATCCCCGACCAGTAGGAAAAATGTGGGTGGAGGAAGTGGTTGAGCACTGCTCTCCCATGCCCACGTTCAAGGCTGAAGTGACCTTGAGCAAGGCACCTAACCCCTCACTGCTCCCCGAGTGCCACTGTAGCAAGGCAGCTCACTGCTCTGGGTTAGTGTGTGCTTCACCTCACTGTGTGTTCACTGTGTGCTCTGTGTGTTCACTAATTCACGGATGGGATAAATGCAGAGACCAAATTCCTTGTATATGGACGAGCCGGTCTTTATAAAGTTAATTTTCCATAGTAGCGTGTGACAACAAAATCATGCCTGCGTTCGGTTCCCAGAGCTTTCTCTGTCTATGATCTGCAGCGTTTCTGAAATTATGAGCCTCCTCGACAAGTAGATTGCTGGTCTACAGAGCCATGTATTTAGATAGATAGATAGATAGATAGATAGATAGATAGATAGATAGATAGATAGATAGATACTTTATTGATCCCCAAGGGGAAATTCAGGACATTCATTTAAATTCAGGAAATTCATTTAAAATACAAAATAGTAATGTTGTCATTTGTATTTTATTTAGTTGGAAAAAAATGCCATCATATTTTGTATCAAAATACTTTATAGGTTTGTAGTTTAAAAATACTGACAAATATTTTTGGTAAAACCAATAACCTACTTTTGGTGATGTGATTATAAAAGTGCAAAACAATGAATGCAGCACTGGTGCTGAATTTGCCCAGAGTTGTTGTGATCAGAATGAGATTCAGGCAGATACGTAACATGTAGGTTGCTCACACACACACAATACACTCCCTCATACCAACCTCAAGTTTCTTGAGAACTTAAGTCATCCAATTCGAACACATGGAACAATGTGGTTGCACTGCAACAAGTTGCCCCATGTATTGCCTAAAGCATAACGTTGAACATTTTATTTAATTAATAATTTGCCCAGACTTGCTCACACACACAATACACTCCCTCATACCAGCCTCAAAATGAGTTTCTTGACAACTTTAATCATCCAATCGGAACACATGGAACTAGTTATGATACAGTTACAGTGTTTAGGCTATGAGATGTAACAGGCAGGTCAGCATATAGTTGATCTGTTGACTGTTAGCAGGTTATGGCATGTCTCGTAGGCAGAGAAAAACTGAAAAACTCAAACACTGTCCACTTAATCAACAGAGTCAGTGTACTGATGAAGGAATAGATTAGATAGATATGGAAGGTTTGCAAAGTGATATCATGCTCCTTTTAAAGGGTATTTTTGGTACTTTCAAAATAGAAAAATACAGTTGATTTTGATACATGGTGTGGCTATGTATTTTATAGTTTATTTTGATACATTTAAAATTAGGGTATATTTGATATTTTATTTTAAAATACATTGATGTATTTTTGCCCATCCCTGCCAACAGCTAGAGCAGCCAGGCAGCTACAGTGCTACACTCTGTTGGCTGCAGTGTTACCTTGGGTGGGCCCTGATGCAGGGTACTGTCAAGTAGTAAAGTGATATGCAGGTAGCCAATGTTTAAGTCACCTAGCTGAGTTAGACAGAAGGCGAGCCCTGCTTGCTCTGTTAAGGTATTTATGTCCCTCCCAAACTGCGTTAACATGGTATGTTTAACAGCACCCCTGGACCCTCATAGGCCAATATGATCCTCAATATTAATAGTAATAGTAATAATATAATAATAATATAATAATATATCAATAGAATATTAAATATCAATAATAAGAAATAAACAAATAGACAAAAAACAGGTCAAATTATTTTAACAGCTACAAAAATAGATGGCCATAGATAGTATAAGTTATTGTGGGGGAAAATGTCTTGGATGAGTATATTTGTTTCATTTAATAGAATAGAATACATTTTAATATCCCCATGATGTAATTTGTTTTAGCACAGCATAGCCCAGTGACAGACAACTTAGATAATTAACTTGGCCATTTGTATTTGCATTTTATTCAAATACAAAGACATTTTATGTGAGAGTAAGGTACAGTATTTGTGTTTTTTTTGTCCTTCAATTTATGAGTATGGTGTTTGGTGCTGGTTTCCCTAATGTATTTGTGCTAATTTAACATCTTGAGCCTGTTTCTGTTTATCTGGATGTTTTGCCTCATGCCACCCTTGAATTAATCAGTGCCTCACTAGTGCCACCCTTGTTAAAAATGTCTAGATTCGCCACTGATCACCTGGCCATTGATCTGTTGTCTCTTGCATGATGTGTACTTCCTTTGTCCATCAACATGTCCTTTCTGATAATGTGTGCTATGTTTGGGCACTTTGCCTAACCACCTAACCAATATAATATATTATATATATTATGGAGTGTTACCTATATATATACATCATATATATCGTGTTTTATGTAGGCTACCCTGCCTTTTTACATTTGTATCCTTAACCATATACAGTATCAATGATCATTGTAGAATTTCTGAAATGAAGAGTTTTGTGTTGCTTTGTGGTTGTTGGTGGACCTACCCGGGCCCACTTGTGTTTGTTGTCATTTTTCCTTTAATGGGTGCAGATAGACTCACTGAGCAAGTGCTATTAGTACCCAGGTGAAAATAGACACCCCAATTATTTCAACAGTGTGCTCTGTTCTTTTGCACAGTCCTCATACAGATCAAATGATACAATCAGGAAGAGATCTAGAGTCACTGACAGTTTTTATTAATGGCACTCATGTCAGATCTGATGTGTAATATGTCATGTTACTGTCTTGTTGAATGGGTTATGAGCTGTATGGAATATCCAAGGCTGTTTTGATTAAGAGTGTTTACTCAGCTTTTGTTGTTTGACAGCTGCTGATATTTGAAGGTCTAAGGCCATTAAGACTGTTGTGATTAAAATAAAACAGTTTAATTTACATAATTGCACAGATTTGCTTTATGTGCTGTCATATTTTGCCAGTAGGCCTACTGTTGCAATTTCGCAATCGTTTGTAGCAGTTGACTCTAACTGTGCAGTCGACTCTAACTTTTCACAATTGTAGTTCACCAACTTCTTGCATTGATTATAGTTGTAATGAAGATTGTCTGAGGTCATTCCCCACTCCTCTTGGAAAATGATGAACACAACTCAGAGATTCCCAAACAGCACCTGCTCCAGTGCTTATTACGTGCCTACAGTATTAGTCATGTTGGGGAGAATGGCTTCTCTGGGCCTTGGGGCTCTCTCCTCCATCTAAAAGGCTGGATCATACAGTTGGGAAATCCTCGGATTTCCTCTATCACTGAATGATGGATGTTACTGTTTATGTAAAGCTGTAAGGTCTTTCAGTCATGACTTTGGCCACAATACATACATTAATATGGCATTACAGTACATTGTTATTCCACAAGTATTGAAATGACTCCCATCTTAACACAGTCCACAATAATATAATAAAGTTGTATATGTGCTATCAGTGCAATCACATCAGTGCCTTCATTTCAGAGCTAACTTATAGGAATGCATTGTGACTAATATTGTAGTTTTTGTTATGGAAGAAGATACAGTTCTTCTAGCCCAGTATGTACAGTAAGGTCTCAAAATTCATGGCACATTGACTCCAAAAAGAAGAAAAAAGAAACTAAAATCCTACTTTCTATTTCTGTCCCCGAAATGAAACATCTAGACATAATTATGGAGATATTTTCTGCCATAAGGACTCATAAAGTTGGTCTTGCAAACTTTTGGGCCATATGCGCATGAGCAGAACGTTTAGCAGCGCGGCCGGGAACGTGATGGGAACGTGCCGGAGACATTATGCGCATGAGCAGAACATTTAGCAGCGCGGCCGGGAACGTGCCGGAGACATTATGCAGAAAGTCATTGTGCTGCTCCGCCAGCTGAGCCCCACACCAACCCCAACCCTCCCGTCCTCACGGATGGCCTCAGGCCCCCCACCCCACCCCCACCCCCACCCCCACCCCCACCCCACCTCTCATCTCTCTCTCACACTCGCATTCCCTCCCTCTGTCTTTATTTGCTCATTGTTCACACAATCACTTCATGACTTTTTCATGCTATGTTTTGTCCTAGTTTTTATTGCATTCAAGAGAGTTCCATTCTCAGCATCATAGTTGGCCCCACAAGACTTACTTTTTAACATACCATATGTTATCTTAATGCAGAGGAAGTAGATTGGGAACCAAATAGAACGTTCAAGCATTGTTTTTGTTTTTCTTGTTGAAAGGGTCTATGCTTGCATGGAGGTTAGGTTTAACCATGTGGAGAGAAGAGAGAGAGAAGAAGCTCTAAACCATTAGGCGTTATAGGCCTATTGTTGTTTGCGTTGTTAGTGTATACAGATTTGTTCAATACTATTATCAGTTAGATTGTTTTTTTTAGAGCATAGACTTTCTGTAGGGTTCATTCTGATATTTAACATGTTCTTGACCTTTTTCATTAAACAGGTGGCTAGTGTTGACACTGTGGCACAACGACTAATGCGCACACATGTGCAGCCACTTCTCCAGTGAGAGTTGTGTGAGGTCCTTGATTCTTCTCGCCTTGCAACTTACTATCTGTGAGCAACGGAGTTCAGCTGATGTGAAAATGATCCAGACCACACCAACAGGAGTGCCATTACTAATCCATTACCTTGGAATGAGCTGTGTGCTCGGGGAAGCCCTATACACTACTGTGCAGCAGCTCATATAGTTATTAATGCTCAGCTGACCCTAAAATGTATCCTCAGTAACCTTGTAAACAACAAGTCGGTTGTTGTTATCAGTGTTGATAATTATAGTCGTCATTTCTAGCCTTGAACTGAGCCATCATAAATGCTGGTCATACTCTGTCATTACTCCCAGCCTGGGTCTGAGCATGGCGGCACATTAAAAGCTGCGGAATGAAAAAACGATGTGACAGCCATACATGCACATCACCCTATAATTCTGAAGGGAGAAAACACCATTACCAGCGCTGCCTACTGATCACCCCTTTCTCTGGGCAGTCTAACTTTCTCACTATCTTTCTCTCTCTCTCTCTCTCTCTCTTTCTCTCTCTCTTTCTCTCTCTCTCTCTCTCTCTCTCTCTCTCTCTCTCTCTCTCTCCTCCACAGTGCCCCGCTGACAGGGCTACAGACAGCTGCAGCTCATTAGGGTGGCAGTTATGGATGGCATCGCCACTCACCAGGCACAGGGGCACTGGAGGAGAGAGAGAGAGCCCCACCCCTGGGAGAGAGGGGCTCACACACCTGGACTGAGCTTGGCTCCCACTCCAACTAGCCATATTTGGTTTGTGTGTGTCTGTGTGTGCGTGTGGGTGTGTGTTTGTGTGCGTGCATGTGAGTGCTTGTATTTGTGAGTGTCTGAATGTGAGAATTTGTCACACATAAAAAATTCAAATGAATTCACTCACAAAAGCAAAATGTAAGCAGCCCATTAATAAGAATCCCAGTTCTTATAAAGGACATGAAAGTAAATGAAATCTCTACCCAACTCATTCACTGACTTGGGTATCCACTCTGTTGAAACAAAAGCATTCTAATAATAGGTTTGGGATATATAGCATGATATGATATGCACCTGTGCTGAATAGATGAAAGAAGGTGTCATTTGTATTGTTAAAGAGTGTGTTATGGATGGTGATACAGTGGCTTTGCTTGAAAGGGATATCATCATTTAGATGTTAAAATATTGACTGTAAAGTTTGTAAATGGGATATATCCTAAAATATTTTAATATATATTTCCTACCTGCAAGAGCATTTGCTGTTTCTGTTGTGATTTCTCTCTCTCTCTCTCTCTCTCTCTCTCTCTCTCTCTCTCTCTCTCTTTCGCTCTCTCTCTCCTCCTCCTCCTCCTCCTCCTGACAGGACATCATACCCACAACACCTGTGATTCTGATAATAAGCCACCCGTCGAGATAGCTGTAGATGAACTTGGGGACAAGGATAAATACTGGCAAAGGATATGTCGCCACTGAACCGATTTTTCCTTGTTTGAGACTAATGTGAAACTATGTTGATTGCTGTTGTATTTTCTTTTTTATATTTAATATTAACCTGTTGTGGTCTGATTAATTTCATTGTTTCAATACAGTAAATTATATATATATATATATATATTTTTTTTTTTTTTTTTTTTTTAAATGCATTATTTGTAAATAGTGAGCATACATTTTTCTGTATAGTCTGAGAAGAGTGTGCATACCTGTTTTTGTTTTTAAATGTCCCTTGAACCAAAACCAAATCTTTAATGTGATTTCATTTTTATTAAGCCTGTTTTCTTTCCTCTATTTCTTATATGGTCTTTCTTTATATGGGATTTCTTTCACAGATCTCAGGTCTTAGGTCTCTATAAACTGAAGTGAAGCAGAATGGTGAGATGGCTAAGCAGCCATGGAGTCTCCTTTGAGGACTTTGGGGTGAGATTGACACCACTCACATCATTTCAAAATAAATGGATAGAACCCATTAAGGCAGACATACAGAAATTGACTTCCATCTCGTTTAATATGGACTTGTATTATGCAATTAATAAATAGATCTTTATAGAACATGACGTTTTACTTAATGTGTTACATGTCTGTTTAATCACAATTTACTTTCCTCTTCAACTGGAAAAGAATGTTGCCATATTACAGAAAAAGCAGCTCCCTTTAGGCCAAATGAATGCCTAGGTTTATGCATCCAACACAAAACTTTTTGAAGCCTGTGGCTTTCGGAATGGCATAGAATGATTATGTTTTATGAGTGTGGATGCATTTCATTCCCTCAGTAATGTGTTTGTCTGTACACTATGTGACTCCTCCACTTATGTGAGTAGGTTAAGCTGCACTTTTGTAAGTCTGATGAATGACATGCTGATTTCAGAAGATTGCAAACTCGTGCTGGTGACATATTGCATCTCATGCACTGATGCTGTCACACTGAGCTCCTTCCACATCCAAATGAGCACCAGTGGAGTCCTGCTCTCCTCCTCTCCTCTATCCCCTCTCTCTCTCTCTCCTCTCTCTCTCCCTCTCTCTCTCTCTCTCTCTCTCTCCCTCCTCCAGCATGGGGTCCCCTGTACCCGTGTTGTCCTGACCCCTGGCACCGGCTGAGAGGAGTGCTGCCAGACGTGTGGCCCGGGCGCCTGCCTCCCCTCTGCTGGTGCCACGCTCCCACCAGACAGCGTGCCATACCGCTCCGCGTGGCACACACACGCGCGCCCATGATTTGCTGACTCCTCCACTTCCATTGTGAGATTTGTGCTAAATGCGCACATCTTAATTGCATTATTCAAAATAATTAGCTAATATATTTTTGCATAACGACAAGGTAAGCAAATAGTGCCGTGGTACCATGGGCCTTGCCTGAGTAAGTTTGGGGAAATTAATGGACTCCCCCGTTTCCTAATTATCTGGTTTCAACATTCCAACCTGAACCAGAAATGACTATCACCTCCTTATGGGTCCTGCACAGTCTCCGAGAGCTCCACAGATAGAGGGAAATATTCTGAAGAAAGGCAAGAAAGATTAGTTAAGCCGCAAAATGTTTGGAAGCTCCCAATTACTCTTCCTCGAGTGATACTTTAAAAAAAATACTCCCCCCCAAGTTCAGCCATTTGACTTTGGTTAATGATGCATGTAATATAATCTGTTTGTGGGGAGCAAATTATCAACAGAGAAACAGTGGCACCCAAAGCTCTACTTAATTTAACAATCCTGTTTTCAGATGTACTCACTATTGTGGCACTTTATTTAAACCACATTGCGGAATACTTTACAATTAATCATTGTTTCACTCCACTAATTGCACGAGATGTTTTTGAGTTATACCATCAGTGTGGGTGCACTGTATTGTCCCAATCAGCCATGGTTAAAAGTCTGTGATACAAAGTAAAATATCTTATGCAATACGCATCGATAAGTTCATTATTACGCCACTTTTACACCAATTATAATATGCCTGTGTTATACACGTAATACTAGGAGAGTAAGGTCTTATAGAGCATTTGCACAGCACTATAAGCTGGCTACTGTGTGTGTGCAATAACAGGCTTATGAGTCCTCTGGGCCTCCTGCACACCTGTGGATGATGTGGAGGCCAGATAAAAGCTTGAGTCACGGGCCCCTATGCCAGCGGCACACAGCTACATACTAAGAGTGCTAAATATATGGAGCACAATTACACCAATTAATCTTGGTGTGGATAATGAATATTTTCTTTATTTGTGGAAAGTACCAGACACTTATCTTGCTCGCCAAGATGAAATGCCCTTTCCATTGTGATGCATTGCTTAAGCTGGTTTCTGTTATACGTTTTTTTTCCTTCTCTCTTCTCCTTTTTTCTTTCTCTTTTTTACCTAGAATCACTCTTTCTCATGGTAAACTATGCTATCACTGTAATTAATAGACTGGTTCTCGCTATCTCCCCCGAATCAGGCAATGGTCGTTCATCAGCGCTGCTCTAATGAGTACTTAGAGCTTGGCGTTCTAAGGGAAATGTATGTGGGCTATGTGTGCTGCTGCTCTAACCTTCTCCCCGCTGCAGTAATTATGGCTTTGCTCAGTCTAAAACGTATGATCCATCTCCTCGGTAAGGTCACTACTGGAAAAAATCTCTTTCTCATGCTGCCAAGATCTTGAATCCTGGGTGCTCGTTTACCCTAAATTCCCAGGACTGCGTCGATACAGCTACAGGCCACTGTGGTCACATGGACACCATGACGTGCTTGTTTTAATTGCTGGAGATTTTTGGGGATACACATTTTTCCCCTTTCATGAGAAGGAAGTGTAGTTTGACAGATTTTCGTGGATGTTAGGAGTAACAAATCCACCAGAGTCTGATTTCAATTACGCTGGACAACCACATTATTCATCCCTTTGAACTTAGAGGGTTAACCTCAAACCGATTTTATTGAACACTATATCAAATTATGTTCACTCTCTCCTCTCAGTTATGAATTAATACTTTATTTTCAGTGGGTTGCTTTTAGCCAACAATTGCATTCAAATCCATGAGGGCTAAATTAAGTTTGTCTTGGTCTTACATGAACGGACCCATTGGCAGAGAGTGTGGCTGCTATGGCGACCCAGTGGTCCAATGAAGGAAGACATGGAACAATGAAGTGAATTAGGAATTCAGACCAACGAATGCACAATGGATCAGAAGTTAATGGATCTTCCAATTGGTCGAAGATCCCTTGTTTAAGGAGGACTGTGCCATTTTATTTCTTAGGATGCAAATTTTGCCGATAGGACTACCTTAATATTCTCTCCCTACAGCCAAACAAGCTTTGTTCAAACTGACAGGATTTGGCAGGCAGCCATTTTGTTTTCGAATTTACATAAACACCAAATGGTGCTTGTTTCCTGTAGGTCTCCTCTAATTCTTTTTAACCAAAGATGTAAATCCGAGGCAGTCTGAAATTCATTACATTTGGCTGTTCGCATTACTCCTGTTGGGAAGTCGATGAACTCGACGCAATTGCTCACTTCCACGAAAGCATTTTGCCATACCTTAATTCCGTTGATTGCTGAATTATGCAGTGACCCTGTAGAAGGAGTGAGCAAGAACATGATTTCATTTCCAATATTTCAGAGAACTGTCCTTTTTTTAATTCCCGTCCCCAGGCTAAACATGTGCAAGGGTGAGAGGAATATTTATTTCATTTCAAAATCCCAAGCTTTTACAGATAGAGACTTCCTGCTTCTGGGAAAGTGAAGCAGAAGCTCTGTCAAAGTTTCTCATTATTTTTATACAACATCAGGTGCACAAATATTTAAACAAGCAGCTGGGGGAGCAGAAAAGATCATGCAAATATGAAAGGTGATGGGAATTAAGCATTCTGACTGAGACTGGTTGACATACTGCCGCAGCAGAGTGATCAATTAGTCTAATCATCCTGTTGACAGCGACTCACCGTATTAATATTCAATTAATGGTCTGAATCCCTCCTAAAGCTTCCAAAGTCTGGCTACTGGCACTAATGCAACACACACATACATACAGTCACACACACACACACACACACACAGGCACACATACACACTCACACACACACACACACAAACACACTCACACACACAGAGAGACACAAGACCCAGAGCTGGGGCCTGACAGTGGAATCCCATTGGCTGGAGGATATCTCATTGCCATGGAAATACCAATCGCCGATGACAACGCCACTCACTCTGCAGGAGACCAAAATGTTTCAGGCAGCCGTGAAAACAGCCTGCCTCCAGGGCCCTCCGCACGCCACCCATTCAACAACAATCCACCGAGAAATTCGCCGAATTAAGAGCACTTAATATGAATTAAGTATTTTACCTGTTTTAAAAATTATTGACATGGGAAAAAATATGGGTTTTATTTCCTCTCTCGCAGAGCCATTGCCAGTATATCTGGAGACGGCGTCTGGAATGGCCATATGGAAAAGACTGCTGTGTTATTGAGCTGCTTTTATTCTCCCAGGGATGAATGTTGGGCTTGGGAGAGCGCCATACGGAACTGGAGCCCGGCTCATTTCTGGGAGGCTGAAATGTTCCTAAATGACTTCCTCATCTGCCACATCTGCCTGCGCAAAAACAGCAGAAAGAATGACAGTGATGGGTCACAGGCAACTTTGATGAAAAACCCTCAATGAAATTAGATTTTAGAAATAATATAAAAATGGAGATCACACAACCACATGTGTTTATTCAGAATGGGATGATGTGTTCCAGCACCAAAAATACCTTCGTTATAAAGCCCAATCTTACAGCAGTGAGAGCCACAGATCTCACACACATGTAACTACTAGCACACCTTTCACCCCCTTAAGAAGAAGCCAATAGAAGCATGAAAGTAATTTGTTGGGGAAATGTAGCCTTGTTTTGCTCTTGACACATTTGTGTTGCCTCTCATGTAGTTAGCCCTCAGGCAGAAGTTCCTCTGGAACTTTTCTCTTCTCCCCAAAAATGCCGCGAGGTGAGCTTCTTTCACACGTTTTTTTTCTTCGTCTTTTTTCCCGGGGTCATTCCAGGGGGTTGTGTTCCGCCTGGCTGCAGAGCAACTCATTGAGTTTAATTAAGTTACACTGATTCCTCTGCCGGCTCACTCATGAGTGCCAGTGCACACAGCCTTTCTACAGTGCTTAATTGACTTTGCATTGTTTGGTTGAGTTTTTATGTATTTTTAATTATCAACCTCCCTCTCTCTCTCTCTCTCCCATACATAGACACTGCACTCTGTCTTTCTCTCTCTGTGTCTTTCTTTGTCCATCCCTCCCTCCCTCACTCTCTCTCTCTCTGTTTCGTCTCTCTCTTTCTCACACTCTGTATTTTTTCTTCTGTTAGGCTGAGCTGCACGGCAACTGCATTTGCCTCTGGGAAAACATTCCTAATTGAAGAGGAGAAGATAATCGGGGAGATAGTGGGACATATGGAGCCGGCTCGCTCTCTCCTGGCTAGCGAGGTGACCGGGCCTGGATCGCCCGCAGGCTCGCGCGAGTCCTTCGGGGAGCGGTGCTCATGCTCAGCCGGGATGAAGCGAGAGGAAGCTCGGCGTGCTGTGCTCATTTTTGTGTCACCTTTGCCCCGAAACCCGAGCTTCCGCAGTTCTGTCCTTCATTCCAAAGACTTTACGGCTCACAAGTTTTACCTCTGAAATTGTTAACAAATTGTGGATAATGTGCAAGGGAGGTAATAACATCATGTATAATGTCATCATCATGTATTGTCATCTTTCAGTTTGAGCTGAATTTCCAATCAGGAATTTCACATTTTAACAAAGAAATCCCTGTTTTTAAATTATGAAGTAAGGATCTCTTACATGCAGTTACCATTAGGCCACATTACTCCATACAACCTGTGGTCTCCATCCGACTGTCGCACCATGTGTGCATATGCGTGCGTGTTGGAGTGTGTGTGTGTGTGTGTGGTGCACAGGTAGGGACCAACACACCACCAGGCACCATTTGTTTGTAGCCTTGGTTGTGTGTAGCAGACAGGTCCCAGAGGGTGTGAGTATCCAGCTGCACGTAGCACAGAGAAGGGCATCTGCTGAGCTGGTGCTGGCCTGCCAGAGTGCTCGACAGCTGCAGAGTGGGCCTAAGACACATGCTTCTCTCTCTCCCTCCCACACACACACTCTCCCTCTCTCTGTCTCTCTCTCTCTCAGGTGGCAGATCCTGTCACACACACACACATGCACACACACACACACAGACACGTTGGGGGCCCCAGCTGAAGGTCTAACACAGAGCCATGCGGAGCAGGAGGGTGAACAGTTGTGAGGGTAAAGCCCACTGCTGACATCTTCATCTGGGCTGGTGTGGGGCTGTGCCTGGTGTGGGGCTGTGCCTGGTGTGGGGCTGTGCCTAATGTGTGGGGCTGTGCCTGGTGTGGGGCTGTGCTTAATGTGTGGGGCTGTGCTTGGTGTGGGGCTGTGCCTGGTGTGGGGCTGTGCCTAATGTGTGGGGCTGTGCTGGTGTGGGGCTGTGCCGGTGTGGGGCTGTGCCTAATGTGTGGGGCTGTGCTGGTGTGGGGCTGTGCCGGTGTGGGGCTGTGCCTGCTCGCGTGTGAGGGAGCACCATGTCCATGGTCAGGATGGAGGAAGTGGGAGAGAGGTGCACATGCACACATGTTTCTGTCTGAGGGGGAAAACCTTGGTAGGCCCATTTGTCTTTATGTGTATTTCCTACATATGACTGTGTCCTTACATTTGTATCTGTGTGTGTGTGTGTGTGTGTCTGTGTGTGTGTGTGTGTGTGTGTGTGTGTGTGTGTGTGTGTGTGTGTGTGTGTGTGTGCTTGATCACAGGAGAATGATGGTCAGTCCGTAAGAGAGGATGATGATGATGGCCCAAGAAGAGATGCTGTGTGAAGAGCAGGAGTGCCGTGGGTGAGGTGGGTAGTGCTCGGGAGTTTTCTCTCTCTCTCTCTCTTTCTCTCTCTCTCCCTCTCTCTCTCTCTCTCTCGCTCTCTCTCTCTCCCTCTCTCCCCTGCCGTTAATTAAGGTTAGTGGAGAAGTGTTCACGGATGAGGGCCTCCCATGGAGAGGGCGTGTGGGGTGCTGGGCTCCCTCGGAGCGCGCGGTGGAACAGCTGGGCGTGGGGTTGCAGCCTCCTCTCTCTGGGTGCCAGGGCACAGTGTGGCAGGTGCAGAGGCCAGGGCAGGGCCCACAGCCTCGCCACTGGGCCCGACGCCACGCACGCCATTAATCAGATAGCAAAACGCTTCTGACATGTGAAGGGAGGGGGGGGGGGGAAATGTGCACTCTTCACCGCTCCGCTAATTTCGCCCTCGGAAAAACCTGCGTGGATGCACTGAGGGTGTGGGGATGAGACTGTGTGTGTGTGTGTGTGTGTGTGTGTGTGTATGTGTGTGTGTGTGTGTGAGTGTGTGTGCTTTTCATATTTAACTTACTTTCTCATCCTCATTAATTACATCACCACAGAGTCTGTTTTGCTCACACTCTTTCGTTAATCTGCAGAGAGATTACGGTTATATAACAGAAACAA
>NW_027468609.1:4540936-4543436 GCF_046254945.1 Alosa pseudoharengus | reverse complement strand
TTCTTATCTTATCTGTGGCTTCCTATCTTATCTTTATTTATGAAATCCTAAATGTTCTATCAATCTGATTTTTCGACGGCTATCAACAGTTTATGTCTTTTTCTGCACTTAGAATGTGCTCGAGACTGATAGAACGCATAACTGTAACGACAAATGAGCCTAAACGTTAACGTTAAAGCTATAACGAAAAAGTTAAACGAAACAGCAAGCTAAGGTCATGGCTGGTCCAGATAAGAAGAGGAGGGCTTTTAATTTCAGCCAAGACGAGTTGGAGGCATTAGTTCAGGCGGTGGAAGACAGGAAAACTGTATTGTTCGGAAAATTTTCAATGACCGTAACGGCGCAGTCTAAAGACAGACACTGGAAAGAGGTGGCGGACTCTGTCTCAGCGGTTTGTGGGATGCTGAGGACGGTGGAGAGTACTAAGAAAAAGTGGTCTTCTCTAGCAAGTGATGCTAAGATCAGGGGGGTCTTACAAAGGAGGGACCAAGCAAAGACGGGGGCTGGTTTGCCCGAAGTGAAGCCCCTAACCTCACTGGAGGAGAAGATCCTGGCCGTCATGGGTCAAGTTTACACCGAAGGTAAGTTGATTTCAGCACTAGCTTCCATCGCAAATTAGCCAGCTGCTAGCTAGTGCTACGATGTAACGATGATAATCTAAAATGTAGCAGCGTAGCAGCTACCTGCTAGTGCCAGCGCTATCGATAACTGGCTTGGAGGAGTGGCTACATAGTAACCCTAGAATAGGGCCACCAGAAGCTACATGTTACTTGTGTCGAACCAGACAAAATACAGTCTATGTAGGCCTATGTAGACCGCAAAAGAAAAGCCAACGCTGACAACTCCCTAACGTGAAATCATTTGTGTATCATAGGCATTGCAACCGGCACGGAGGTGGGACTGGATGAGCTGTGTGAGCAGAAAAGTGGCGAGGTGTGTCAGTCGACATCGTCTGACCCTGAGTCGAGAAGGGTCATATTAACGCTGATGGATTCAGAGTGTGACACTATGAATCTGCCACCAGCAATGGTCATCCCATCACCTGGTAAGTCGAATTCAACGTTGATGGTAATTTAAAATAAATAGGCTATGAGGTGCATTTTCACAATGATGCTGTCTCAACTGTAGGCTACTCCTTAAAAACAGTTGAGGTATATAATGTCCCGTTTAGTCTATGCGGTTCACTGAAAGGTGCCTATAGGTTCTGAATCTAAGATTCACAGTTTTTGATTCTTCTCTACAGCTAAAAAGAAGAAGCACATAGGCCTACAAGAGGAGCTTCTGGAGTTGGAGAAGGAGAAGCTGTGGGTAATGAGAGAAAAGGTCAATATTGATAAGGAGAGACTGCAATTGGAAAAAGAAAAATTCGAATTCATGAAGGAGTATGTAAAAAATCGAGGGAACAACATTGTTGATCTCTCTGAACTATAAAAAAAAAAAGCACACTTATTTAAATTTATTTATTTAATATTGTCAAAAATAAATATTTGAAATCAAAACTGCAATGTTTTGTCTTTAATTATCTTGTAAAATAATGTGCAATTAAGTTGTTTCTGGCGGTTCTGCCAGTCTGTGCACCATCATGTAGGCCTATGCCATCATGGCCTTCCTCCTCATCTTCAACCGGGATGTTTTCAGGGTCCGGGAGATTAGCCATCCTGCATATGTTGTGCAGCACAGCAGTGGCCTTTACAAACATCACCACTCTCTCAGGGGAATACTGAAGATATCCCCCACTCTTATCATGGCATCTCCATCTACAACAACATAAATTAACCAGCAGTGCACCAATTAACCAGTTAGTTTGTATTGCCATCATGGTAACATGCTTTACTTTTTGGTATGATGTTATAGTCCATATTAATATTAAATAATATTAAACTTATACATTTGCTACATTGCTTTTGAAATGTATAGTTTAACACTAGCTTCTTCTTCAGGGTTACTACACACTCCTTATCTACACTATTGAATGCAACAAAGCAGTATGTCTCACCTTCCTTTCCATATACCATAAAGCCTCTCCTGACGGCTACGGCACCTTTTGTGTGCCACATTATACTTCCTCTCTGCCTCTGTCTGCTCATTCATGACTGGTGTCATTAGGTAGGGTTTCAAGGGGTATCCCGAGTCTCCCAAAAGCCATCCACTTGCCCTGCCCTCACTCAGGTAAGCATTGATATCACTGTAAATGGGCACATTTCATATTTTAAATAGTATTTGAGTGGAGCCTATAATGAAGTCTGTAAAACAATAATTTATGTTAGTGTCAAGGACCTACCTGGTGTTGAATATGAATGAATCGTGGATGGATCCAGGCCACTTTGCCAACAAATGCCGTATAACCATATTTTGGTCCCCTATGGCCTGAACGTTAATGGCATGGTATCCTTTACGGCACACGTATGCCGGCTCACTTGGGCCACTTGGAGCTTTGATTGGAAAAAGTGACCCATCTATAAGCCCAATTACCCCTGGCATTCCACTCTGTTGTAAAAAC
>NW_027468609.1:4520936-4535936 GCF_046254945.1 Alosa pseudoharengus | reverse complement strand
GTGTGTGTGTGTGAGTGTGTGCGCGCGTGTGTGTGTGTGTGTATGTGTGTGTGCATGTGGTGTTTGTGCAGCCTGGCCGTTTGATGAAGAGCAGGAACATCTGGGCGAGGGCTGGGGAGGAAGCCCCCACGTGGCCGGCACTCCTGGGCTGATGGGGTGAGGCGGAACAAGAGTAAGCCCCTGACAGAAATAGCCCTCCAGAGAGCAGCGTGACAGGGGCCACCATTCACCAGCAGCCAGGGCACACACACACACACACACACACACACACAGACATGGTACCAAGACGTACGGTAAGGCTTGTTAAAACCGCTGTCCTTTTGATTTTCATGTTGTTACACATTCTTAAAATATTTAATGGTTGCCTCAGATGTGCCACAGTGGTTGTGTCAAGTTTTCCTGTAATGCTATTTCACTATTTCAAAATGAATGTCAAATGTGTGTCATAATATATGCACTCTTTTCTGCAATATTTGTATGTTCTAATGAAAATTGCAGACACCTATGCAAGCGGAAGTTCACCAGGTTATGAGCCGAATTGAATTCCACTTTAATGATCCACCTGCCATGTTTCACATGTACAGTATGTGGCCACGTTCCCAGGGAGTAATTGCAGCGTGACCCTGGTGGAGAATGTTTCCTTTGCAATTACATGTAATTTGCCCTGAGACATTTCACCATAGCGCTGCAGTGTGGAGGGAGCGCAAGCCTGGCCTCCGCCTCCTCCTCACCTTGCTCTGTGGGCAGCTGTGTAAGCGCGGGCTGTTGGCCTCCGGAGAAAAGGGTCCGCGGGCCGGGACAGGGGCAGGGGCAGGAGCGGCACTTCCCATCAGCCAGGTGCCCGGCGGTGGACGCCACGCCTGAAGTCCTCGCAGCCAGCTAGAACAACACCACTGCCTCGTCCTCCACTGCCTGCAGTGTCACACTCGCCCTTTACAGCGACGCCACTCTCCAAATGGCACAATGAACTGGTGAGAAAGAGAGAGAGAGAGAGAGAGAGAGGGAGGGAGAGGAAGGGAGAGAAAGGAGAGATGTGACGACAGGTCACGTCAGATCCACTCCAACACCTGGACGCGGGCGCGTTGGCACGGTTTCCGCAGCTGCCAACACGTCCATGGAGCGGGAGGAGGCGCTGGTGTTGGAGGAGCTGGTGCCGGCGTGGAGCCCAAGGCTCCTCTGACAGCCCGCTAAGTGGGTATTTTTACCAGCAGTAAAGCAGCGCTAACGACAGGCACACCACTGGGCACCTAGCCTGGCACCTGGGGGAGATCTGAGGTAGAACAAATACACTGACTCACACTCGTTCCCAAATACACACATGCACACACAGAGAGCACACAAACACGCTAGCCCTGGCCTTTGTCAGAATATCAACAGGACAACATGGGATTAGATGTGTGTGTATGTATGTGTGTGTGTGTGTGTGTGTGTGTGTGTGTGTGTGTGTGTGTGTGTGTGTGTGTGTGTGTGTGTGTGTGTGTGTGTGTGTGTGTGTGTGTGTGTGTGAGTGAGTGAGTGAGTGAGTGAGTGAGAGAGAGAGAGAGAGAGAGAGAGAGAGAGCACTTGGCTCTAGATGACACACCTCAGTGAATATTAATACACAAGCTCCCATTAACATTTTGTATTTTTGTGGTGTTTTCTGTTGTTTACATAACCTTGTTGGAAAGCCACAAGGAGACACACATCTCTGTGGAACGGAACAGAATTCTCTCCCAACAACAAAGCCATCAAAGGACATGTCAGGGGCCACGAGCCATGGATGCAGCCATTTTGGTCCATGTTCCTGTCATACTTCATGGCTTTCTAAACTATGACTTGCATAAGCTGCTGTGATAAATATCTACCGGATAAAGGCGAGCAAACCGGTGCCAGCAGCTCCTGCCCTGGAAAAACCCGGCATTTTGAATTCTGCTGTTGCACGTATGGTCCTGATAGAGCTGAAAGCTATCACAAGCCTTTCCAGCTAAGCATCGCTTGAAAACAATGTGATGTACGGGACATCATTTTTTACTCATCCCGCTGACTGCCCAAATCTCTGGACAACATGTTCCCGATTCAGAGACACTAGACTTACCGTCTGTGTGAGATCACTGTCAGAAAGCCATCTCTCTCTCTCCCTCTCTCTCTCAGGCTCAGCACAACATTTGCTTTCAGAGATGATTACGATCAAAACACAAGGCAGATGGTGTGAGAGGTGTTTTGCTCCCAATGGGCTTGTCATGGTTTTAACCCCTTTTTCAGCACATACGCTATCGACAGATAATCCACTATCACTATTGACAGGTTTGGAACGTGAAGGAACGTGTGCAAAAGTGTGGAGGGATTTTAAAAACTGAGAGTGATAGCGAGAGGGGGAGTGGTGTGGGTGGTGGTGGTGGTGTAGTCGAGGGTTAATAAAAAAATCCCAGTCAGGTCAGCTTCAGCCAGATGGGGACGTGGAGGGCATTCTGTGTCCTCGCTCGCTCTTCTCTGGTGCTTTGGTACAAATTGGAGTGAAAATCAGAAGTCTCAAAACCAATTGATCCAAATCTACACATGATAATTGATTTTCTCCTTCACGTTCCCCAAAGCTCACCCACTACCGTTGTTGGATAGCCGGAGCGTGTTGTGCGTGCTGTAGATGTGTGTTGAGGAGGGGGGGGGGGGGTACTGGTCACGTTGCCTGGTACACCCTGGGAGGGACTCTATCTGTCAGCGAGATGGGGAGCAAGATACTCCCGAGAGACATGGCTCAGACAACAGACCTCATGCCGTTTCATATTTAACCACACCGCCACACGGAGGGCCGAAGGAAGCCGCGTTCTGCCGCGACGATGGCGCTCCCGGGGGCTCGCGGCAGAATGCCGCTCGGCTACGCTGCTGGTGCCGGAGAGGCTGGATCGCCCCAGGTTACTCCCTCCAGTGGTCCGCGCTTTGAAGCTTGTCAGAAGAATTCCGTCTCCCCGGATGACAACAATCTTTCTTTCCTTTTCCTGGCTGAACATCATGTTTTATTCATGAATGATAGGGACGATAACGCAGAGTAGCCTTCGACAACAACAGCCGTCCACCCCCCACCCGTGACAGAGCGCTCTCCCCTTCCCCCTTCCCCCTGTCCATCTTCATCTTTGTCTTTGTGGAGAGGAGAGGAGAGGAGAGGAAAGAAGAGGAGAGAAGAGGAGAGGAGAGAGGAGAGGAGAGGAGAGGAGAGGAGAGGAGAGGAGAGGAGAGAGGAAAGGAGAGGAGAGGAGATGAAAGAAGAGGAGAGGAGAGGAGAGGAGAGGAGAGGAGAGGAGAGAAGAGGAGAGGAGAGGAGAGGAGAGGAGAGGAGAGGAGAGGAGAGAGGAGAGGAGATGAAAGAAGAGGAGAGAAGAGGAGAGAAGAGGAGAGGAGAGGAGAGGAGAGAGGAGAGGAGATGAAAGAAGAGGAGAGAAGAGGAGAGAAGAGGAGAGGAGAGGAGAGGAGAGAGGAGAGGAGATGAAAGAAGAGGAGAGAAGAGGAGAGGAGAGGAGAGGAGAGAGGAGAGGGGTGGAGAGGAGAGGAGAGGAAAGAAGAGGAGAGAAGAGGAGAGGAGAGAAGAGGAGAGGAGAGGAGAGGAGAGAGGAGAGGGGTGGAGAGGAGAGGAGAGGAGAGAGGAAAGGAGAGGGGTGGAGAGGAGAGGAAAGAAGAGGAGAGAAGAGGAGAGGAGAGAGGAGAGGAGAGGAGAGGAGAGAGGGAAGGCAGACAAGGTGCTTCAATCCTGTCAATGCTCACCCTACTCCATACTCTACCACACAGCAGTTGACCACTCCAACATCCTCTCAAGGATGGAATCTAAACTATATACTCTAAAAGAGCAAATTGTCCATCCCAACTTGTCCACACACACACACACACACCCCACACATAAACACACACACACACACACTCTGTGTCGTGGTGATGGTGGCCAAGAGGCTGGGCAGGGCTGGGCTGTGTGTGTGTTTCTGTTCTCATTAGGAGCAGCTTGGCGTTGTGTGTGTGCGGTGCGGCTGGGGCGAGAGGCGGTGGGCTAGAGGTTAGAGAGCATCGCCTGTTTGCCGTGCTCGCGCTAATCAGACGCAGGTTGAACACGCGCGGCGGCAGATGGCTCGGGCCCGCTGAAGACCGGCCTGCCTCTGACTGGACAGCATTTGGCCGCGTTGGCGCCCATATTACTCAGCTCAACTGACTCTCCAAATGTTGCCCTGACCCTATTTACCACTTAATGTGATAACATGACCCATTACGATGATTATCATTCCCAATCATTATGATGGGTAAAATGATTCTTTTTTACAGCCAAGAAATGACAATCATCACATATCGTCATCGATACTGTCACCATGTCATTATATTTTCAAACCATGATTAAACACTTATCTCATTCTAAAGTTGGTCAAATTATTACTATTATGCATTTGTTTTGTATACCTTTCCAAGACAGTGGTGATTATGGTCAGCTCTGTTCCTCTGGATGTTGCTGTTCTGCTGATGTGTTGGTGCCGTGCTTATAAACGTCAGGTGAGTAGATTGGGCTCCGGCAGGTCACAACCCCTCACCTGACAGGTGTGTTGCAGGTTGACCCCTGGCGCTGAAACACACCTGCCACTCACTGGGCAGCAGATGTTGCTGAGAGCAATCGTAGCCTGGAGCTGCCTTCACCTCCCCGGTCCCACCCCACAGCGTGATGGCTGGAGAGCCTCCGCCAGCTTCTCCAACCCCATGATGCGGGAGCGGTTAACCCTTCAGCTGGAGCTGAAGACGAGGCAGCTCATCATTTCATGCATATTAATGGCAGCGTTCTCCATTGTGAGGATGCACTTCAGCCCGAGGACCCACCATCTGATCACCAGGTCTTCTTGTCCACCAAACCCTGATTTTCATTTTTTTTTGTTGTTGCAGCCCATCAAGCTCCACAGAAGAAGAAAAAACAAATGGGCACGACGTCGGGAGCGCTTTGGTCTGGTTAAGACGTCGGGAGCGCTTTGGTCTGGTTAAGACGTCGGGAGCGCTTTGGTCTGGTTAAGACGTCGGGAGCGCTTTGGTCTGGTTAAGACAACACAACGGGGTGGCGTTCACACAGAGTTGCTCGAGTGAAATGAGGTGACACTCGAGCCGGCCATCTCCGCTCGGCAAACAGCTCTCAGGAGGACGCTCTCCACGCCGGGGCCCGGGGGGGACATCAAAGGGGCCCCATAATGCAGTGGGGCGCAGGGGGAGCGGGAGGACAAAGAGGTGCAGTAATGAAGCGACTGAAGACGCACTCCCTGGGAAAGCTGCGAGCTCCACAGATGCTGCCAGACAGATAAGACACTGATCAGCGCATACAGTACCTCAGCCTCTCAAGCCAAGCACCTCTTCAGTCGGCCGTGAAGCGGCGTGCCAATCACCGCTCAGGAAGGGCTGTTTAGATCGGCAACTCTCCCATACGCTTCTGGACCAGAGTGAAGAGGCCCCAGTTTTCTGAGCTTAACAATGATACCAGAAAGCACTTGTATTTTTGCTGACATGGATTCTTATTAATGCTTGAAAAGAAGTTGACTTTTTTTTTTTCTGTGCTGTCGAGGCGAGGGAAATGTTGCATAATTCTTTAGAAAACTTTTTTTTTCTCCTTCACACAGCTGTTTTGTCACATGTGCCAGTGTGTGTGTGTGTGTGTGTGTGTGTGTGTGTGTGTGTGTGTGTGTTTGTGTTTGTGCTTGTTCTTGTATGAAAATATTTGTCTTTGCTGAAGGGGACATGAGCGCTTGTTCGCCACTCTCCTCCGCCGCCGCGCGCCTGATGTTGATGGATGGCCGGAGTGTGGCCGGATCACCGTCCTGCTTGTCTCGCGATGCATCACTGTTGGCCCGGCCCCGTGCCGGCACACCTGTGCGCCGGCACCCACCGCAACGCAACGCAACGCAACGCAACGCTCCCAGCAACGCCGTGCCCCCCAAACCCCTCCTGATTTATCACCGCAAGCGCCGGCGAAAGACCCGCGCACATGCATGGAGAAGTAATCAGCACTCCAGCCGTCATGTGGCATTCATCAGGCCAGCCTGCTTATTTATTTATCTCTCCGTCTGAGGGGGGAAAGGAGAGAAGAGGGGAGGGAAGAAAGGAGAGAGGGAGGAAGGGGGGAGGGGGGAGGGAGGGGGAGAAAATGTCACAGAAACAGGAAGTGTGGAAGCTATCTCCTCTCTTACATGCGGGAGAATCAGCTTGTTGGAATCAAGTTGAAGTCCAAGTGTCACAAGCAGTCAGTCTTTTCATCCATATTCAGAGCAGACTGTGGACTGATGTGTGTTTGTGTGTTTGTGTGTGTGAGTGTGTGAGTGAGTGTGTGAGTGTAGGTATGTTTGTGTGTGTGTGTGTGTGCATGAATGTATGTATGTGTGTGTCTGTGTGTGTGCGTGAGTGTATGTATGTGTGTGTGTGTGCGTGCGTGAGTGTGTTTGCGTGTGTGTCTGCGCTCCATGAATAAAACAGCTGTAAAAATATGAGTCTTACGGTGTGATTGTCAGGCCTGATTATAGGAGCCGAGGCTCTCCTGAGCAGCAGAGGAGAGAGCGTGGGCTGTGGGAGCTCCACTCCTGCTCCCTCCTGCTAATCTCTCCTCCCTGTCTCTCCCATTCTCCTCTTGCCCCCCCCACCCAACCCCACTGTGTCACTAGCGTGTGTAAGGGGATCAGATGCAGCACACTGCAGAGACCTCTGATGGTGGTGAGCTCGCTCTATTCTCCCGGCCCATCTAAGTGTCCCTGCACTGTCAGACAGAGAGGGAGGATGTAGGCTGGGAGTGATTAACCCTCAGCAGAGGTGAACTGTCTCAAATCCCAAAGTCTTTCCTCTTCCAGACACTTCCACCGCCCAATGGCAGCGGCCCAATTTCAACCTACCCGACAACTTACAAGCAATGTAAGTTGTGTTCCAATTCAATTTTTTAAACTATTTAAAAAATGCAAATAGATGCAATTACAGTAGGTTGTTTATCAGCATTATTACCAGTATTTTGGCACTGCCGGCTTAAGAGAAGCCAATATTTCAAAGCAATTGCCACTGGGTCTCTTGGCAGATAACGGCTTTTCCCTTGCAGATGTAATTACAAAACTATTTGCAAGAGAAGCAGCTTCTGTCCTCCAGTTCACATGGTCCAAATGATTATTAAGGCTGGCAATAATACTCCACCATATTAATTCATCATGTGATGAGTATCAGCAAACTACTATTTATGGAGATGTAGCGAGGCCTGTCTTATTCCCTCCTCTCACCTACGCTGAGCTCTGTCATTTACACCGTGTGTGTTATGCTCTATGCTGGATTGTGTTTGTGGTTGCGAAGGTTGGACAGATTGTCAGCACGAGAGGCAGCGGCACGCATCCGTAATCTGGCTTTGCCTAGCGTTATATTCCACGGCGATAAAATAACGGCGCCGTGTGAACAGAACTGTCCGTAGCTCCACAGAGAGATACGTCAACCTGTCTCAGACTCCATTGCCTCTCCACACCCGGTAATGACACGGATTGGGGATCACCAACATTCCCTGCCGTCGACAATTAAAGACAGTGACAGTGCAGTATCACTGCATCAGCTGTGCTAGGCCCACAGAGGAGAGGAGTGGGGGGGGGGGATCAGTATTTTCTACTGAAGATGGACACACAGATGGAGTTCATTTTCAAACTAGAAATGTAATGCCAAAGAAATTACAATAGTGGATGGAAAGCTGCTGACTTAATGTTGGTGGGGAGATTCCTGGAAAAAAAACATTGAATCACTTAATCTTTGAGTTCATACAAATCCTTGTACCAAAAGACCTTGTGTGTCAAGGCATTCGTGAGATATAACACTCAAGGTGTTTTTGACCTTGACTGTGACGGAACTGTTTAAGTTTCGTCTTCTTTGTGGGTTTTGGCCAAAGAGTCAGAGGAACAGCAGCGATGCGGTGTAAAATGTTAATTTAATTTTAAGGCTTACCAAATCACAGCAAGCAATTACAGGTGATTAGGGGAATATACTAAGCAAAAATGAAAAATAGTTCTAAATAGCTATGGAAAAAAAACTTAGATATGGAATAAACCGTTGTTAACTGTTTTACTATCTCAGAGTCACTAGGCCTACACGTCAAACACACAGGACTGGACTAGACTAGCACTGAAAAAGACTGACAAAAAGGGTGAACATATATACAGGTGACCAGCACCATTCTTAAATACAGGTGAAACCACTACAAACAATTAACACATAATTCACAAGACAGACTCTGAGACAAAATGATAACATTCCTCTATAAACTAATAACAGATTCAGACAAACATGGCATAATAAACACATTCAAATGAGTACATACAGGGACAAACATACAGAGCAACGTGATCAGGATTGCCCTGCTCCCCCCCTTACCGCTACCCATTTGAACGTGGCCAATTCCCTCCAGAACACAATAAACGATCCATTGTTTCCCGGCGGCACCCTTTTGCTGCCGGACAGTCAGACGGAACAGAATGCAGCAGCAGCCGCCGGTAACCCAACATGCAAACACCTTACACAAAAGTTTGTGCACCAACTTTGTATAAATAAAATGCTATGCATAGTAAATAGTCTTTGTATAGTCGTAAATTCCATGTATTTGGCGCGAGTGACATTGTTTAAAGAGTTCGTGAATTTGTTTGTGTGTGCGTGCGTGTATCAAACGTATCCTAACCCATAGTCTGTGCCGACAGGGCGCTAGATATGTGCGGTCACATTTGGGACCGTCACATTGACATTTGACCTTTGACCTCCAACATCAATTCACTTATCTTTGAGTCCATACAAACACTCATACCAAATTTCAGGCATTTATGTCAAGGCATTCTTGAGATATCGCGCTCAGAGTATTCATTCACTTGACCTTTGACCTTTGACCTCCAACATCAACTCACTTCATCTTTGAGTCCATACAAACACTAGTACAAACGCTAGTTTGTAACGGCCATATTGGCGTTACAAACTAGCCCAGGGGTGGGCAAACCGGGGCGATCCGGCCCGCCAAGCACTTTCATCCGGCCCGCGCATTTCATTTGGTTATCAGGCTGCTCGCTATTTTTTTCCTGCGATAGAGACGACGTTGGTTAGCTTTACTGCAAACTGCTTTTCACTCTCCTTAGAGAACATTTACAATGTCAATGTCAAAACATGTTAAATAGAGATCATGTTAAACTAAGTTAACTCTTAGTTATCTCCTTTGCAGCAGATCTAACGTGAACATTATGCGATCCATTTAATTGGGAACGCGTCTGCACTCACGAGAGGGAGAGAGAGCCGCAGGTTCCAGCTGGTTTGTCAGTGTTGATAATTGATATCTCCTTCTTATAAGAAACTTTTAAAAGGAAATCAGGAAGGCAACAGTAGTTCCCACTACTGACCATTTAAAAACTGTGATGGCCCAGCCGTAGGTACAGCACTAGCCATAGCGGAGCAGGCAGAAGATCATTGAGAAATAAACGTGAATTAAAGCGACTGTCTAAAAGCGACAGTGCACAATTTATACATTATATACAGCATAAATACTTTTCATACTAAATTATAGGCTAACAGCATAATACTTTTCATACTAAATTATAGGCTATAAAAAATGTATTTTTTTTATGTGTGTGTGTGTGTGTGTGTGTGTGGGGGGGGGTGTTGTTGTGCGGCCCGCCGCCCAATTTTCAAAACCCAATGTGGCCCTTGAGCCAAAAAGTTTGCCCACCCCTGAACTAGCCCCATGCATTTCTATGGAGGATATTTTGAGTGCTGTGTCTCCTCATTCGAAAGTCTGATATAATGTGCAAAGTATGAGATATGGCTGTGACTTTTATTTTGACACACGGGAAGCACTTAAACAGGATGTGTAGTTTTAGGGAGCACCAGATTGTATGCATTAGAAGCTGAGATAGTTGGATTCACAGGTGACACCTGTGCCAGTGTTCTGATTAGCAGACATGGGGGACTCGAGTCACATTTTTTAAGACTTGAGACTTGCTTGATCAACATGTATAAAAGACTCGACTTGACTTTGACTTGCTATGCATGACTTGAGACTTGACTTAGACTTGAGACAAATGACTTGAAATGACTTGACTTTTTATTTTTTTCAAAGATATTAAGGAGTTAACTTTACGATTTTAGAAAATCTGCTTAGGTGCTGTTGCATGCGTCACACGAGTAAACCTGTCATTGTAAGTGACGTTACGCGACAGACCAACAGCAAGTGCCAGATCAAATGAGGTCTGAGGTAGGCTAACTTGCAAATATGGAAGGGTCTACGTTTATACCAAAACATAATAATGTTTGACTTCACAGATGATGTATCTGACAAGTGAAAGGAGAAATAAACAGCAGTCTGCAAGTGTGCAAAATAGCGACATAACCACCACCACGTTGATTTTCATCCAAAGTTAGTCGTGTTAGAAACCTAACGTCAAATTTGAGGCATGTTAAGAGTTGGCTTTGAATCTATTATGCTTTTTAGTTAAAGCTATATTAGGTTAAAATGTGTGAAATGGCAAAGTGAAACATTTTCTTGTCTAAGTTTAATCTTGATATATAGCGAAAATGTTGCTAATGTAACCTAAAGTAAGTGCCTCTCTTTCTCCCTCCCTCTTAAACATGTCCCTGTTCCATACCTTACAGCCTAGTAGTAGGCTAACAACAGTAAGTAGGCCTAGCTAACTGCCAATAATCAGCATAGAAAAGTAGCTTATTTTACATGTTAGGCTTATGTAGGCTATAATATGATATAGCATTGACGGTCCTAAACCCTCCTAAAACCCATTGCACTGACCTGCTTGTCAAAGTTTGGCAGTGACGTCGGCGGCAGCGTTTGATTGATTGATTGATTAGTTCACTTTTTCAACATTATTGGTTCCCTGGAAATGTGACGGGTCAGGACAGGTGTAACTTGAACTGTTTGAATATATTTTCATGATTTGATGTAGCTAGGCTACCTAATATTTGAGGCATATTGAAACAATAATAGGTTATTTTATAATAGGTCTAGGCCTACTTGAAATACATTTATTTTTATTCATATACATTTTATCTTATTCTATAAACCGTTCAGATGTAGGCTATGTGGCTTGAATGAATACAATGTCTATTTGTTTGTTACAAATAAAACTCCAGCAGTTTATAACTAGCCAATTGTAGCTTATTTTAAAATGAAAACATGGGTAAATCATCATGAATTTCAATGATTTGGCTATGACTTGACTTGACTTGCTTGACTGTCACAAAAAATGACTTGGACTTGCTTGAGACTTGAAGGTTAAGACATGAGACTTGCTTGTGACTTGCACATGTGTGACATAGAGGCCGTTTACACGACACCGCCGGGTGGATTTTCTCTTACCGCTTTCACACCTTTAACGACTCCGGCAAGAAAAAACCTCGCGTGTACACACAGAGGTGTAACCGGCTAAATGTGCTGTAGTGCATATGCCAGACCAGTCGATGGCGCCGCTGTGCAGAAGCTTCACGATATTTTCGCGTGAATCGAGTAGAAGAAAACGTTGTTGAAACAGTTTGCTAAGCCAGAGAATGTCTAATAAGTGCTCTGGTTAAGCAGTCGCATGAAATAAGGAGACTACAGACTATTCGGTTTTCAATTCAACTGTTAAACTAATAAAGTTCATTTTCAAGGTATGTGACTGCTATGTGAAATTTCAAATGCTTAGCCTACGCATTGCATTAGGTCTGAGCACCACTGGAGAAAACACTAACATGCAGTAAGCTAATGTTTAACTAGGTTAAGTTAACGTGTGCTTCTAACTTAGCCACTAAAGGCTGATAGGCATATATATCATGACGGGGGAAAGAAAAACATTTTAATATGATAAATAAATGGTTCGGTTTGTTTTGACAAGCAACATGTCAGGTCATGCTGTGGCTGGGTTAGGGGTGGGGCTGGCTATGTCGTCATAGGATTGCCGGCTTCACACGTCTACACGGCACGGTCTAGCCGGCGGTTTCAGAAGTTCCCACTTCGGAAGCCGGTTTCAAAAGCTATCGGTTTCAGTCTCCTAAACTGCCGGTGTCGTGTACATGCAAGGCGTAACCGTTAACAAAACCTCCCCGATTTCACAAAAACCGGCGTCGTGTGCACGGCCCTTTACTCCCACCTCTGCTGATTAGCCCGGGAACTACTCTGGGAGCTTAATGAGCGCAGCTGGCTTTAGGCCATTATGACATCACAGCCATTCAAGTCTATGGGGGGAAAATTAGCTTTTTAACATTTTTAATCCCCTATTTCTCAAAAAGTATAAACTTTTAAGAAAATCTGACTCTGTTGTCCAACTCCAGACCTACACAACGGTTATTTCAACATGTCTGTACGTTAAGTGGTTAGAGTCACATTCATTCTTGAAAAGGTAAAAAGAAAAGGTTATAATAATAACTAGAAAATGCAATTCCAGGGAATTACCATTGCATGTAAATGCAAAAAAAGCTGCTGCGTATAACATTATATTACTTACAGTATGATTATTCAGATTACACAGTCTTACAGTATTCTTGAAAACCACTTACTTGGTTAGATGTTAGCTTAGAGTATATGACAGTCAGTAAAAATAAATGGTCAATTCAATATTGATCAACATTCTTTGTTTTAATACAGCAGAATGATACTCAGTATACACTAATGAGCACTTACCAATGTAAGCTTGAAGTAAAAATCACAGTTGTGTATATATTTACTTGATAATGCCAATCATATTATCCTAAGACAGATCTATTTATCAGTGGTAACTCTGAACTGGCAGCAACAGCTAGAGGCCTCAGTTAATGGTATTAGGTCAAATTTGATGGTGATATATACACTGAACAATAAAAGAGTCAACCCTTCAGATGATCAGTTTTAGACAGAACTTAGGTTAGAATCTTATTTTTTCACACAGCACAGCTCAGGTCTAAAAAGAGAGGTCTAATAGCACAGCTATGTTCCACAGATGTTACAGCACAGGTATGATTCAAAGGTATGAATGGTTGACAAATATGATTTCACAGGTATACATGTTCCATATAGTTAGTGAGTATAGTACTCACACAACAATATAGTTCTCAGAATGTCTCAGTGTAGATCTCAGATATGTCTCAGTATGGTTAAATGGTATGTGCACAGATATGTTGAGATATGGTCACATGTTTGTAAGAATGTATGTTAGTAGGTATGTTGCTAGCAACATTGTCAGAGATGTATGGTTGACAGGTGTGCACACAGACAGGCACACACGTAATGTCATACACGGTCATCACCACTGGTCTGGTCTGGTCTGGAACCTAAAAGGCAAAAGCAAACAAGTTTAACAGTTATACCAAAACAAGGAATGTCTGCAATTGTACAATTGTTCAATACAACTAAGGTATTTAAGTGAAGTTGTTACATTACATTAGGCTGACACATTATAACCTAACGACTAACATGGTAAACAGTTTAAGATTTTTAAACAATTCTCTCAACAATTCTAGGACAATTAAAAAAAGGTAGAGTAGGCCTACAATACAATTGTTGCACCATCAAGCTACTGGTAGTTAAATACTAGCCTAGTATACATTGTAAACATTGTAACAAACAAGTAAACATTGTAGCCTGTGTTGACAACACAAACATTATAAATTAGCTCAACTTCTGTTGTGTGTTTTAACAAGACTTTAGTCGTATTGTCCATTTCCTAACAGTAGCCTATTCATGGCTTTCATAAGGTCCCTTTCCACAGGAGTATTAATAAAGCACCAATGCATTCATAGCCTAATCTAGGTACTTGATTGTATACACCTGTGGAAAGGGACCTGATGAAACCCATCAATAGACGAACTATAGTATACCGTGATAAGTGTTTACTTAGGCTAGCTTCTACGTAAGAATCAGGAGGGTAGAATGACACGTAGCCTGGCCTATTTGATACACAAACAAGCGGTGTACAACGTGAAACATTTGTTAAAATAAAAACAGGAGCATATATTTGTTAACTTTAACTAAAATGTGAACGGTAGAAGCTATAACGTTATGACCATCAACAAGTAGCTAACTTGGGTGGGTTTCATCAGGACCCTTCACACAGCCTAGCCCTAGGCTATAATCAAGCACCACGCAATCTGCATTCATAATCTATTCTAGGTGCTTGATTCTATACACCTGTGGAAAGTGACCTGATGTTGAATAGAACCAGAGCCTAGTATCTGTAGGCCTAACGTTACTTCTCTGGTTTACGTTAACGTTCTAGTTAAAACGCTGCTGGTTAGTAGGCCTAATGAACAAATGTAACGTTACGTTTGATTGTCGTTAGCTATCGAAACCTACAGCTAATAGGTCACTGTAAAGTTGACGACATATTAACGTTGATTAACAGTGGGTTTCCTTACATAATACATATCAACGTAGCAAGGTGCTAACGTCAACTATTTCACTAACGTTATAACGTTAGTTTAGTTATTTGTGACCAATCATTTCATACATATAACACTAATGTTACATAATGTTTGACGACATAAATGACTCAAATACCGAAACACTTACCTTGTCTGTAATTACAGAGATGTGCCTCGAGCAAATAAAGTGACCACGGTACAGCAGGCGAAGACGTTCAGAAGATTCACAGCTCCAGTGGCAGATCGCGTTCAGCTGTTGATAGGCCTAATTGCGTTCAGCTGCAGGTCACGTCATAATGCTAAAAGTTGCCGCCAAGGCGGTCAACGTTAAGTCAATGGGAATTTATTGCTCTTTTATCGTAAATATCTCAAAAAGTATAAAGTTCACAAATGTAAAAATGTCATTGTACAATTGTCCGTTACAAGACCTTTGTAGGAGTGTTTGAACGGTTCAGTGGTTTTATTGTCATTAAACGTCAAATTTGGTCGGAAGAAGAATAATAACAGATAATAAGAAGAACAGTGATAGTAGTCCATTGCATTTACATGCAATGCAATAAGAAGAAGAACAAGAAGCCAGGAGATTTCAAGATAGTGTATTCCATCCACTATAATAAAGCTTCAAAAATGCTTAAAGGTTCACAGACAATGTTT
>NW_027468609.1:4513436-4515936 GCF_046254945.1 Alosa pseudoharengus | reverse complement strand
GGCGTCGCCGCGGCGACCGGAGAGATTGCTTTGATGAGGAGACTCACCTCTAAAGCCTGAGGAGTCGGCTACAACTTCAGCACCGGGAGGGAACAGAGAGAGAGAGAGAGGGGGGAGAGGGAGGAGGAGAGTAAGAAGAGGTAAGTTGGCAATGAATTCCACCAGTCAGATCCCAGTTTGTGTTGCTGTGCCTGGGTCAGTTTAACCTCTCATGTCATCTCAGGGAAGTCTCTGATTGGCTGCTCTGTTGCAGACCTGCTATACATCCTGTAACTGCCACATGAGTCAGAGGAGCCTGAACTCTCACTGAGCTCCACAGCCCTTTGACACTGTGAACACAGCCCCCTGTACACACAAGAGAAATGAATCAAACCCACACCAGCAAAATAAAAAGGTCAAAATTATCATTACAATTAAGGTCATTACAATTAGATGTCTTATCTAGGAGTAAAAGAAGGGGAAATCAAAATGTGCTTTTTTCTGCAAGCGACATTATCCAAATTATTTGTTTGGATGTATCTTTTTTTTGGTTTTTAGGAAAATCACAGGCTGGTGAGTGAGTACATTTTCTTACCAAAATGAATAATTTCAATACATACAGGAAACATGCCAACAACACACAAAAGTCTCTGAAGTAAAGAATGTTAGGAGTACAGTGTATTGGGTATTAGGTTAAATGTACCAAGGCTCCCCAACTTGTATCACCTCTGAGAAAAAGGGTTGTAGTCGATGACAGATAATGAGTGCATGTATCCTCAGAAGTCGTGTAATCTCATTAGAAATAGCGAGGTGTCTCACACAGAGCTATTGTAATTGGTGTAGCTGTCACACTATGTGCTGAAGGCATTACTGGGGGTATAATGTAACACGTTTGACTTGTCAAATCAGACACCTCACCCATTACCAAAAGAAAGAACTCAATGACACTCCCATAAAGTGTGATATCACCCATCTCTTCTCTGCTCTCTCATTCATTGTCTCTTATTATCTTCACTTACCTCCAATACTATATTTTATCTCATTCCATCTTCATGATTCTCATGCACCTCCACCCAACCCTGTCCCCTTCTCAGTGAACAACTTGAAGAAATGTGAAAGTTAACAGGCATTTTACTGGACAGTGCTGTCATGAATGATTAACACAGACATTTGTTTCTTCACAGGAGCCTGGGTATGCTAAAAAAACAAAACACCAGTGTTATGGCATTTTAGTTTGTGTGTGAGATTAGGGAGACAGTGGTAAGATGGAACCCGTTGTCTCTGCAGAAACCCCTAAAAATAGACAATACTTTGAAATGACAGATGTCAGAGTGGAAATTAGACCTCACATTAAGTAGATCTGGACATATTCTAGGTATAAATCCAGGGTGATGGCTGATGATAAATCAAATAAGTTGTGGAAGTATTCCTATTCAAACTAAATTGCACATCTTGACCTATAGCCGATGACCTGGTTTCTGTAGACCACTCTCTTCTACCATTACACTGAGGGATTTTTATCATTAGCATGGTTGAGTGGGGCGTTTAACTGGGACCGAGTGGATTGCTGCGTCATTTGTTTTATTAGGTGCTCTGGACTTGTAAATTATACTGAACGTTGAGAAGGGATGCTATTTTAATACAGTTTAGTATGGTTTCGGACAGGTAGACTAAATTATTTACTGTACATACAGGCCTAAAAATGCCTAAAATAATATGAAAGACGCACTGCTTTTACAGATGCAAGACTGCAACAAATTGCGCTGTAATAGACGGTGATTATGCCCAAATGCTCACTCTTGCACATGCAATTAACCTTTTAACGTTTACCTTTTGAGCACGGGGAAGGGAGGAGGGGCGATCCAGCAGTGCCTATAGCTGATGCAAAAATGCTAGCTGATAATTACACTTTTGGCAAGAGTTAGGTGTGGTTGCCCTTCTAGTCTGCGCGATGTTCAGTGAGTGTCACATTGGCAGACGTGACGCCAGACACTCTTTTCGGAAAAGCAGGAAGCAGCCGCTGCACCTGTGATGAGGTTGCGTGTGCTCGGGCGTGGGCGTGCACATTCTATTAGCCATAGAGAACCAGCATAGGCTACCAGCGATACACAAGTCTTTTCCAAGCAGAGCTAGAGATTATGCTTGAAAACACTCTGCACCAGTGGAGACTAGAGTAATGGCACTTATTTCATTCTTTCCAGGGCTATGGAAAAAGTGATTGCTTCCTCAACAATGATGGTTGTATGTTCTTAACAGTTTACAATAGCACTGACATAATATCATAATAATAATAACATGAGATTTGAAAATAAGTCATATGATTCTGGTGCCTTCACAAGGGCTTACTCTCAACTTGTCATTTGCGACTTGTCATGAGACATGGCTGGGGATTGAGAAGCCAGTGGCAGGGAGAGGAGGTGTAAGAGGAGGCGCTGAGGTGGGTGGGTGGGTGGCAGGCAAGGTATCCCTCTGTGCAGAAGCAAGAGAGAGGGCTATTACAAATGGGTCATTACCCTTGTGC
>NW_027468609.1:4478436-4508436 GCF_046254945.1 Alosa pseudoharengus | reverse complement strand
ATTTAATAAAGAAATCAGTGGTAGCCTACCCTTTTTCATGTTACTTTAAACAATTCATTGGAATCGGTTGATTAGGTTATTAGTATAATGGAACTAAAGAAATTGTGTAAACTGAGAGAGGAAAGATGATTTTTACATTTTATTACGTAATGTGTGATCAATGTCCACATGTCTGCAATTTAGCACAGTAAATCAAACTAAATATGTTATTTTATTATTCTATGTATGATCTACATAATTTCAGTAGAAAAAATAAAATCTTCACAAATCACTTATTTGTAATAAAACCCCTGCTTGTTTTAAATAGATATGATGTCCCTGGTGTACAAAGGGCATTGCTCTTGTAGCAGCTGCTGTCTTGCCGTATCGGCCTTATGTGAAGTATCACAATGCATTACAGTTGTACAGTCACACATTCCCATCGTCACACATGCAAGTATATGCTCAGTACCCAGATGGCACAAGTCAGATCATAAAAGATGATCAGAACCCCCTATAGGGGGTAGTGTATGGCACTGTATAGGTGGCATTGAGTCGGACTTTGTGATGCAGCTCAGTGCAAGGTGTGGGCCTACTCCTCCGGCATACACAGAGAGAGATGTCTCGGCTGAGATGCATCCAAGGAGCCATATTTGTAACAGAAAGACCCCTCCATAGGTTCACTGGCAAACAAGAGCAGGAAAATCAAGCAAATCACATGGAAATGCTGCTGAGAGAGGGAGTGATGAGGAAAACAAGAGAGAGAGAGAGAGAGAGCGAGAGAGCGAGAGAGGGAGAGAGAGAGAGAGAGAAGGGCCTCATATGGAACGGCTAATTGACAGGGAATGGTTTTGGGAAACGCATCAAACAGAGATGGAGGAGGAGAGGAGAGCACCTCCCGTGCCATCGAGCAAGCACACACTCCACGAATATCTCCTGTTTAAAAAGAGGGGGAGAGACAGAGAGAGAGAGGGGGAGAGAGGGAAGTGCCTCCTCATGAAGTGCTGGCAGGTTGGGACTGCACCAAGCCAGCCAAATTTAAATCGAGCTCCTAATTTGTAATAGACTTTAAAGCAATGCCAAGGTTGGGAGCAGCTTAAATTGCGTAGCTGAAACAGAAGTATGGCAGTGTGTTTTGTGATGTTTAATTATGAATAATTGTTTGTTATGTATCTCCAGATCCAGGTCCCCTGTTTCGTCTCGCTCCTGCATTTTGGATTCCCACATGAAGAGAGATGGCAGATCAAAATGCACATGTAAAGCCACAGGTACTGTACGCACCAAAGAGATGCCCCACACACGCCTCTACTCCCACGTCCTAGTTTCCGCTCTCTCAGGTTAGTAAAGTACTCTTTGTGGAAGACAAAATCAACAGCTGCATTTTGAATAGCATATATATACATATATATATTCAATTACATATTCCCCATCCCTCACCTTTATATTGTGTCTAACTTTGTAATTTCTCTGTCAGTATTGTGGGCTTACGGTTTGAGATATGAGAGGTCTGATGTCTGAGAGAAAGAAGGATTTAACATTAATATTTCAGGGGATGTTAAATAGCATTTTCCCATTTTGTTTTTAAATTTTATACATGAAATATGTATTCCTTGTAAATGTAATTCTGTGTTCACTGTTCAATGTCTTTCTTTACACAACATAATATAGGCTACTATTTTATAAGTAATTAGTAATAGAACAATTTAGAGCTGTATGTCATGTTCACTAGGAAACACTCATTTCATTTTGAAATAAATACTTTTGCTGTTCATCACTTCATTAAATAGCCAAATGAATTATATTCCGTAATGTAAAGATACTTATCATGGGGAAATATTCCAAATATTCAATAATAAAGCCTAGACACAATTTATTAGCTTATAAATCATGTAGTAAAATTGTAACTCCTAGATTATATGGCATTTGCGATTACAGTGTTATACCAAATAATGCAGCACCATTTTCTTTCATAGATCAGCATGTTCAGCAGGGTATGATGACTGCAGAGTCCAAATATCTCCATTCTTAAAACTAGGTCATCCTAATAACGCGGCCCAGCCAGGCCAGAGCGGTGTGCCAACAGACAGGAGAAATGGCCCAGCTGCCTGTGGTGACCCCTCCTGCTTCTGGACTCGTCTGGACACACCTGACAAAGAGATATCCTCCTTCTCTCACCTGCATCTGGTCTCCTCACACTCCCTCTCCTTCCTCTACACACACACACACACACACACACACACTGTACTGTATATACACACATGTATATGCATATGCACACACACACACACACACACACACACACACACACACACACACACACACATTGTTTTCATCCCATAATAGCAAATGGAGATACAGTAGCTGTGTGGATATCTGCCCACTGGGGAGAGAAAGTACACATGGCCGCTCTGCCAGAATCAGTACAAAACTGGCTAGTGAGTCGCAACGCAGTGGAGGCGTTCGGTGCAGTTTGCATTGTTAGTAAATCCGTGTCAAAAGATATGGGCCGTTACACCTTTAAAAACAAAAACAACAAATGCAGCGAAAAAATTGTGCTGCAACAAAAACGCTGCCATTTCCAGCCCTGGTTTGATTAATGCTTTTTTTTTGCCTAATAAAAGGTTCACAAACCATCTGTTTCTCTCCCTAATGCCTTGCCCAAAGGTTTCTCCTTCCTATTTCAGGCATGGGGCCAACTGACATTCCTCTCTCTCTTTCTCTCTCTCCCTCGCTCACTCTCTCTCTTCCCCCACATCTCCCCCATCCTTGTTTCTCTCTCACTCACTCTCTCACTCACTCACTCTCTCACTCACTCACTCACTCACTCACTCACTGACACCCTCTTTCTCGCCTATTTTTTCTTTCGGTCTTTCTCTAGCCCTGTAAACCAGCCTTCTCTCTTTTTAATCTTGTGTTGCCATTTCCTACTCATCGTTATGCATATTCATTGCCAGTAAACATTTTCATCGACTACATTTAATCTCTTCCACTAGCAATTACCACTGACTGTTGTTGTGCGGTGCAGAAGGGCCAACGCTTCTCCGCACCAACAGCTGGGCCACAGATGGGGCCCAGAGCCAAACGCACAAAATAAAAATTTACAAGATGCCAGTGGAATTTATTTAAGAGAGGAAAGGCTTTCTTTCTTTCTTTCTTTCTCTCTCTCTCTTTCTTGCTCTCTCTGTCTTTCGCTCTTAGTTGCATTCTTTTGTTCTAGCATTCTATTTTTCTTTCTCAGCTTGCAGTCTTCCTTTGTTTCTCTGCCTTTCTTTTGTTATATCTTTTGCATTTTTCTATCTTTCAATGTTTAGTATTATTCTCAATAACTAATATTATTCATCTTTCTTTTTATTTTTTTTTATTTTTCTTTCTTTCTTTCTTTCTTTCTTTCTTACTTTCTTTCATTCTCTATATGTGGATTTAGTAGAATCCCCTTCACTTTGCTTCCATTTTAGCATAGCATTTTGTGAGTGAATTCTCCGCCTGCCCTGCCGTCTCCTCTGTCTCCCTGCCCGATCGGCCGCTGCGTCCATGCGATGGCTCGGCCTGCGCTGGGGATCGCCGACGCTCAGCTGACATTTAATCATAGGGGTCACGGAGGGGCTCGCCTGGTGTGGAGAGGAGAGGAGAGGAGAAGTGCAAAAAACAGGTGGATCTTATTATGGGGGTGCCAGTGTCAATTTACAGTGAACCAACCCCTGGCACACCCCCTTCACACACACACACACACACACACACATATACACACACTCCACCTTACCTGGCCATACATATGAATGAGAGAAAGAGAAAATAATGTTCCCTTGATCCCTCCCTCTCATTTTCCTTTGCTCTCTCTTTCTGTCTTTTCTTGTGTGCCTGTAAATCTGCAGTTGGTGTCTGTCAGAGAGTGAAACGGTTATGAGCCCTGACTAACCCATAACTGTGAGAGAGAGAGAGAGAGAGAGAGAGAGAGAGAGAGAGAGAGAGAGAGAGAGAATGAGTGGCTCAAAGGGAAGAGGGGAAAAGGGAAGAAAAGTGTGATAGCTTGGTAGCTCAGCCATCCCCAGGGGGCACTGTTAGTCCTCCACTTCAGCTACAGTAGTCCCATTTCCACTGCCTACACTAAGGAGTAAACAAGCGAGATGCAATCACACACACACACACACACACACACACACACATACAATACATTGTGAGTGTGTGCTTGGCTGCTTGCACATTGCGTTGTGGTGGAATAGTGGAAATTATATTAAACAGAACAACAACTTGTAACTTTGGCATGACACAATGGTTAAACCGACCGAGTGCATGCAGACAGTTCAAATGAAATGGCTTTAGTTCACCATAGTTTTCTTTATTGTTACTTTATTCATTGTTAACAAAATATTACATCCCCACAGAAAACTTTTATTAAAGTTTGTAAAACACATTAATTCTCTGTTTGACAGCATTGGTGTTGTCCACCGGTGACCTATTCTTATCCCAGCGGTTACTGTTTGTGTTTTTCTGCCTTGTCCGAGAGAAGTCATGTAGGGCATGACCCCTGAGACACGCCGAGCAAAAGGGGAGCGGAGAGAGGCCGGCCGAGAGAAGCATCCAGATGAATATATACACATCGTGTTTGTTTGAACATCTGAACACAGAATACGTTTTTTTTCTTCCAGGAAATGAACAGCATTCCATGCAGCGAGTGTACTGTTTGCTTTGAGCTTATAATTTATAAATTCATTTAATTTGGCTCTAAAATGGCATAAATCACTCAAATGAGTTTTTATACCAACCAAGACGGTGGTTAGACTGCTTCAAATACTTGTTTAATCACCTGTTAGCAAAGTCTTAAGATTAGAAAATATTTGTTTATAAATCTAAGTAAACTGTTTGGTCTGACTTGAAAAATGTCACACACCTGTTTCTCTGCATCAGTTGCGAACACTGTATACAGTTCTCACAGTCGAGCCTGACACACATACAAGCGCACATAAACACTCGACAGTCCGAGAGAGGCAGACATGGCACACATGCGCATATGTTCACAAAGAACACACACCTGCTCACTACACACACACACACACGCACACACACACACACGCACACACACACTTATACCAGCCTTCAAACACCCACCCCTCACCCAGAGAGCACCCAGCTGAATCCTAGTCAGGGCAATGGCTTCAAAGGCACGGCGTGCGCGCGTGTGTGAGACTTGTGTGTGGGGTTTTGATGTGTGCCAGGGAAAGCACCGTGCGCCGCCGATGCCTAACCGTCCCCATCTGCACACCACACACCAGCCGCGACCCACCCTCTGTAGCTGTGTGCTGGAGCGGACGCTCTCACAACCCCCAGACCTGGCTGCCCCCACACCCACCCCCTCACCACCCCCCCCCCTCGGGGCAGGGGGTCGGCAGGGCCCGGCCGAGGCCCACGGTGGTCGCTGCAGGTGCTGCCTGGCTGCCTGGGCCTGTGGTGGAGGATGGAGGGGGACGGCTGGATGGGAATCTAAAATAAGCCTGCAGGAGGACACCTGTGAGCGCCTGAGCTGGCCCCCACGCTCGGTGAAAAATCACTGTGTAAACCCAGGGCTCAGTGGGCTCCATGTGTGTGTACTGCGTGCCTGCGTGCCTGTGTGTGTGTGTGTGTGTGTGTGTGTGTGTGTGTGTGTGTGTGTGTGTGTGTGCGGTGGGTAAAGGGTTGAAGTAAGGTAAGGATATAAAAATAAAGCGTGATGGTACTCTCTCCATGCTCACAGAGAGGTTAGACAGTCTGGGAGAGCAAAGATGGCTATTGTTCTCTGTCTTCTCAGACTTCTTTTTTTTTCCGGCCAGGTCACAGAGCTCTCTATTAAATCCAGGCACACCCTTTCGTGTGTCAGGTGTTAGCCGGGTCCTCTGTTTTTTTTTTTTTTTTCTTCACATTTTTCTTTTCTTTTTAACCCGTTGTGCCCTTTTCGTGGTGCCACATCTGTGGACGCAATTATGGCTTTCCTGAATGCCCTTTCCCAAACGGCCCGAGTGCAGCCTCAGTGGTCTGTCTCCTGCTCCTGGACCCCATCACGCCGTGGCACCTACGCCCACACAGCCGACGGACCCGCCACGGCTCGACGTGTCAGCTCGAAATAGATTGTTCTAGAGAATTCCTCAAATGGCCCCTCCTCAAACATTCCTTGTTCTCTGGCATTTTATGGAAGCATAAAACGCAAACACGACCGGAATCTAAATCAGAAACACAATCAGGATCGAAATGCAAACCTTGTGGTTTTGTTCATTTCATTTAAATAGAATGATGGAGTTAAATTCCTGCACTTTTCCGCTCTCACCACACACCTCCCCGATCACATCCAAATCACCTACAGAAAACAACATGCCAGATTTTTCACAATGTATCCAATTAGACCTTGCAATCAGCACCCCCACCCCACTGCTCAGCACCAATAACACAGTAGATTTGGTTTTCAGTTTAGGCTACTATCATGTGGGATAGCAAAAAGGAGCGGGAATAATAGAACTGGGTAATGAAGCGTGCCTTGGTCTGTTTAAAATAGCCATACACCAGATCTTTGTGTGGTTAGAACCAGATGTCGCGTTGCCGTGGCTCGCACTCCAAACTCCAGATGCTTGTCACCCACTCGTCGTACGCTCCCCAGATTCAGCTGCGCTGGTCACTGGTGAGGCCTTGAGTTTTGATCCTGATGGCTGAAAATAACCATACAGTTTCAAGCCACGCCAAAGAGAAAAGAGCAAAGGAAGAGAGAGGAAGAGAGAGGAAGAGAGGCAAAGAGAGAGGAAGAGAGAGGAAGAGAGAGGAAGAGAGAGGAAGAGAGGCAAAGACACACAGAAAAGGAGGGAGAGAGAGGGAGAGAAAGAGAGAGAGAGATGGAGAGAGAGGGAGAGGGAAAGAGAGAAATGGAGAGAGAGAAAGAGAGAGAGTGAGTGAGGCCTACCATTTAATCAGAGTCTGCTGACATTTGGAGAGCAGAAGAGAGGGGTTTTAGAGCACCTCTCCTTCTCTTTGATCCAAGCCAATCCCCATTAGTGGCTTCATATGGACATGTAATCGCAGAGCGAGCTCACTGCTCTCTGCCACAGATGTCCATCGAGGTTCTCCTCGCCCCTACAATTTTCACCGAGCTTTAATTTCTCCATTTCGCTTTTTTCCCCGTCATAGTTGTTTTTGTTTTAGATGGGTTTTTTCTTTAAAGCTAGGGTTGGTGGTTGAAACAGACAGTGATTCACATCTGACACCCCCCCCACCCCTTGCCATTAAAACGTAGAGTTTATGGGTCTTTCTTCCCTTTTTTGTTGGTGGCGATTGTTGTTCAACAACAACAGAACATGTGAAACGAATCCCGGGTAATGGTTTCTGAGCCTGGCATCTGCCAAAGCCCCTCATTACAAGCCTGACTCACTGCGTAAAGCACCCAGACACCGGCCGTGCATACTGATGGCAACATTAGGGGAAATAAGTCAAAGTTGGGTTGATCCGGTGAGCCGAGCACTGGGCTGAGTATCTGCGGGCATGTCCTCAAACAGCCCGATGAGGGCACCAAAATATGGGATATTTTTAAATACAAACTGTATATGTTAGTTCATTATGTTAACATACATTTCACTCATACATAACACAGAAATTTCAGGTTAATTCTGCTTGTGGTACAAGGAGACGGTGATGCAAATATTTGTTGATGCAAATCAATTATTTGTTGCAATTATTTGTTGCTTTCATATCATATCTTTTACATAATATTTCTATATATGTAGAAATAAAGATATTTAATGCATCAAACATTATTGAAATGTCCTATAGATTATACTTAGTTATATTATTAAAAAGGTAGCAGGCATACTCAACTGTAATTTAATTGGAACGTTGGATGTGATTAAAGACAACTTCGACAATAAAAATACACTCTCCAGTAAATATAGGCCTATTGTATCCTTGATTTTGATTTATTTGGAGCATATCAGAAGACTGACATATTTTGGTACTAAGCCATCTTCAGCTTAGTGTTTTTTCCTCCTTTGTTACATATCTAAAGTTATACTCCATATGTAAAGTTGAGTGTAGAGTGTTTATACTGACTGTATTTTAATCCTCTGAATTAAATACACACTCAATAAATAATAATAATAATAATAATAAAAAGAGATCTTGGAGTGCACATATGCTAATCCTTTTATACATTGAATGTGATTTTTTTAGAAGTTTACACACACACACACACACACACACACACACACACACACACACACACACACACACACACACACACACACCTACGTATACCAGCCTTCAAACACCCACCCACTTATGACAAACATACAACTTTCAAACAATCATGAACATTTGTCTATGTTTGTGAATTTAAACACACCTCTGGTTGAGAAAGGAAACATAACAGGTCACCCAACATCAGGTTTACACCTTCATCTCACAGTTACTGCTCAGGTACCATCCCCGATATCACCTCTGTTCCCCACACAAGTGCTAAGTGTGCCTCGCGGCTAAAGTGTCAAAGATAAACACACACAAATAGTCATGGACACTAACGCCAGCTCACTTCTCAGTGATATCACAGTCAGCAATAGTAAAGCTAAACAACAGAACCAAAATCCCAGGCAAAGGTGTGTCAGTCCATTTGTGTTCACATGCTCTACAGTACCACTTCAATTATTAGTTGGATGTGAAAACAACTGTGCAGAGGGAACAAGCTCATTTTCACATTTGAAATAAGAAAGCAGGGTCTGTAAAATCGGATCTGCTGTTAAACTCTCATGTTTATGCCGTAAAAAGTCCCAAAACATAACAATAGAGCATTGTTATTAACACCATTTATGATCGGAAAACAAATTGAAAAGACCATTTAACAACCACCTATTGTGTGTTAAACCCTTTCATCCTCCCAATAGCAGCTCAGACTGTGATGTTATTGTATTCCATTAAACAGTGCTAATAACACATAATTGATAAGTTTGCATGCTTTGCATAATGTTACCCCTCCTAATATTGAACAGATGCATGACTTGACATCTTGACAGCCAGCGTACTTCAAATGAGTGAAAGCATGATGCCTCCCTTTGCCTAAAGACCTGTGTGAGGTGGCGTGTGTATCCTCCTATGTGCGATTGTGTGCGTCAGGTGCTTCACAAAACCCCTCTCATCCTTTGCTGTTTGTCAACAACCTTTACTCTTTCTCTCGCCCCTCCTTCCTTTCCCTTCTGTCTTCCTCCCTCTCTCCCTCTTTCCCTCTCTCTCTCCCTCTCTCCCTCTCTCCCTCTCTCTCTCCCTCCCTCCCTCCCTCCCTCCCTCCCTCTCTCCCTCCCTCCCCTTTTTGTTCCCGTTCTCACAGTCCCCAAACAGTTCAGGAGATGCCATCAACTAGAACCATCTCTCCTGAGTCCTCACAGCCTGACTGCTCTAAATGAATAACACACCTCTCACACATCCACACACATATACACACACATCCACACACACACACACACACACACACACACACACACACACACACACACACACACACACACACACACACACACACACACACACACACACACACACACACACACACACACACACACACACACACACACACACACACACACAAACAGGAAGCAGTGGTCAGAATATGTGATATACTGCATCCTTGTCTAATTGCCTTCATGGGTTCTCCAATGGCTTCTCTTGTGCACCCCTGTCCTCAGACACTAGTATCACATTTAGGTCACAGAAGGAATACATACACACACACACACACACACACACACACACACACACACACACACACACACACACACACACACACACACACACACACACACACACACACACCACATACTTAAACTCACACACCACACACACACACATACACACACACACACACCACATACTTAAATTCACACATCTTACATCACTTGAGTAGACTCCGTTGCTGTTCCACACCTTGATTTTTTCCCCATCATATCTTATCTGATGGATAACGTGTCATTTATTTTCATTAACTTGTGGAAACACACAGAAGCAGAAATGATAACTTGGTGATAATACAAAAACACCTTTCTATAAATGTTCTTTTCCAAAAAGAAATCATCATTCTTTACTTTTTTTAAAAGATTATTGTTGACATTCAATGTCACATTTAATATCAAAATGTCCGAAACCTAGTTATATGACTAATATCTCAGTCACCTCTCTACTAATGAGTTTTGTAGGGACAGAAACAATGGGTCATGGGAAAGATTGCTGCAAATACACTAATAACAGTGTAAGAGTATTTTAGCCTGTAATTGTTCTAAATGTTGCATGGTGGGAAATAAAAAAAAATGCAATGAACAGTATGCTATCATTATAATCACAACCAACCCAATGCGCTGTGTGGTGTTTTTAAAATATAAAGTTTAAGGAAATATAGAGACAAAAATCCTGTACGGTGACATGACGACACAAGTTGCCATTGGTTGGCACAAAACTTGACTTGGCATGACTGGAGGCTGGGACAATTGGCATGGAGCAATGACAAGACTGTTGCTTAGCAACCTCCTTGAACTTTGGCCTGCTTTGCAATGCATCCAGTGCACCAATGGCAACATTTGTGTACCAATAGTAGCTCAGGGACCCAGATACAGAAAGATGCATATAGCGGCAGCCATTCCAAGCACTGCCGCACATTTTGAAACACCTTCTTAATGGGCACCTGAACCCATTGCCTCTCAGATGACTCTCAGTCTTACACACAGGACTTCCTGATAAGTTTTCCTTCTACTCGTTATTCTGGGCAGGGTGGAGAGATCTTGCTGTTTGCCTGGTTGTCCTATCCTCCCTCCTTTCCGAGGCATCCACTGCTACCGTTCCAAGCGGGGATGACTTCCCCGTGTCCTCTCTTGTGATGGGAGCGTTTACTATACAGCCAGTCTCCGTGGGCCAGTTCCCTAATCCAGCCGTTCACACAAGAGAAAAGTGAGAACACATGTTTGGCTGTCCAGCAGTACTGTCCAGATTTTAACAACAGCAACAACAACAACAACAACTTTACATCTCTCATTTACCCCTCTGGGATTATTAACTCAGGATGAACATCATTTGTACGTTGGAGCTGATCTCTGCAGGTGGTGGAGGAATTTCATCCACATTTTCTAATGGTTTTAATAATGTTTATGGCTGTGAAGGTATTTTTTGCCAGCAGCTGTTTTCAGTCTTGGGAAAGTGCTCTTTGGACTCTTTGCCGAAATTTTTTTAGAAAAAAGTAAAAAGTTAGGTCTTTTAAACTAACAGATGTGGCTCAGCAGCAGGTTGAGAGTGGTGGTGATGGTGTGTTAGTTAGTGCTTGTGTGTGTGTGTCTGTGTGTGTGTGTGTGTGTGTGTGTGTGTGTGTCTGTGTATGGATGTGTATGGATGTGTGTGTGTGTGTGTGTGTGTGTATTTTGAGTGTGTGTGTATGTGTGCACATATGTGTGTGTGTGTGTGTGTGTGTGTGTGTGTGTGTGTGTGTGTGTGTGTGTGTGTGTGTGTGTGTGTGTGTGTGTGTGTGTGTGTTTGCGCGAGTGTGTATTTATGAGTAAGTGCATGCGTGTGTGTGTGTGTGTGTGTGTGTGTGTCTGTGTGTGTGTGTGTGTGTGTGTGTGTGTGTGTGTGTGTGTGTGTGTGTGTGTGTGTGTGTGTGTGTGTGTGTGTACGCACGCACGCAAATGAATGCATGGACCACTGAGTCAGAGCGGCAGTAAATCAACCAGTGCTCTCATGCTGTGGTACCAAATCTAACACAGGTTTCAAATCCTGCTGAACCCCCTCTATAACCCTCTCCGTCATATACACATGTGCAGATAAACACACACACACACACACATTTTACATTTACACACACACACACACACACACACACACACTAACACACACACAGTTACTCAGGGGATCTGGCTAGATGACAGCTATGACTGGAATCTCGTCCGGTTAAAGCCTCCATGAGGAGCAGTGATGATCGGAGCCTGGGGCTCTTTCCGGAACAGTCCCAGAGGAAGGGGGGAGCACCACGCTGCATGTGCACACCTGTGTCGCAGAGGCAGTGACTGACAGGTGACAGGGGGACAGTGACAGATACATGCAGAGCTTTATGCATGTTTTGTGTGTGTGTGTGTGTGTGTGTGTGTGTGTGTATGAGTGTGTTCACTGTCATCACCTTCACATTTGACGTAATTGAACTGCAGTATTCAGTGAAGCTTAAGCTTGTTTTCTTGTGAAATCCATAAAGGATAATATGAGAGACAATACAGATATTGTTATTTTTAGTTCTTACCTGGGCTTGGTGATGGGTTGCATAACAGAGAGCCCACAAATCACATTATGCCCAAGAGTGATGATGCAATCAGCAGTTTCACGGTATCCTAATGGACAAGGAGGGTTATTTTGGTTATTTAAAAGAGCAACTTGCAAGTTGGAAACCATAGTGTAGATAAATGATGAAGGAACTAGATTCTCAGAAAAAAAAAATGATAGCTAAACCAGAAACAACATATTGTGATAAAATTGTGAGAGAATAACTTCCAGATCTACAAACCACTGACCGGAAGTGAGGTAACAGAGGGTAAACAGATCAAGTTCAATAAATGGTCTACTGGATCCTTACACAGCAACTCAAAGAAGATTGTGAACAACGACAACGCCTGTGACCGGCCACAGCCCTATAATTATCAGCAAGCCAGGGAGAGAACAGGGGAAGGAACAACAGGCCAGGGAGAGAACAGAGAACAGGGGAAGGAACAGCAAGCCAGGGAGAGAACAGGGGAAGGAACAACGGGCCAGGGAGAGAACAGAGAACAGAGGAAGGAACAGCAAGCGAGGGAGAGAGGTAGGCCTAGTGTTTTGGTGAGTGACTCAGTGATAAAGGTGGCTAACACTGTTGTTGTGTACACATAACAAAACCCATTTATCGACACACTGTTAGGAAAAAGTAAGGGAGCTAATATTATGAAGTTAGAGTCTAGCAGTGTTAGTCATCAGCTGTGTGATGTTAGGCGCATGTGATGTAGTGTGAGTGAGCAAGTTGAGTAATAGTGTAATACACATTCTGTGTGTCTCTGCTCCTTCTTAAACAGCCTATAGCTGTGTCTGCATTGACCTTATCTTGATATCGTTTAATAAATCTGCTTTAGCAATCATACTTTTGACGTTGCTGTTGCTCAAACATCCATGTAGATTGCTTTTATGTAAAGTCCTATTGGAATACTTACAATATAGGCTTTCATGTAAAATCCTATTGGAATACTCACAACTCAATATTTCACAATAAAATATACTAGTTATCATACGAGTTATCAAGAAAATACTAGGAGAAAGGGGATAGTGCATGCATGAATATATTTGTTAAAGAAATATCAATCAAAATCAATCAGTGATTTAAATTTGCCCTGCATTACAATATTTAACTTAAAAAAACATTGAAAAAATATCACAAACTGGTCAGTCTCAATCCTCTGCTTTGAACTTTGTGTCGATTTGTTTGTTCAGAATTATCTTTGGGTATAAAATAATAAATAAATAAATAAATGGTATCATTTTTGCCACGAAACAAAATATAAGACAGTATCAGTGATAACCGAGACTGCAATTTCGCACAGGGCTAAAATGTCTGAATATTAGTCCAAATATACTGACAGCTATAAAAATGATTGAGGACTCTATTTTAATCCTGACTGAATGGGGCTTTGCTCTGAATAACAAGCAATGAGAAAGGAATTGAAATGCTGGGTTCAGCTACCCTGGAAAATCACATTGAGCTCCTGAGACTGAATACCCTGTTACATGCATTAGCTTAGCTGACCTTGTTTTCGGGAGTTAGTCAGCTAACACTCACACTCTGAGTGTGACAACCTATTTAGAGAACACAAAAAGGACTTCAGGCTTCATCTATGCTGATGGTGAACAAGGAGGCATACTAATTATTTAGATCATTCAGATTCACCCTTTGACTTAGACTCAGATCGTCATTCTGTTTGTGTGTGTGTGTGTTTTGTCTGTAGAATGACAGCCTTACATCCATCTGAAGTAGTAACACACCAACTTCATTGAACCCAGCTGTGAACAATTCCAGGTGGTGAGCATGAAAATAATCATTTGAGTTTAAAGTATTACTGAAATTATCAGCAAGATGACCTCTCTTACATCTGAGTTGTGTTGTATCTCTGTAATGCGCCAAAAGAAGATTTTCTGCTATGCTGTATAAAACTGCAATCTTGTGTCATCACAGGTTCACTCAGTGTTGTGCTAAATGATAACCTGACCCCTCAGTGGTGGTTTGGGAGAAGTACACTGGCAGTGCAGCCGTGGTAACTGACTACAGAAACACACTGTCCCTGTTTTGACATGCTATTTGATTTATCAATCTTGTTTTCACAGCTTAATCTCATATGCGTTTCATGCCACATTGTGTCTTGTTTTTCAAATGACCTTCCAGCGATCACCCTCCCTCCCTTATTTTCCTTTCTCAAAGCCAAACAATCAAAAACAGTCAGAGTGCGTGGGCTGCGAAAAATGGCCGACTGTGATAAAAAAAAGAGCCAAGAAGACTCAATTAGCACCCCACTGATTAAGTCTCATCACATGGACGATCCGTGTGCAGGTATGAGACAATCTGCTGCTCGCTACGCTTTTGAAGCATTTCATTTCAGTGATGCCACATTTTAAGCATTTAAAGACGATTTGAGACAGCCAGCATACCAGCTTTTAAGCTCTGAAATTCACCTATTTTATTTCGTACTTCTTTCCTTTGACTAACTCCAGTAACTTCCACCTCTTGTCTTTCTTCGGTTGCTCATTCACCTCGATCACAACATCTGTAGGCTGCAGTTGAGAGAGACAAAGCAGCACATATCAGTTTATAGAATACAGTCATGGTGAACTCAGACAGTAATGTGCACACTCTCACACAGACTTCTCAATGATTAAAGGAGGGCTGGTGATTTCTTTGATGTAAGTGAGCAAGATGTTGTCAAAGTCCCTCTCAATTATGTCAGAGTTGTTTGTCATCTTGGAGCAATGGAACAGTGCAGCTGTATGAGTGGGCCTAAAGTTGCTCTCTTTTGTCTTTATTACACTATATAGACCATCACATCCATTTTTTCTACTTCTTTGTCATCTCATCTGAATTCTCCCAAAACACCGTTGGATTGAAGCAAAAAAGCAAACTATTAGTTGTCTCACTGATTGTGTCTGTGCCATGAGAAGACTCTTCCGGTCTCTCATTCTAGAGGTTGCAGACCTGTGACCTGTCCAGTCGGTGAAGCACACCTGCGGAGGAAATGACACAATAAAAGCCGAGCCAGTTTGTGCAGTGGCACTTCCACAGATGTGATGGGTGTCGAGAATGTGTCTAATTGCGCGTTGAGGCCTGGCAGGAGCTCCTCTGCTTTCGGAGGCTTAGTAATTGGCTCGGGTCGATTGCCCTAGCTGATCCCTGCAGTGGCCCTGTTGGGCAGGAGCAGCAGCGAAACTGGGGAGCAAGAAGAGGTGGAGTTTTTCAGGGCAGGGGGTTGAGATGCAGGGGACAGACTGGGGTGTTCCTCCCAGCTGAGCACACTATCACACCGTTTAACACCACTCCAGCTCTCTGCCACTAGCAACTCATTTAAGCTTAGTTAAGCCTTAGTAATTATTTTAGAAGGATAACTGACCAGTATGTCAGTAAATATCTTGTGTCCATAAGTTGTGAGTGACTATAATTGTCTTCATATATATGTTTTGGCTTTGGCTGCCTTTTGTCCTGCACCTTACAATAAGCATGAGGAAGAAATAACTAGAAATAAGATGACATACAAGATAATACTGAGACAGAGATAAATCATGAAGACAGTCAATCAGTGGTAAGGTTTTTAAGGTTCAACTTTGAACGTGATTACTGGTTCCTAAACCCACCGTGTCCTCTACCCAAGTTTGCCTGGCTCCTACTCTGGATCAATGAGATATGATCCCCATCTGTTCGGAGGGAGCATCAGAGAGGTGCAGATTAGAGTGTGGAGTAAACCCCTAGCTAACTGTGACATTTACACTACGTTAGCTCACAGAAGGGGGGATATAAGCAACACAGATAACTGCTGTATTAAAATCATATTTGCGCATGAAATGGTCTAGATTCAAAAGAAATATCTTTGTTTTACTGACAACGGTATTTGAGCTTGAAGCTGTTTTTTTCCATATATAAATAAATGCCTGTAGTCCATGCACTGCCCCAAGCAAACACTTATGTAGTAGCACGTAATATTACACTAAAATAACATGCAGTGCAGCAGCATCCTGTGCCAACTCATTTAATTTACCACTGAGCAAATATAATCAGTTACCTCACTGCCCATGCTATGTATCTCAAAGGAAATCATTTAATCATGAGACTGATTCATAACTTACCTTTACTTTGAAAATAAGATTCTTATCTGCCTGAAAAATATTTCACCTCCATACAAGCATTATTATAACCAACAGAGTGCACTGAGTCACAAATGATCACAACGATAATTTTTGTTAATATGAACTCCTGTCTACATTTTATCATGCAATGCTGTTTACTTTGTCTGCTAATTGAAGAATATCCTGCCATTGTTGTCACAGGTTAGCTTTGGAGTGGGAGTCCATCCAGGTTATCTGTCATTGTCTCCTTTGGTCTGGGACGCCACTTGGGAGTGTGCGGGGGCTGCTGGAGTTTGGAGGGCAGAGGGCCGCTCCTGAGTGGGAGGGTAAACGGTCATGGCAGTGTGCCATGCCAGTGTGTCCGCAGCGGGCTCAGATTGTTGTTATTATTATGATTATTATGGTGCTGGACATGCTGGATCAGCTAAATGAGCTGTGGGTCATTTTTCGAATCAATTCAAATTCATTTCCCCTCTCCAAATAAATATTTATCATTCAGAGCATTTGAATGCTTCGTTAAGCCGGATAATTCGCAGCAGTGTTGGTTAAGAGCAACCTGGAAGGTGTACGGGAAACGTGCGCCCTTCAGGGGTCAGTGGACATTAGCATGCTCACATGTAGGCTGCCCAGTCAGTACGGGAGGAGAGCAGGTTGCACACATCCCAAAAAAGACAGAGGGTACCACACCCCTGCCTGGCTGGCCATCCCAGATATACAGTTATACACTCTATGCTCTCTGATCAGGCTGTAAAGTAAGCATCATTTGATTGGGCCAAGAATGTCAACATCATTGACTTCATCTGGAGGAAGTGCTCCGATAAATTGTTTAAATGTGGGGGAGGTGAAATATAAACAGAGTAAGCTTTTTTGAGCAATGGCTTTCCTCACAGAGGTCAGCATCTACTGTGTGTATGGGACACATGCTAAAAACAGAAGTCCTCTAGATTAGAATGAGCCAATGCCCATACTCTCTTTGTTTCGGAGCCAAAATAAACTGTAATCTGAACTGAGGCAAGAGCTTGTGGTGGTGATCGAACCTATGCAGGGGTTCAATTTTTTTTATCTTCACAGTGGTGAGGCTTTTTCTTCTGAAGGCACCGCAGGGCTGCTGCTGCTGCTGCTGGGTGGGTTAGCCGGAGGAAAATGAAGTTGCCTCTTTGGTGCCATCACCGCGATCTGCACCCATTCATTTTCCAGATCATACTAAGGTCTGTGGTGAGTGGCAGGCCTCCACGCCACTCCACAGAAAAGCTTATTTTAAAAGAGCCCACTCTGCTGAGTCGGCATCCTCTCCTCGTCTTTCCTTTCCTTCCCTCTTCTCCTCCTCCTCTTCCTCCTCTTCCCCCTCTCCTCCTCCTCCTCCCCACGCTACTGCTAAATGCGCTCTTTCAAAATTCACTTTCAGGTGGTTTGGGTTTGACTTCAGGGTTGAGTGCACAAATTGCCAAGGAGATGATGGCTCTGCCAGCTACCGGTGGAGATTAACATATGTGTGGGAGGATTTCCAATGCATGATGTGAAAATCTTATCACAGAAATATACATATGTATTCATTTTCATTTGCATCCTTGGAACGACTGCCACCTCACTATAGAGGTCAGAATGGCATGACCTGTACCTCCAAATGATTTATATAGCTTATGAATTTTTCTATCAGATGACCACAGCCCTAGCTTCGTGCTGTAATACCTGTCAGAGCATTTGACTGCAACATAACTTTTTCCCTTGATGTTTTAATGTATTTTTATACAATTCAGACCACATTTCAATGTGACTTGACACATATCTTTGTGAACTGGATCCATACCCACCATAAACCTCAAAATGTACTTTTTAAATTTTTCCAAAAGATTTTTGCCCTGATCTTGAACCCAAACATTTTTAAAACCCTGGTGGCACCTGTACAAACCACTGCACCATCTGCTTGGCATCCAGCTCCCCACAACACATTACTGGGATAAATGAAACACACACACACACACACACACACACACACACACACACACACACACACACACACAGCTCAGTACATACTATGGAAGCCAGTGGACCAACCGGCCAATAGTCGGAATGACAACAGCCTGTTAGGAACATCTCTTTAATTGCTGAAACTGAAGATGCCTGTGGTCAGTCCCCTGGTGGGAGGGCCATGGAGAGGAATGTGCTGAAATCCAATCCCCAAGCCCAGAGCGCAGCCCGGAATCAAAGGGTATTAGCCGAGGTTTACACTTCCTCTGCTGTTCCCTCTGCTTTGCAGCTGTATGCTTCCACAGGTGCTTGGCAAAACCCCATGTTTTTAGACCACGGGCTCTAGCGCTGTGTTTATGATATTATTTCTTCCCAGTGACTCACCCCTAGTTGTGAGTGTCAGCCTTATAAAAAAAAAAGACATTTCTCTAACCTTATATTTTAGCCAATGTATGACCACGGTCGGTTGAACAGCTTTGAATGGTGTTTCAACACTTCATATTCCATCATGGGTCTATGCAATGAACACCTTCTGTTGCAGTTCACATACTGGAAAAAGCATAGTATTTGTATTGGATATTTATTTGGAGTGTGGAATATAGAAAGTATTTGTTAAAAAAGATTCAAAAAGTCCCATAAAAAACATTCAAAAAGTCCCATAAGTGAACTTCAGCCATATCTGGGACCTAATCATTCTGCACTTCTTGGTCCACAGAACTTAAGAGTAGACACATTACTTTGCCCATTCATAGGAAGAACACTACTTTAACCACAAAGCACAAAGTCAGTATAGCATAACATTAGTAGCCTAGAAATCTAGACGCACCCTAGCGGCAGCCAGGGCTAGTCTAGCAACTCTCCGTTGGCTTGTGAGCTCAAAAAATTTAACTTTTATCAGGCCAATCAAATCATGTATAGATTCGTTAGGCAGGCTTAACATAATGATTGATGGTTGCAACGGTTTGGCTTGAATTCCCTGCTACTTGAAAACAAATAAGATGAATGTTGCTGTTGGCGAACAGTGTGACACGAGTTAAGCTTTTATTAAGTTGGTAAAAGTTTGAACTAGCCAACTAGCTTCGCTGGTGGGAAACGCATGGGACTCATATCGCTGTCCTATTGCATGCAGAGGGAATTTAAAAGACAACCGATTATCCCGCATCTCGGACTAAGCACTGCAAACGGTGAGTGCCCAGACCCTACATTTTAATGTGGGTCTGGCTCGTCAGGCTATAACATTAGTGAATTTCAGGACACTTTTATATTGCTGATCTTGTGGTTTCTGAGGAGAGGTCTAGCCTACCAGCCCCCCCCCCCCCCATACACACACACCGCGCCTATACACACACACCCCTTGTTTTAATCATTAATTGAAGTATAATACAAGGTTTCTCTTGACTGACCTACGAAGACTGTATGGAGCCTCTAATAATTGAGGATTCAGTCCAGCCTTTGATTAAATCTCTCATCCACGCAAGTCACTGGCTTTGCGGTCAATGGCAATGGTATTAGTCTGGGAGCTTTAAAGGAAATGCTCTCCATCAGAAACTTATAAACCTAGGAAGAGAAGATTTAAAAACTATTTTAAAATGCATCCAAATGATGCAATACTCTTTTAATTCTTTGTAATCAATGTCACTGTTATTGAGGAAAAGCTAAGTTGTGATAAAACAGTTTAATTTTGCTTTGCTGATCCAGAGTCTACATGCAGCAAGCCAAGCCACAGGCTTAAAAGCTTAGTGTGAGTCCGAGATCTTCTTAATAGGAAGCTAAAAGGTATTGGTTTTTAACATTGTAAGACTATAAATAGATTTTTCCTCCCTCCCTGAACCCATATCTTGTCTTCCATCTTATGGTTCTTGCAAAAGCTGACTGACTGTATTCATTGTTGCAACTGTTTACATACATCAGTGTAGACGTTGCAATTTATTGCCAATCATTTGTCAATAAGTGTCTGTAGGCCTACATGAAATAGGCCTGCCTACTCTTTTGCACCAGTTTTGCTTAACACAAATGCTCTTGAAAATACAGTTTCTATGCTATTTTTATGATAATGTTGCCTAAAATGTAAACTCAGCTATGCCACACTTTTGAATATTATCTGACTATTAGAAATGTTTTGCTGAAAGAAGTGGACATGCAGAAAAATGTGATCTCTTCATTCTACGACGTCATTAAATATGACCCGAAGTTGGAGGGTGATGCATGTCCCGGATGTGGAAGAGACTCGCTGCTTGCATGCGCCTATCTGACATGCAACTGAACAGTAACATTACAGCTTCAGGACTATCGTTAGAGCAATGGAAAGTGTCAAGGTAGCTGTATAGCTAACTACATGGAGTATAAAAAGAAGCCTAAAAAAACAGTAGCGGGGATTTTTGGATACAAGTCAGCGTTTGCTACAAACTTGCCATAGTCGGAACCTACACGGTGTTTTAAAACAAATGTAGCCAGCATTTCACATCGCTGTCGGAGAAAGATTTTCGCTAGCTAGCTCGCTAGCTAGCAAGCCTCAAAAAAGTATTTTGCGTTTACCTAACTTGACTAAATTTGCGTTGACTGGTAGTTAACCGACACACTTAACAGCATTTTTGCTTCTTTGTGGAGTAACATAGCTTCAAAACTAAGGTAAATTCTTTCACTCTCCCAATGACATTATCATCCACCTCACTCTAATAGAAGTATGATACTGTTTTGTTGCTGGATAGCTGGCTATGGTACTTTAACTAGAATGTCAACGTCCCCCCCAAACTGTTTGACATTAGTAACGACGTTAGCGCTTCGAAGCTTATGTTTTAGCCTTCTCGAAAACATATATAACCAGTATGAGCCTGTTGATTTGCGTATTCTGGTGACAAGTCATGTTTAAACTTTTTCAAAGTCTCGAAAACTCGGCACATTATCTCAGTCAGAAGTTGAAAAGTATGAGATTAGCCATATTCAGCGCACCTGTATTCTTCCCTTATCCAATAATGTATTGGACAAGTAAACTGTCACGATTAAAATATGGCTTCAAAATCTTGGAATAAATTTCACTGCACATCAGCAGTCAGCATTATACACATGTTAGTTCTCGGTGTTGCAAGCCCTCGCGACTAAACTTTTCGAAGTTGAATCTACAGCTAACAACATTAGCTTAAGTATATGTGAACCATTTTGTTTATAGTAAGAAGTATTGTGAAAGGGACTGGCGCAACCTACTGCAATGGTTGTCTGTCCGAAAGCCACAGATTTGATCAGAGTAGCATACTGTTTGCTTTGGCCGCGGTTGGAATCATGCAGCAGCGTTGAGAGAAGTGATGGGTAGCCTACGGCAGGCTCACGGAAACATCAAAAGTGGCTTTTGGTCATTTGTAGATTTTTTGTAGATTGACACTTTTGCAGTCCATAGCCAAGTAAATTAGGCCCCAATTATTTATGGGAATAAACGTCCTGGGCAAATAGAGTAGGCTACCCTATGCTTTAAGTGAACATGGTTGTTGACAGCTCGTTGGGCTAGTAGTTCAGTCTCTTGACTGAGCGCGCAGACGTATAAACCAGCACTATTTAACACGAAGCACTTAAACCTTTATTGCATGTATGCTCTTCGATGTCACAATAAAGCACATAATCACATATCTCTCATTTGTCTGGCGTGGTTATATTTTAATTCGTAGCTGCCATCATCCGTGTTAAAGGTATCGTTATGTGAAAAGGTAGCTAGGTGGCTGTACAAACACATCATTCACGAGTGCACATGGTGCTTTAACTCGATTGAAGGGAAGCGTAGGCTACAATTATTATTTTTAAAGCCCGCTTAATGAACACCGTCCTTTTCAGAGATATTTTCCAGCCTTCAGCCACCTTTGTTACTGTCTGCGATAGCCAACTAGCTATCTCTTTTGATCCCGATATTCCGCTGTTTTTATAGACTATTTATTTATTTATTTATTTGTTTTCTTTCCACGGGGTTGTCGGCGCGAGATCCTCCGTTTAACCTGCGTATTGAGCGGAGCTGGACTTGGGAAAGTCTTGATTTAAATTCCACTCATCTTCAATCCGATCGTTTATTCTGGATTCATTCATTCATTTGAAGTAAACCTCCTGTTGCGTGATGGGGCGCTGAGAAAGAATAGGTTTTAAACGCAAAGTGGAATCTTGCGACTGTGGTCATCTGTGGATTTTGAGGAAGATCTGAAATAGTGATTAGGTCCCCCCTCCTCCTTGTCAGTGCGCGACCGGGCGTCTTCTGACCGCAATTTGTTTTCATGTTTTTAGGTTTGTGTGATTTTGCTAAAATGCATCACCAACAGCGAATGGCTGCCTTAGGGACAGACAAAGAACTAAGCGACTTATTGGATTTCAGCGCGGTAAGCAATTGTTGTGCATATCTTAGTATCAATAATGACCCCGCACTATCGCTAAATGTTTACGTTTTGTTTTATGCATGGCTATGTACTGTGGTATAAATCAGATGTGAGGCATTTTGCTTTTAAAGTGTTATACACATGTACGCCAGTAATGTAGCTTACCGTAAATAATTTGACTCAAGAAAGTTTGTAAAATGTCGTTTAAATCATGAAGTGTTTTTTCCAAACCATGTTTAGAGAAATATGATATTGCATTAGTAATTTTGTTGTCTTATAGATGCGAAACAGCGATTTGAAAATGTTCCCAACACCAATGGTAGTATATCACACTTAAGTATTTTTCTTGTTTTATTCTTTCATAGCTTGATTTCTGTGATATTTACGTTTTGAACACAGACGTGTTGTGCATATTGTCATGTCATTGACAGCTTTTTGAGACGGTGAAATCCCCGCATTGTCCCAGTGAAAGTAGGAGCATGTCGGGAGTGCTGAGATTAGGGGAACGGTCGCGGCTTCATGTCGTGGTACAAGCTGACGCTTTCCCTTGTGTTTCTATCACTCATGAAGCCCCGGTACCCTTCAAACTGCCCCGCACTACTAAATAGATAAACAGTGTGAAATATTTGACTTTTGAAAAATGGTTTTTGGAAGTTTATGGGCTACGGGAAATGTTTCCTTCGGCCATGTTTTAAACCTATGGGCGCTCGGTCAATTTAGGTTTGCTGAAAAAAAAAATCTTATAGGCTACAGTAGGCTACTTGACAGAATTTTAACTCGGCTTGAACTCTGTAAATTAACGCAACGTTTTACGCTATTTGGCTATTCTTACTGTTGGAAGTTTGATACTTTTTTCTTAAAATGTAGGCTATCCAGCACCGTAGTATCTTTTCCATGGATGATATATTGTTGAATTATTGACAACCGTGTTATGTGGAGTCTGGTATAGGTCAGTGCAATAATAACTAGGCTGTTTTTTTTACAAGTTTATTTAAACGCTCTACAATCTATTTGACATGGAGATATGGCAAGGTTTAAGGAGAACGCCGTTTTCTAGGTTTTTTCACTGTGTTTACATAAGCATGCATTGAAAAAATGCAAGGCAGCTTACTCTTCGTGGGTATTTCTGTGATAAATTGAAATGCATACAATTTGTTAAAGCTACGGTTACAATAAACACTCTAAATGTATTTAAGATTATTTGATTAAAAAGAGGGACTTTATTTCAAAGTTGTGTTTGTTTGCATCCTTGTTTTTTTCTAGATGTTTTCTCCCCCCGTAAGCAGTGGAAAGAACGGACCGACCTCGCTCGGGAGTGGACATTTCACAGGCTCAAGTACGTCAGTCACATTTCCATGACATGTCAAAAATGCAGACGCACGGCCCATGCCAATGCTTTTGTCTTGAAATGACTCTGGTTGAACACAGCACCACATGCCTCGAATCAACTGTGCGCTCCACTTTTTTGCTTTATGCATCGAGCTGGGTTAAGCTCTGCTTTCCAAATGGGGTTCAGCGTGTGGCAAAAAGCTCTGAAAAGATAACTCAAATAGAACACGGTCCTCGTGACTCACGATTAGCGGTCTCCAAGTTGCGGAGTTGTAAGTACAGCGAGGGCGAGATCGGCTGTTTGTAGGCTTTCAAGTTGATCTTCGTGTTTGTGATATTGAATTGAGCGCTGGACAGGCCATGTGTCATTGGTGGACAAAGGGGATGGACCAGCAGTTTGTTGTCTTCCTGTTTAGCAGGTGAAATGCACGCGCCATAATCAGCTGTGGATTGGGCGCAGTGTTCACCATGCTGTCTGCTGGTGCACACCGTGGTCAGAGAGATAACCGTGGAGAGATTTCTTAGTTTGGCATCTCTTATCATCATTACATGTGCCACTGTTACATTTCTTCATAACACTGGAGTTTCTTAACTACTCTTATAGAATGAACTGTTGCATATTTAAATAATCCTGTATTTAAAATGAATTTAGGCAGATGCCACAGTAATATTCTTTTTATAGTAGTCTGACAATATGACAATATGCATTCCTTACAAGAAATAATGTAGGTTATCTGAATGTGTATGTGAATACTAAGTTGAGTATTTCCCCCCCACATTCACCACAGAAGTAGTGATGAATTGAGATGACATAGACTCATGTTGACATAGACACATGTTTTGTAATTTTTTTTTGTGGAGTTTCTTTCAGTGGAATTGAAAGGCATGGCTTTGCCATTTCCAGTGCCTGAGCTGCTACTGGCTACTACTTTTCAAGGAAAAACAAAACAACACAAAATATAGTACAGCAAAACACAGACAGCAGTGTATGGAATTACTCGTGTTCACTCTTTATTTTGGGAGGTGTGTGGACGGTCGCTGTGCTGATTCTTTCAAGGTTGAGCTGAACCTTTCCAGACCTTCCCTGTTGTTTAAGATTCTGGCAGTCCTGTGCCTCTCTCCACCCCTGAATCCTGTGTTTTCCCGTGAATTGTGTGGCAGTTTTGCACTGGTGGGAAGTCGACGAAGGGGGCAGGTTGGTGGGGGGTGGGTGGTGGTGAATCCACTGTTACCTTGTTGCCATGCAACTTGCAGTTGGCATGCAAAAAAATGAGGAAACGTTTAATAAAGTGTGAACTGACAAAAAGGGGAGGCCTATAAATGTGCGCTGGCCACATATGCTAGGTCTATATTTATTTTATTTATCTATACTTGCTAGAACAGCAGCATTGGAAGGTTCATAAGGATGTCAAAAGAAAAAAAGGAAAGAAGAAAGCACCAAATCCATTTCTGGCGTCTTCTTTTCCTTTTGTGAGCCGGATGGCAGCGGGCACACACGACCCGCAACGCACAGCGCAGCCTGTGCCAACCTCTTTGCGACGCTGAAATTCGGGTGCAGGCAGATAGGCCTGATCGCTTGCCACATTTTTGTTCTCTTAATCGGCATAGCTTATTAAGTCACAGTCAAGAGTAAGAGTGTTTTAATAATATCCTGCTCCTGTTTGATGCACTTGTACCCAGACAGATAAAGCGCTCCCCACCAGCCTGCCGCACTCCCTCACGCTTTTTCAGTCCAATCTGTGTTGGTCATGCTTGTCAGTCAAAAGGAACTGATTGCATTCAAAATATAGATGAAGCGGAGGGAAACAGTCACTTAATACTTGATTTCTCTCCTCCCACCACCTCTTTACCACTGAGAGTCTGTCTTTGTCTTATTCCCAGGAAGCAGAACGACTTAAAGACTGTGTGTGTGTGTGTGTGTGTGTGTGTGTGTGTGTGTGTGTGTGTGTCTTAGAGAGAGGGAGAGAAACACAGAGGCATGCTCTAATTGTGCATCGGATTAGGAATTAATAGACATTTTAGCTATAATAGCAATATTATTAGTACTATTTATGATTTAAGACTAATAATTGCTGTGTTCATAACGATAATATTTTCAGGCTTGTGTCTGAAGATCAGCCTCTTTCAGGTCTTTGCTCCCTCAGAATAGAATAGAGAGGGACGAGAGAAGAAAGGAGGGTGGCAGAGGAAGGTGTCTGTTGTCTCTTAACCGTGGGCCATTAGCACAGGCTAATTTTTTGTCAGTAATGTCAGTAATCCCTTTTGTGTATTGTGGTGATTGAATAGTGGTGGATGGATTGGTGTAGCTCTGGAAGCTTTCCCTCCACCCAGAGAGGCGAGCAGACCAAACGTTCAGGGGTTGGAGGTGCAGAGATGCTGAGGCTGCCCAACAACTTGAGATACAGGGTGGTGTGTGCTACAAATTCGAGGCTTTTTGGTCAGGTTGTGGACTGAGTGTTTTCATTATAATGCACTCTAATTCTTATTTAGAGTGAGGCATGGGTCGTTTCATACAATACCCAAGGAATACTTGACCTTAGTATTTTCTAGTTCTTGAAAGTTCTCATGGTAAAGAATATTATTTCTGCTCATTTAAATATTGTAATGAAACGGAGAACAATGCCATTGTTTTGTTTTAAATTATCTAATGTTGGTTAAGAGCGTGACCTTCGACATTCGTCTTGTCTTTGTCAGTAAGTGTGCAGTCTCAAAGGATTATCAGAGCTGGCTCCTGTTGCTGAGAGATGACAGTATTAATAGAATAATGTAAATCATGCTGTTTAAAGTGATTTCAATTAGAGTGTATGGAAAGAAATGAGGCAGTTGTTATATCCTCCCTAAATGAGTTATAGTACCATGCCTCCAGAGTATCAACAGGAAGATGTAGAGACATCAAGCATTATTGAAAAATGTAGTTGTTGCTTCATACATGCTTCCCTTTGTTACAGTCCTGTTGATGTTCAGTATACATTGATGATAGCAATTAGTCTGTATCAGTGAAAAGTCTGACTAAAGTGTTTGAGACAGTTGAGTAATTAGTGTAGAATTTGGCTGGGTCGGTGGTCGCCCAGTAGATCTCCCTGCCCTGTGGAAGCTGTCTGAGATGTGTTCTGATTCTCACTCTATTTCAGACTGCAGCCATGCTCATCGCCGCACCTGCAGATGAAGGTAGACTGAAAAAGTGAAAATAGACAAAAGGATGAAAAAAAAAAGCATAATTAGTTCTTAGGAAAATAAAGACAGGAGAATGTCAACGTGGCTTATAATTAACTCCATAGGTGAAACAGCTCACTCTGTAATGGAGAACTTTAATTAAGGCACTACAGTAGTTTGGTTGACTGTTGTGGCGAGGAGTGAGACAGCAGACTGTTGTGGCTGCCGGCAGGCTAGATCCAAGCACGTTGGAGGCTAATGCTAGCATGTCACATGCAGCGGTGTGCCACTTGGTCGGTGTGTTTCCACTGGCCCACGCTGTGCGTCAGGGTTTGCTGGTGGATTTTCAAAAGCTTTGAAAACGTTGTAGTGTGTTGCCACATCATCGGCCCGGAGGCTGCGCCCTGAAATAACTCATAGCCTGGAATTTGCCACCTCCCCACCGGGAATGTGGGGGAATGTCACTCACACAGCTGGGAATGTTTCATGGACAAATCTTCACCCAGACAGGGATTGCAGAGAGGGACGATCCTTGTTCTTTTCAGCGTGGCCCCATCGAGAGCTATTCTTGGTGGAGGTGCCAGTGTCAGAGGGAGACTGCCTGCGGTGTGGCACTGGCAGAGGGATGAAGTCTGAGTCAAACCTGGAAGGGTCATTTCCTTTTAGTAAGCTCTGGAGTGTTTGTCTGTGAGGTTGGTACACATTTCAGGGTTAATCTGTTTTAGACTTAAATCAACAATAGATAAGCCAAACCGTATGTGTCAGAGTCACTATGTTTGGTTGTTGTTGAATAATTCACATTAATGTTAAGCAAGCCTTCGTTTTATCCTTCCCTGTGACACTTCACTAATGATTTGAACATAAGCCATATTTGTTTGGGAAATGCTGTCATATTTCACATTTCTGATTTCAAACAGTTCTTCAAGTTTTTTTTTAATTAGATAAACCTTTTTTTAAACACCCTGCAATAATGCCCCCTTCATGTTTCAAATGTAATGTATCCTTCATCAGTCGGTTCAGAACATCCCCTTGTTTATAACATTGATTAGGAAGATCCCAAAACCTAAACTCAAAAATATGATATACTAGCATCAAGATTATTACATTGGTAACTATCGCTCTAAAAAATGTATGTTCCTTTGTTTTTTCAGTTTTGTTGAAAAATAAGCCATAAAGTGGAATGGGCTCATAGTATGGTCTATTTCTATTATGTTTTACTGACAATTTCCTGGTCTTGCCAATGAAGGGGGTCTGCTAAGAAAGTAGACATTTATGTTTGTCAGTGGCTGGCTGCTCTTTTAAGCAGGAGAGCATTTTGCCCTTTTTGAGACTGGACTTAGCTGAAAGTGTGTGTGTGTGTGTGTGTGTGTGTGTGTTTGTGTGTCCTATGGCCATGTTTGTGTGTTTGTGTTTGTGTGTCCTATGGCCATGTCTGTCAGACCCCAGATTCAGGGCCAGTCTCACAGTGCTGGTGGATGTGGCTGATGGACTCTGCTGTTTGCCACCTGAGCTTTGTGGTGTTTGGAGGTCGAGGCCTTGGCTCTCTTTCTCTTCTTTTTCTTACTGTTACTTCCACTCTCTCTCTCTTCCACCATCTCTTTCTTTCTCTCTCTCCTTCCCTCCCTCCCCTTCACTCTTTCTTTGTGTGAGTCTGCAGGAGCCCCTTTAATGCTTTCGGCTGCTGGGTCTCACCAGGGAGTGAAGAGTTAATGTGTGTTTGTGTGTGCACACAACTGTTTTTATTGTCATGTCAGATTCTAGTCTCACCCTCTCATGTTTTGCATTTAGTGTGTTCTGTTTTCAGTTTGCATTTAGTGTTTTTGTAATGTTTTGCAGTATTTTTTTTCTATTTAGCCTATGTATTTGCTTACATTTTTTTGCCACCACATTGTCATGTTTCCTCAAGAGCAACATAAGGTTGGTTTGACAAATTCCCAGAAGGAAAGACAACAAAAGGAAGAAAACAATCTTCCTTCCCATGCACTGAGAGATCTCTTCTGAGTGACTGACTAGAACAGGTTTGTTGTCACTGCCTCGCATGAATCACTTTCCCCAGAGAGCGGCATAGGCCATCAATGTTGCTGCAGCGTTAACCCTTAAAATGGGTTCTCTTTTTGTCAGATGTTGTCAATAACGTTTGAGTTTTTATTCTGTATAGGCGCACAAGCGAAGGAGTGCGCTAGGTGAGTTTAGATTGGACTGGGTCTCTGTCTGGTGTGGCCATCTGTCCGGGTGTGCTCCCATGCTGCTTTGCGGCGGGGCCTGGAAGGCCTCCTCCCGAGGATGTGGTCAGGCCTGGTGGGGCAGTCCCAGCGTGGCGAGCTGGAGACCAGGCCTGATGAGCGCTGACGTCAGCCTCCGCTCTGGCTCACGAAGAGAGGGGAGCCACTGTGGTGGGCTGAGGGAAGGCTGAAAGACCTTATGTGTGTGTGTGTGTTTGTGTGTGTGTGTTTTTTTGTTTGTTTGTGTCCGTCACACAGAGTTTGTGTTGGGCTGAGTGGGATTGTCTGAGTTGTTGTAGACATAATAGGTTTTCTTTTAGGACGTGTGTGTTTGTGGTTGAGCTGAGCATGTGTTTGTCTAAATGTGATCGTATGCAGTCAGACACTGGCTCGGTTGGCTTTTGGTGAGTGCACGCCTTTTGCGAGCGGAGCGTCTGCAGCTTCGCTCTTCTGCTATTTCCATCGTTGGTCGAACATCTGGTTGCTGCTCCGCGTGCTCTGTGTGTGCTGCCACATTGATCTCCCCCTCACATTCCACCCTGTCAGGATGTGGAGTATCACTACATGCACTGAGTGCGCCTGCGCAAGTGTGTGTGTGCGCGTGTGTGAAGGAGAGTATCCACATGTCTGTGTGT